>NC_044006.1:47876487-48200703 GCF_900496995.4 Aquila chrysaetos chrysaetos | reverse complement strand
CAGCCCCCCGGTGCCGAGGCGTTTCCCTTAAGCTGCACCTCCCCCCCCCCCCCCCCCCCCCCCCCCCCCCCCCCGCCACTTTCCCCCATTTTGCAGGATGGCGGAACGACCCCCCAGCAGCCCCCGGGTGGCCAGGGAGGAGGTGGGGGCTCCCCAGGAGAGCAGCTCTCCGCCGGAGCCCTGCGAGGTGACCGTGGTCCAGCTGCTGCAGATCGGTGAGTGAGGGGCCGCCCGGGGCTGGGCAGGGTCAGGGCCAGCGGGTGCGACCAGCTCCACGCTGGGATCCCGTTTCCTCGGCACGCCGGCAGCAGGGCTCCCACGGGCAGGGGGCACGGCGGTGCTTGAAAGCCAGGGCTGCTTGGGGCTGGGAGCCAGCCCCAGCACAGCCTCCCTCCTCGGCCGTGCCGAGTTTAAAGCTCTTTTCGCAGTTTGGGAAGCTTGCTGGAAAAGGTGCCGTGTCCTACTGACCCTTCTGCGTTTCCCCTCCGTGTAGGCGAGACGCTGCCAGAGGAGAATCCAGAGCATCCAGAACTCCAGCCAGCATGGGATTCTGAGAGCACCTGGTCGCTTTCTTTGTTCGACAGCAGCGACATGATGACGGTAATGAGCTCCCCCCCTTGCCGGGACTCTTGTCCACGGAATTGGCGGCAGGCTTGTGCGAGCAAAGGGATGCAGAATCAGTGAGGCTGGCGTGGCCTCGCTGTCCCTGGTGAGAGGGTTCATGCTGTGCGCGAGCAGGGACGACACGAGGGCATCACTCCAGTGTCCCAGCAGCAGCTCCAGCCGTCCTGGCCACCAGCGAGCCCTGGTTCTCTGTAGGGCCAACAGATGGTGCCCACGACCCCAGCCGTCGTCCCTCACCCTGGGGACCCTCTGCACTCATCCTCCAGCCTGCAGAGACTGCAGCCCCTGCTTCCAGCTTTCCTGTGGGCATCTCTTGCCAGCACTGCTGGGCACCTCTTGCCAGCGCTGTTGACGCTGCTCAGCCAAACGGCACCATCAGGGTGCTCAGCATGACACGTCCTCCCTCCCGTCCTTCTTCCCGTAGGTGTTTGGAGAATACCTGGAGCCTTCTCAGAGGACAGACGTTCTCCTCGTGGCCATTGAGGCCTTGACAGCAGATGACATCTGTGACAGGCAGATGGGCAGCAACGTCCTGGAAATGGCCGTGAGAGACCCTGCCTCCTGGCTGACGGATGTAAGTGCCCTGCGGCTGGATTGCCCTGCCCATGAGCCCTGTCAGGCCTTGTTCTTCCCTCCTTCCCTAAGCCAGCTCTCCGGGGCACCTGAAGCCATTTTGAGGCAGCAGAGAGGGACGGGAAGGGCAGCAGTTTCAGTGGCAGCTTGGGAAATGGCAGCACTCCAGTGGCAGCACCGTCCTCAGCCGTGTCCCCTCCAGGTGCCAAAGATCGTGAGGTACATCCACAAAAACGTGGAGTGCATCCACACGGAGCCAGCCCGGCACAGCCTGGACTCACTTCTTCTCCTGCTGACCAAGTGGTGCCCCAGGGAGGTGGTCAGGAGCCTATTGATGATCTCTCCAACATGTGACAGGTACTGGCCCTGTGGGGAGAGGGGCCCAGGGACTCTCTGGCTGCCAGGCCCACGGAAAACCGCAGGACAGCCCCGAGGAGCAGGGCCCTCCGTCCCACCACGCTTCCCAGCCCCAGTGGGTCAGCCAGGCCCGCAGCAGCCAAAGGTGGCCAAGCCAGAGCCCTGCCACCACGCTCCTCCCTGCCCCATGGGGAACACCGCCTCAGCCCCCTCCTGCCCGCCCGGGCAGGGCCCCCGGGCACCCCAAGTGATGGGGTGGGCAGGGCCAGGGCTGCAGCACCGCCTGGGTCCAGAGGAGCTGGCCTGAGCACGGTGCAGTGGCCGAGGCAGCCCTGCTGACCGAGCACTCTGGGTTTGCAGCGCTGCCGTGGCCATGTGGGAGGTGATGATCTCCGTGCCTTGGGCTTTGCGCAGCGTCTTGATGGAGCTGCTCAGCGTGCTCCAGGACCAGCGGCTGCGCAAGGTGTTCAGCTGTGCCGCGGAGGACGCCTGCATCTATCCCTTGGCCGTGAGTGACCGTGCTGACCTCCAGGGCTGTGCCTGCCTCCCCAGGAAAACAGGCACAGCCCCCTCCCCCTGTGTCTCCTCCAAACAGCCACCTCGCCCAGTACATATGGACACGGCCCCCGAGGGTCAGCAGGGACTTGCCCAGCACCAGCCAGACCCCGTGCCAGACACTCGGGGCCGCCCTGTGCTGTTTTGGCCCCGGGGAAAAAAGCCACGAAGCCCGCCCCTGCCCGGCAGCCCTCTGCTTCCCCCCTGCCGGCATCCCCCTGCCCGGCTCTGCAGCCTGGAAACCTGGGGCAGGGGCAGAGAAAGGGGCAGAAGCCAGAGTCAGGCCAGTCTGCTGGGCCTGGGGCAGAGGCCTGGCCTCTGCAGCGCCTGAGGGGGCTTCAAGTCTGGGGAGAGGAGACACTTGCCACCGCCCGCCTGTCCTGCCTCCTTTGTGCCAGGGCGGTGGAGGGAGCCCTGCAGGCTCTGCTGGTCTCTCACTGCTCTCTTCCTTTTAGCTGCTGGCCTGCGATGACGTTGAAACAGGGGAGTTTGCTGCCCTGTACAAAGCCCAGAGGTACCTGAGGCATCCAAGCCTGGTGATGCTCTCGCTGGTGCTCGGGGGCCTCATCACGCTTTCAAAGACACCTGAGACGGTGAGCAGGGTGTAGTCAAGCGGAGCCATGTTGGCAGCCGGGGCCTGGGGCAGTGGGTAGTGCGGTGGCTTGGCCTTGGCTGGGGGTCAGAATGTGGGGTGACGGCTCCAGTCAGCCTCCCTGCTATGGAGGAGGCTGGCGGGGGCCTGGGGAGCCCTCCAGGCGCAGAGGGTTACCAATGCATCTGCCCCTTCAGGCCGGTCGGAGAAGGGGGTGACTGAGCAGGGGACGCTGCTCTCCTGCGCTCCCTTCCCTCCCTTCTGCTCTCCCCGCATCCCCATCAGTGGCCACTGCCTGCCAGGAGGCTGCTGCAGTGGCTCCTGTGCCACCTGCTGGGAAGCCGGACGGGAGGCTGGTGCTCAGCGACCAGTGCCTTTTTGCCAGGGTGGCCTTTCAGCGCTTCACAGTAAGGAAACGGCGTGTTTCATATAGGCAAGAAGAATGCTGGTCCTGCTGCCAGACATCGTGGAGACCCTGCAGGATGCCAGCACGGGTGTGAGGATGAAGGCCCTGGTATTCTTCAGGAACATGATGGGTCCCATGAAGGGGGAGGAGGCCGGCCTCATCGCTCTGCAGCTGGCAGAGAAGCTCCTGCCCCTCTTTGATGATGTAAGGCTGCCGTGGGAGCCTCAGCCCTACAGACGGGCACTCTGCAAAGACAGCTGCCCTTCAGCCCAGCCCTGTGGGCAGCACTGGGGCAGGGCTCCCCGCCTCGCTCCTCTTGCGTGGCCTTTCAGGGCTCTGGGGCCGTTCAGCCACAGCGGCAGATCTGGCCCACAGCTCCTGCTTTCAGGATCTGGCCCCAGAGCACCTCCCCTCACGTCGGCCACGCTAACGCCCTTGCTCACTGTGGGCAGGGAGCGGCTGTTGCTGAAGTCCCTCTGTCCTCCTCCCTGCCAGGAGTCCAGCCAGGTGCGGGAGCTCTCCATCAGTCTCTTCAAAGACGTGATGAAGGCTGCGGCGGTGAGAAACAAGAAAAAGATGAAGAAGCAAGTGCAGAGGGTCCTGCTCCCGCTGTTCCTCCGTATGAACGACCAGGCGGAGAGCGTGGCCAAGGTACAGCGGCCAGCAACCGGTGTTGTGGGGAAGGGCGTGCTGACACCACGGGGGCGGCCTGGGCGTAAGGGGCAAGGGCTGCTGGACGTCAGAGTTTGGGAATGTGTGTCACCTGGGGCAGCCCCGGCTGGGGAGCCAAGCGTCCTGCTGGGGGATGCCCATGGGACGTGCCGCTGGCTCTGTCCTGCCCCGGTGCCTCTGGGGCTCCATCCCTCGCTGCCTACAGCCGTGGGCCCACACCTCCTTTGCCCTTCAGTCTGCCCCCATCCCTGGAGCAGCTCAGCAGCTCTTGAGGATCTCGGTTTTGCTGGCCGGCAGCACGAGACACCTGAGGTGGTGGCTGCCCCGTGTCCCTGGCCTGGGCACTGAACCCCGTTCAGACTCTGTCCCCCGCTGCCTCTTCCCATACGGGGCTGGGAACGGCTCGGAGCCTGGCCGAGAGGAGGAGGATGCCAGGTCTCCTTCCCTGGGCTGTGGTGCCTTCTCCTAGCCTCTGCTTCTCCGCAGGCCTCTGGGGACACCCTCCTAGCCTGTGCAGAGTTCCTGGGGTGGACGAAGCTCGGCTACCTGGCCAAGACATACCAGACGCACCTGATTGCAGAGTGCTTGGTGAGGACAAGCCCCAGACCCCAGGGCCGGGCTGGACGAGGGCTGCCCCATGTGCCCGTGGTGAGGGCTGTGCAGCTGTGCCTCGCCTGCCCTGCTCCAGCCTGGGGCCCAGAGCCTGGAGCTGCATCCTCCTTCCCTGCCTTCGAGCGCGGACCCCGCAAGGGCTCTTCTCCAGGCCCCTCTCCCGTCCCTGCCCCCAGGCTGCTGCTGAAGGAGACCCTGACCCCTGTGGGCCCTGGCAGTGGGACAGAGGGGTCTCAGCATCCCCGGCCCCCCTCTGCCTGCGGTTCTCTCTGAACCTCAGCCCCACAAGGCTGCGGCTGGGAGACAGGAATTGCCGGGGGGAAGGGGGTGCTGGGAGGAGGGACTGGTCCGGCCGACTTGGGAGGCTCTGTACCAGCCCCGCGCCCTTGTGCTCTCTCTAGGTAGAGCAGCACAGGAGGAGGGTGGAAGAACACCTGTGGCAGAGCCTGCCGTACCTGGAGGACGCGCAGGCCACCTTGCGAGAGGCAGCCGTCAGGTTCATCGGTGAGCCGCAGCCCCCAGGGTCCCTCTTCTGGCAGCCTGGACGCGGCCCCCACTACTACATTGGCAGCAAGGGCCAGCCCCGTGGCTGCCGGAGGCCCGGCTGCCCCGAGGATGGCCCTCCACGCAGGTGGGCTCGCCGAGAGCCTTGCTCAGTCCCACCACCCTCGGCTACTAGCCGTCTCTGGGGGCAGGCCCGCTGAGGGGCAGGAGGGTGTGCAGCCAAGCTGGCAGGGCTGGGGGCTGTGCTGCTGGGAGCGTGCTGGGGAGCAGAGCTCTGACAGGAGCTCTGTGCCTAGGGCTTGCCGCGTGGCGCCTGAGGAACCTGAGCAAGCAGAAGCTGTGGGATATCTGCAACGGTGAGCAGGGGCAGCGCTGTGCTGGCCAGGGCTGCTGGGGCAGGGGACAGAGCCTGGGCAGGCTGTCCTGGTGTGGAGGGTACTCCTGGGGGTCTCTGCAGGCAGCGGGGGTTCATGTCTGCTCTGCTTCCTTCTCGTGCAGCCCTCCTGCCCTTGGGGAAAGACCCTGAACTCTCCGTCAGGACTCTGGCAGCTGAGGCGATCTTTGTCCTGACAAGAGAGGGGCCAAGATCAGGATGGAGCCTGCGGTCGCTGTGCTGCTGGCCCTGGTGAGCCCTGGAGAAGCAAAGTTCTCCGCTGGAAAAACGGCCATGTTTGACTAAGTTATGGTTTTAAACAAAGCTGGAACGACAAGCCCGGTCCCATGCTGCCCTTCCCATGGGGACCACCCAGAGTGTGCTGAGCAGAGTGTGCGTTGTTGCTGGCCTGTGCCGCTGCTGGCCTGTGCCGCTGCCTGCAGGACAGCACACCTGGACCCAGGGTGTCCTTGCAGCAAGGCCCCAGCTGCCCTGCTAGACCACAAAACCCGGAGGGGAGGAGGAGAGAAGCTTTAGCCCCATGTGAGACATCTCGGGGCACGAAAAGGCACCCGTGCTCTGCCAAGCTGGCAAGTCGTCATTTGTCCCAGCATCGAAATCCTCTCTTTGGCAGGGGAGGTGTGCTGGTTTGGGCTGGGAGATAGTTAATTTTCTTCACAGTAGCTGGTATGGGGCTGTGCTTTGGACTTGTGCTGGAAACCACGTTGGTAAGAGAGGGCCGTTTTCCTTCTTGCTGAGCAGTGCTTAAACAGCGTCAAGGCCTTTTCTGCTTCTCGCCCCACCCCGCCAGCAAGTATGCTGGGGGCACACAAGAAGTCGAGAGGGGACGCAGCCGCGACAGCTGACCCCAGCTGACCAGAGGGCTATTCCAAAATGGATGACGTCATGCTCAGCCGTAGAACTGGGAGGTAGGTTGGCCGGGGGGGCTGCTGCACGGCGACTGGCTGGGCACCGGTCGGTTGGTGGTGAGCAATTGTTTTCATTTCCATCACTTGTCTTTCTTCTTGTTTTATTTCTCCCTGTTATTTTCCTTTTCGTTACAGTTTCTTATTGGTTTTATTATTCTTTTATTTTATTCCATTTCAATTCTGAAACTGTTTTTACCTCAACCCATGGGTTTTCTCACTTTTACACTTCTGATTCTCTCCCCCTGTGGACACATATTTAGCTAACGTCGGTCGCAAGAGCATTGCAGACGCCTTTAGAAGACCTTGGACAGAATAAACAAGAAGACAAAAAAAGAAAGATGATAGTAAAGCCAATTAGAAGAACACAGGTGTGCATTCCACAATAAAGGGAACTTGGCACAAAAACCCTCAATTCGGCAGTTTGTCTCGACCAATTAGACTGAGGCAAGCTTCGCATGTTTAAGTTGATATAACCAAGTATATCTTATGTTTATGCGCGTGTACAGAGTTGATGTAACCCATCATGTTTTATGCTTGTGCGCGTGTACAGTGACTTTGCAGAACATGTGACTATAAGGATGTGTGTGTTTTAGCAACGAAGGGTCGCCTGTCGTCCGCTTTCAACTTTACAGGCGTCCGTCTACTTCAATCTCCTCATCCCCCATCCCGCTGGGGGGAGCAAGCCAGCTGCTGCGTGGTGCTCAGTTACCGGCTGGGGTTAAACCACGACAGCCCTTTCTCCACCCCTTATTCCATACCATTCGCATCAGGCTCCGGCCCCGCACTATGCGATCCATCCTCATGAACCACCACTCCCCTTCCCATCCTTGGCTATAGTACACAGATAGCATGCCCTCAGTCTGTGGACCGCCCCTGTGAAAAAGTCCATAAATGTCCACAAGTGGAGTGCATTTGGTCCATGACTTTGGGCTCCATCTCTTATGGTGAGCACTCGGGACAGGAGTGCTGGAGTGTTGCGTGGAGTTACTGGGCACCAAAGCCGGCTCAGATGGGAACCGAGAGGTTCCCCTAGTTTTCAGGGTCCAAAGCACCATTTGTGGCCTCTAGGCCATCCTTTCAGTGCCCAAAGACCCCTTTTCAGGGCCCAAATCCTCATTTTTCGGGTCCCAAGCGCGTCTTTTCTGTCCCAGAGCCTTTTCTCAGAGCCCACAGTTGCATCTTGAAGGTCTAAACCCTAACGGGCCGAGCTCAACAGGCCGGCAACGTCCACCCAGAAGTCTGCGGGGAGGCAGTGGAGCCAGGACAGCCAATCGCATTTGAGGAGGCAGGGGCAAGGCATGTGATTGACATGCGACGAGACAGCCAATCAGAGGAAGCTTCACCTCAGGGAAGGACGGGCACTGATGGGGGGGGGGGGGGGGCAGGGAGTGACCCCTCAGGAAGCCAATAAGAGAGGGCATCACCTGAGGGCAGGGTGGGCCCCAAACCGGGGCAGAGTGACAGCCCAGGTGGCCAGTCAGAGGTCATCACCTGCGGTGGAGGGCGGGCACTGCAGCACAGCAGCCGGACCACTTGGGGGCCAATCAGAGGCAGCATCGCCTCAGGGGAGGAGACTGACAGCCCTCCCGACCTATGCCGGCGAAGAGCGGTGTGAGAGGAAGGGGGGCTCTGCCGGTGTCGAGGCCAAGCTCCGGCATGGCGCAGGTGGGGTCTGCCCTGAGGCTTAGCAGGTCCAGGCCTGGCCCCAGGGCCCCTCTTCCCCACTTTCTCCCCGCCCCTGGCCACCCCCATGTTCTGGAAGCCCCCAGTCCCCACGGGAGCCAGCGGCACGCAGAGAGTCAGTATCCTGTGGTTGTAGCACCAGGCGGCAGCCATGGCCACCGGGCTTCTCGCTGCCATCGCCGCCAGCATCCGACCGACGGTGAGACAAGGACGTGACGGTGAGGCGGCTGGGATGGCAGTGGGGTGGACGAGGACGGGTGGGGGGTGAGGCTTGCCATGGGGCGGCCCACCGTGACCTCACCCGCATCCCCTCCCCGCAGCCCAAGTAACCCTGCAGCAGCCTGAAAGATGGTAGGTGGAGTAGGGGGGGATGTTGGGGCTGGGGTCTCCCCCTGAAAGCAGGGCGGGTCCCAGGGTCAGTGCTGTCTCTCCCCACAGCAACTGCACATCACGTCCTTCCTGACGCTGCCTGGCCTGGTGAGACTGGGCCAGGCCTGCCGCTCCCTCCGCGAGGTGTGCGACAGCGAGGCCGCCTAGTGCCACCTCGGCACCCCTCTCCCCCGCCGCCGCCGCCGCCAGCGCCCGGCCCTGCAAGAGGGCCGCCATCCTCAACTGCGAGTCCTTGGCGTTGCTGACAGGGGTGGTGGCGCTTTGTCCCCCAGCCTCGTTTTGCGAGTCCAAGGCTTTGATTCTGGAGTTGAAAGCCTTCCTTTTAGGCCCCAAAGCCTCATCTTTAGGGTACAAACGCTCATTCATGTGTTCCAACCCTCCCTTTTAAGGTTCAAAGACTCATTTTAAGGGCCCAGAACGTCATTTTTAAGGCCCAGAGTCTGCTTTTGAAGGTGCAAAGCTTCAGTTTTAGAGCCCAAAGCCTTATCCGTAGGGTCCAAAGGCTCGGTTTTAGCTTCCAAAGCCTCGATTTCAGGAACCGAAGTCTCCTTTTTAGGACTCGGTACGCAACGTGGGTGGCCCAAAGCCTCATTTTGAGCCTCCAAAGACCCATTTTTAGGGTGCAGAGCCTCAGCGTTTGGTACCGAAACTTTGTTTGAGGGAACAAAATCTAATTTTGGAGTTCAAAGCCTCAATTTCATTGCCAAAGGCTTGTTTTTAAAGCTCAAAGCCCCATTTTTAAGGCCGAAACATTCCTTTTGAGGATCCAGACTCTCATTATTAGGGTCTAAACCCCTTTTTTACAGCTGTAAGCCTCCATTGTAGTGGTCAGAGCCCTCTTTTAGGGACCGAAGCTTCATTTCTTGGGGCCATAGAGGAACCAAGCGGTTGCCCTCCTTTGCTGGATCGAAAGCCTTATTTGTAGCACCTTGCTGTGAGAGTCTGAAAGAGTTAATGTCTCAAACATTGTGGTGGGGCAAGTTCTGCTTAAAGACAAACCCTGCACACCAAGGAACCCAGGTGAAGAGCCTATCAGCTTTTGAGACATCAGCAACAGGAGGGGGAGGGTGTGCTGGAGGGTGCGAAGCTACCTGTTCTGATAAGCTGTTCTGATACAAAGATCAAACAATGGCAGTGTCTGCAGGGAAGGAGAAGTTGCTCCACAAATGACCCCCAAGCCCAAAGGCTCACAAACTGCTCATTAACCTGAGGAGTTCAGGTGCCCACCCGAAGGAGGGGCAAGGATGATAAAAGGACACGAACTGAAGACTCGGGTGTGTAAGCCCACCAAGACTGGACCCCTCGGCTGAGTGGACACCTCATCTGACTGAACCAACGCTGGACCCAGAATCGGTGACATCTTTCTCTCTTCCTTTTTCTCTCTCTTTCTTCTTTTCTCTTTCCTTTTCCTTTTCCACAATCCCTACACCTCATCCGTTTCAAGATATAAACCGTTGACCAAGTCTGAGACTAAAAGTATATCCAGCCGCCCCTAGACCCTTCTCTGAGGAGGAGTCTGGAAAGCAAGGGGGTCTGCTCTGAACCTCGTGACTCAACGGGAGGGATCTCCTTATTCCCTGAATTGATGTATATGGTTACACAGTTTACAGAAGTAGTCTTATGCCAATTCCTGTTGTGAGAAACCCTGCCACCTACTACCACACCTCCCCAGTTCGGTTTGCTTCTGTCATGAATAAAATCTTTAACTGATCGTGTGTCGTTTCACCTTAATTTAGCCTGAGGGAATTTCGAATTAAACACGACTCCCTGGTCTGTCCAGTCTGGGTCGTGACACTTGCCCATCATTTTTAGTGCCCAAAGCTTCATGTTTAGGGCTGAAATCCTCATTTCTAGGGTTCCAACCTGTCTTTTAATACCCGTAGCCTTTTTTTAGGGCCCACAGTTTCATTTTCATGGTCTAAACCCTCAGCTTTAAGGCAGAAAGCCTCTTTTTAGGCTCCAAAGCTACATTTATAGTGTCCAAAGCCACCTTTTTACTTTCCAAAGTCTTAGGTTTGGCTTCCAGAGCCTCATTTTAGGCTCCAAAGCCTCATTTTTATGGTCTAAACTGTTAAGGATTTAGGCACACCCGCCATGGTAAGAGGGTCCAACCCTAGGATCCTGCTGAGAATGCAAAGTCCAAGGGAAGGTTTCCAGTTACTCTTTTATTAGTTCTCAGGTTAAAGGTCAAGCTGGGTGCCATTGGAGAGGGACCCCTACCCCAAATCATGCCTTTCAATTATACCCTGTCATGGTTTAAACCCAGACAGCAACTAAGCACCACGCAGCCACTCATTCACTTTCAGCTTTCCTTTTAGCCCTCTCATAAACTCTCCAGCAACAGAAAGCTGTTAAGCTCATAGTAACGCAGATGACTGCAGGCTATGTTAATGATTAATTAAATTCACTGGAAAGGTTTGAAAAATAATGCAAATAACTCCAAAGCATGCAACATATTTATTCCAAGAAATTGCACCCCTTGTTTTTAGTCTCACAGCTCCTTTATCTGGAATGGTGTTCTGTTTCTGTTATTATTCCCCATCTGTATTGTAATAGGAGGCCACTGGACTCATTTGAGATCGGGACCATGGTGATAGGAGTTGGGTAAATAGAGACACTTAGGGTAATGGAAGAACATAACTCTTGTCAGTTCAACAGCTTGACTTGTTAACAAGTTAATTAACAATTAATTAAAGCTCCTAAATCTTGCAATTTTTGAACAGAAATAATACAGGTATGTTTTTTTATCTTAACTAAATCCAAGATGTGAAGTTTACTCTACAGTTAACTTCAGTGGTTTTGGTTCTGGGCATGATGCTTATCTGATGTTACAGTGTATTTTCCTTTTCAAGTGCAGTATGAAGATAATTTACCAAATCTTGTGACAAGTTACTCCAGAGATCCTCTAAATCTGAAGTTAGAATCACAGCATTTAAACATAGGTAAGGCCTTGACAACATGCACATTCATTGTGTTAAAGAAATTAGGAATCAGTACATGAGCAGTAGGGAGCAGGAATAAGAGCGTAGAACCCCTCTACTGCCATGTAGCTGGCTTAAGTGGCCTCAGTGGAAGCTTAAAGACAATGTTTTTCACTAAGTTTCAATATCAGAGACAGTCTGCTTCCTAGCTGTAAGTAACAGACTCAGATCACAGAAAATACACTAGTTCACTCATGTAAAGACAGTTTTAAGGATACCTGATACAAACAGGATTATTAGCTCAAAAATCTGCTTACCAGTGTAGATTTGCTGATAAGACTGCAATTTCAGCCTTCTAATGGTGGTTTATTCCCAGGCAACTGAATTAAGTCCAGTGTCTGCTGTCCTCATTGTAGATACAGTAGTACATATCTGCATTCCTACTGTGGTGGATAGTCCATAATGGGATGTCTGCCCTTTAGTGTAGTTTCTTTAGCTTCACCTCTTGTAAGGATAGCTTATCTGAAAATAATTAACTACATATTAGTTGAAGTACACATACATACATACCATGTAGCATAAAACACTACTTTCTTTGTATATTCACAGCAAGGCCATGGACAGGATATTTTTTTGCTTACAATCTTTACCATATATGTCTGGATGCTCCTTTTTTGGAATCCTATCTGATTAACAATAAACATAGCTTTTCAAATCCTAGAGTCTAGACAGTTTGTCCTATAGCTTGTAAATACTGTTTGCTTAATATTTTCAGATCCTGGACTTGAACCACTGAAAGGAAATCTGATAGAAGATTTCTTACATACAGACCTTGCAAAAGCAAATGGGATCCACGGATGCTACTACCAAAGAATCCCTGGCCACCTAAATATGCTTCATTTACCATTAGTCAGATTAAAAGACAACTTCCCACTTTTTTCTGAATCAAAATATTTTAAAACTATTATTATTGTTGTTGTTGTTATTTCTGAATTACATTGATTTCAGGGTGGTTTGAATCACGCAATAGCTGAATTTGAGGGGACAGCTGGCATGTCCTAAGGGAAGTGTCACTGTACTGGAGATCTAGGGACATGGACCACTGACTTCCTTTAGCTTTTCAAGAATATAATTCTGTTTCCAGCTCTTGTTGACTTTGATGGAGTCTGGAAAGATAATCTCTTAGGGAACACGTTCTTATTTCAGCCTTTAGAGGAAAATTATACAGCACTGCACATGGCAATTCATTTGTAGGAATTAAGATGTCCATATTAGACTGTTCAAAGGCACAGACTATTTCAGAATATGCAGGTACTGGGTGGATGCTTTGATGGTTTATATATATATGCCAAACACTTAAATGTAGAGATCTCCAAAAAGAGAATGTCTCTATTTTCATTATAAAACAGCTCCCATTAATATTACTGAAGATTAACAAATAGTGGGTTGAGGGGAAAATAAATTGTTTAGGGAACTAGTGTAGGTGATGACAGATTCCAAGTTGTGAACATAACTCTGCTGAGTGGCAACAAGTCAATATGCACATGAATTGGCTGAACACAAATGTCTCTAGGCACTTCAACATGATGTGCTGTGATTCAAGTCTGAAACATGTCTGAGAATGAGTTCTTTGATGAACCTGTCAAAGATCATTCTTACGACAGCTACTCCTGTTTCATTTTGTAGCTCTGATGTACCTCTACTTCTCTGCTCTTGGAGGCACAGACAGCAGCATGGTGCTCACACTGTGTTCTTGGATCACGTGGATTAAAATCTGTGCCAGCTGCAGCAGGGAGAGGCAGGCAGAGATGAGAGCATTCATTCTGCTAGAGTAGGGGCACTGGATCTAGTCTCGTCAGAGAGCAAACATGATTTTGCTCTCCTGTGGTCTTAGATGAGAAAGGATTGATGGGTGCTGGCAGAAGCCATAATTCCATTGGTTTGGGAGGGTCAGGAGGACACTGACACCCAATTAAACTGAATAGACCCAAGCCTTTCTTTGAGTCCAGAGCAAAAAATGCAGATAGCTTGGCTGGCTTGCACTAGGGAAAGGTTACTAGCAATGAAAATGTGCTGGTCACGACACTGACCTTCGCTGGAATAGCTTGTGCTTCTTGGAAAAATACACTTGTCTGAGCAGAGTCCTCTGCTGCTATAGCCAGGATGCTCTGTATTTCTGCTTGTTAAATCTCTTGAATGAGATTACTCTTGGGGAGTAACCCCCACTCAAAGCAGGACCGTGTTGGGTGGCTTTCTAAGGCAGGTGGAAAGTAGAACTGCTTTTTAATGTGTTAGGAGACAATTTTTTTACTGTAAATACCAGCATGGAACAGAAACACACTAAATGCACTTTGTCTGGTTTATTAGTGAGTATTTGAACTCATTCCCTTAGGTCCTGATTTCTGAAATAACATGGAAGGCAGCATTATTATCTCTTTCTACTTAACAAATTCCTCGCACTGTATTGTTAAAAATTACTTACCAAGTCTTCCAATTCATTAATTCTTTTTTCTAACCAGTCCCTTAATCATCTGGAAGTAAAAGATATGGCACAGCCCATCACACTCCTAAGAACTATAGAGGCTGAGTGCCATCATGAGCTTCCTTTGGAAACTCCCTATCCTCTCCACCCAAGAGCTGGTGATCAGCAGACTGTGCCAAAATGAACCCTCCGACTCTTCCTCTTCCTTCGATAGGAACAGCTGCTTTGTAGAGCAAAGAGAGAGAAAGCTCAACACGGTGAGGTAGTTTCAATTCCTTTTTTAAACAGTGTGTGGGGGTGTTGAGCGTAACAGGGGAAGCACTCTTTAGTCATAGTCTGCATTGCTGAGGGCTTTGGAGGCATATCCAGAGCTAGATTTGGACTCGAATCTCTAGATTTAAAATGTAAGTAAGCTGCACAGTAAATGCACCCCAGGCAGTGATTTAGCTTAAGAAAATTGCATATTGGATTGTTTTGCCCTTTCCAAAAGACAGTGAGCTACGTACCACTGTGGAAAGCTTGCGACACTAGTAAGAAACCCTTAAGCAATGATCTCATGGCTCTGCGTGCATTGGTGTGGAGTTCAGCGTTTCTCCAGGATTTCCCAGATGCAACCCTTAGTGACAATAAAAATTGTGTAAGGTGTTAAGACTAAAAAAGGGCATGTTTTTTGTTAAAGAGAGCTTTCTACCAGTCAGGGAGCAATTGCATTGCATCTCCAGACACTTGTTTGAAATTTGGGGTTCCTCAAATTTGGGTTTGGAAAGAATAAAGTCCCCAGCCTGCCTGGAAATTCCCTATTTTCTGAATGCCAGGCAAATCCAGCCCAGCGAATGGTGCTTTCTCTGTGCATGGCAAATGAAAGACTTAGGACAAATTCAATTTCAGAGATTGTTAGGATCTGGACCTCATGTTGGTAGACATAATATAATAGCATTGTATCTATGCTAATCATGGATAATTATAAAATTTTAGCTGGGCCTCCCCATAGTAATAGGGGTGACAGTGTAATGAAGTGGGGCACAGAGCAGTCGTCCTTCGAAGGAATGCTATTGACTTGGTCTTTTTACAGATGAGAAAAAGGAGGCACAGAGCAGGTAAATTAATTGCCCCAAAAGCATGAGGGAAGAATCAGTTTCAGGCAAACTCTCTCAGGTAAACTTAATCTCTTACAATGCATGTGGAGATAATTCCAGTGTTTCTGAGGAAAAGGGGTATGAACTTGCCCTTAACCTCCACGCATGACACCTCATCTTTAAAAATGTATATGACAGAGGTATATCTTCATTCTGACCAACAAGATGGGGGTAGCCCCTTGTGCTTGCTTGCAGTGGGGAGTGAGACACATGGACATGTTACAGACACTCATTTCCTGGCTTACGCAACTTCACTCTTTCATTAGAGGAGCCAGGAAAAAAACACAGAGCTGCTCAGCAGTGAGGAGAGTGCAAGCTGCTAGAGCCTCTGGTGTACAAAGGCTATTAAGGAAACTACGGTACCTGCAATAAATCTGTGCATGGATAATGCACTTTACTGCCAAATGTACTAGAAGAGATACACTAAAAATCAAAACTGAGAGTTGTGAACCTAAGAGTTCCTTGAAAAGCTGGCTTAGTTTGTTCACCTACTTTGATGTAATTATTACATATACTATATACATTTACCATATGCAATGTATATAAGTAAGAAAATACCAACTGTTCCTTTTAAGAACACTATGAAGAAGTATAAAGTTTTCTTTTTTTCCAACACCACATCCTTGCTAGGAAGCAGCTTAAAGAGCATTATTGCTACTGACAGGACAGATACATTGCTTTCAAATTCCCACAGGGGTGTGACACCCAGCTGTAGCTTTTGTGAAAGGCAGATGTAGTGCTGCCAGCCAGCCATGTAGCTAGCAGCCCCTGATACCTCACCACGCTTACCAGTACAATGCAGTGGCTTGGTCTGAAGAAGCTGGCAATACTGCCATACAACATGGAGATTTAGGCGCTCTCTGGAGAGCGGTTCTGCCTCGGCTGCAATGTCAGCTTGGTGCACTCCAGCATCCAACAGAGCCCAGCAGGAGTGCAGCATCACCAGCCTTTTGCTGAGTGTCTACACACCATTGCCCATTGTAATGGTTCATAGGCACACAGGGAAGAAGCACTTAGCCGAGCAGAGTGCTGTGGCAGCTCTTCACACTAGCCCCCAACTTAGCATCTCCTTGTCCCTCTGTTGCACACCGAAGTTCTTTCAGAGCCCAAAGAGGGCCTGAGATTCCCCTTCACAGATATGTGCCATTCAGGCTGATCTCCATCTCCCCTGACATGCTTCACAAAGCTCTTAAACCTCAGAGAAAGTGGAGAGTAGTTTTTGTATCAAGTACTGGCTAAAGTGGTGTTCTCATGCCTCAGCAGTTGGAGATACATGCAAAATCTCTTTATCCTTTTTACTTTTGCATTCCCATTGTGGGGGTGCAAATGCACTGTAAATCTTGCTGACAGCTATGTCAGCCATTTAGGCACACAGTCAACTGTGGCGTGGGCACCCCTTAGCCCAGCGTATGAGAAATGACCAGTATCCTTTACCAAAAATGTTGCTGATCTAAAATCTGTTCTGGTCAGTCAGTATTTTTCCATTGACTTTGGTGTACTTTGGAACAGGCTTATAGAGGTGAATTCTTTTGTTTTAGGCAGCACTATTGGATTGTTCCTTTAGAGTTGCATTATAAAAACCTCTACAGCTTATATAAATGCAGAGAGTGAATTTGGATACTTTCTGAAATACTAAAAGGAAGAAGCAGACTTACAGGTTAACTGTTAATACTGTAATCTCATAAATGATCAGAAGAAGCAAGTGTTAACACAAAAGCATGTTCAGATCTGCCACCCACCCATACTGACTCTATAAAGACAAATCAGTAGATTTTGTAAGTTATTAATACTAATATTTTGTGTATGTATAGAACTTATCCTACACATCTTTATTATAAAACAGAAAGATTTCAAGGTCTCTGTTCAGGACATCCGCTGTCCCCCCACCCCCCCATATACTTAAAATTCAACATTATCTCTAAAGCTGTTGTACTTTGGGATAGATTTAGCCATGTGTCCTGTGATTTCTTGAACTGAGATCCTACTCATGTGAATGATTACCATGCAGATTAAAATCAGTGTTTGAATTATACACAGGACTCCTAATTCTAATCTAAGCTCTGTCAACATTTCTATAACTTTGTTTATATTTTATTTGCTATGAATTTATGCCCAAGTTCAACTAAAGACACTTCTCCATATCCTCCCTCCATCACAAACACATACATTTGAAAAATAAAGCACATACATATGGAGTACTCAGGTGGTCAGCAAATTCTAGGTACTGTAAATGGTTCCAGGATCACACTGGTCATGCTGAAAGTGTTAATATCCTTGTCACACTAAGCCTTTGAAATACCAAATTTTATGCCTTTCCTGTGGAACAAAATCTTAAAAAGGCATGAAACAACCTGACTAACAATAGACAAACAACCTAAAGTTTAAAGAATTATTACTATTTTATTAAGATCTTCCTGAGACCTGATTTACAAAAAAAACCTGGTAAACATAGCAGATTTGTTTGCAATAAAAAAATTTTGTACTGACCACAATTAAAATTAACACACTGGAAAAAATGTAAAGAATAATTTTCTGCCAGATACTCCTCTGCTCCATTAAACATTGCTTTGAGCGTTGCATTACATCTTATGTTGCAATGATAGCAGTAGGGTAATTTTATTACCTTAGTAACATCATTACAGTTAGCTAACACTATACAGATGTGCTGTTTAGTTCATGTAAGGAAGAAAAATATTAATTTGTTTTAAATAAGGGACTGTTTTTAAAAAGGCACAAACTGCATCCAGAAAGACAGATAGGAGAGCTGTGCAATACTACATAAAGGAGTGAGGCCTAAATGGAAATGTTCTGGGATGCCTCTCTTCATTTAGATAAGACTAATACCCTCTTTTACTTTGCCACCAACCGCTGTAACAGCTCGAGAAGTGCTGGGAATGGTCTGGCTGAATTTTGCATGCACTGTAGCGAAGGGCAACAAGCAGAGAGGAGACCGGAGAGAAGGGGGGTAGGGAGCCATGAGGAGAGGGCCTCGGAGAACGCAGCAGGATGCACGCAGCCAGAAGGGCTGCTGTTGCTGCAGGATGCCTGCCCATGGTTCTTTTAATAAAGAGCCAGTTTAATTTTAGTACCATGGGATTTCCTCAAGTTACAAACCAACAGGCAGCGTGTGAAACACACAAGGTCTGTTCTGTAACTGTTTAAAACATAAAGCTTTATAAACAGTGTGCTACTTTTCCTCCACAGAGGCCTTTTCTTAGTTGGAAAAATAAAACAAGGAAGCGCCTGTCATGTATGTTGTACCAAAATTATACTTAGCACAATAAACTTATCCATAATAGCATGTTCCTCAGCTGACTCTTCACCTATCATCTTTTACTTTGTAAAGAGAAACAGTTTATTTTCACTTGCTTCCTACACAGTTGAAGAAGATAGTAACTACGCAGTGGTGATATTCCTTGAATGTTCACCTCAAGAGATGGACAGGAAAACAGCAATCACCTGGCAGCCAGTGGAAAGTCAAAACACGAAGCCATAAACAGATGCGCTCCCGTACGTGTTTTCCTGAGAGGATAATTGTTCTTGTTGATGGTTATGTACCTTTGAAAGTGAATAACAAATTGTTACTTGTGAAAATAACTAGAAACAGAGAAAGTCCAAGGACACCAAAGGGGTTTTTCTTTTCCCAACCGAGGAAATTTTCTGGCCTTGTGGAAAGGGCAAGGAAGGAAAAGGAATACAATGGCCTGGTGTATTTTAAAATAATGTACCAATATGCACCCTTCCCTGTGATTATGTCTCTAAAAGCTGGCTGGCATGCCCCATGTGAAACATGACCCCAAGCACACAGGGGCTGTGCAAACACATAATGTTGGCTGCCTTGCAGTGAGTAAGGAAAAAGTTTGTCTTGAGTCCAGGAAGAGTTGGGCAAAACCTTAAGTGACTTCCAGATCTGGAATTTCAAGCACACAGTCCATGTACATAGTGCTGTGTTGCTGTGTCATTGAAGAAAAGAGCACAAAATTTATCAAATTTATTCACTGACTTTATTGATCTGGGGTTTTTTTTGGTTGGGTTTCTTTTTTTTTTTTGGTTGGTTTTTGTTTGGTTGTTTTTTCTAGCACCACACAGTTGATCACAGTCCTACAACATCGTATGTCCCGTAAGAGTGGGCATCCCCCAGTCCTTTGTGGTTCTGTTCAGGATTTTATTTTTAAAAGTAGAAATTTGAGAAATGTACTCCCAGAAGTGATACATATATAAAGCAAGGAAAGGGGAATGGTTGGGATAGAGATAACATTTATGTTTGGCTTCTGGACAGATCTAGTCAAGAAAGCTCAGGAGCAGAGCATGGAAACCTGGGACAGGAGAGTGCCAGAGACCTCAGAGCATTGCACCAGTATGGTGGGATGGGATTTACCTTAGCAGGATAAACTGCAGACCAAGGGAAAAGAGGTACCTAAACTACTGATCTGGAGGAGGAGCTAAAGGGTGCTTTCTAGCTGTTCAACTGTTTTATTCTGGAAGGAGTGAATGCCGTAGTTCTGTTTGGGAGCACAAGTATATACAGTATTTTTGACATGAAGGAAATGAGGGGATGATA
Organism: Aquila chrysaetos chrysaetos; assembly: GCF_900496995.4. Lineage (NCBI taxonomy): Eukaryota > Metazoa > Chordata > Aves > Accipitriformes > Accipitridae > Aquila > Aquila chrysaetos. The sequence continues at coordinate 48,181,333 of NC_044006.1, read as the reverse complement.
AATATTGGAGATGATAGCTCTTTTTTTTTACAGTTGGAGGACTAATTTATTCTGGGAACTAAGCCTAATGCTAGCTAGGATTGTAAATAATCTGCACATTTCTCTGTCTCACATCAGTTACGCATTTTACCTCACACTTTATTTTATCTGGTATCTGCCCTTTGTCAGTGGACAATCAAATTGTAAGATGAGTCAGGAGAACAGGGTCTGCAAAGATAATACACTTGCGTCCCTGAGGACATGCCTTCTCTAGAGTAATAGGGTCCTTAAAACAAGACATTAAGAAAATGTTTTGATTCCCATAAGATTAATTTTTGCCTTGGAGTCTAGGGCTCAGAGAGTTGCATGATTTGCTAATTTGACTTGAGTTGATATGAAATGTGTGTTCTTTAGACTTTCTTATGAAAAAGACTTGTTCCTGATGAGTGGCAAAAAATCCTAACAAAATATTGCTCCGTGTCTTTCCTTATCACTTAGATTTATGAAACCAACTTTGAAATAAATGTTATGTTGACAGTACAACTGTTAATGTCAAGGCACCTCCATGCTTTCTATGCATAGTACTAATCAGAAAACAGAGAGATTGGGTCCTTTTCCAGTAAGTATGTCTCAGACTCTTGAAACAGGAATCAGTCCCAAGCTTTGATTTAAAATAGATCTTACTGTAGATCTCTTGAGCAACATCAAAACCCCATCTTGAACATGTGTTACCAAAAGATAACTATTTTAGAAGCTGCCTCCAGCAGGTTTGCAGATCTCAGCACCTTTTTAGAGAATTAGTATATTTTCAATATTTCAGAGAAAAGGAAGAATTTAATTTAAAAAATCTGATTACTCTGGTGTAGAAACAAATTTATGGATGCCTTTGTTCTCCTTCAGATAGCTTTGCTTTTAGTTCTGCTAAACTCACTGGGCAGATCCCAATAAATGTCAGTGATCTTAGAAACTAACCACTTAATTTGGGAAGGCTGATGAAGGAAACTTTCCTGCCCTCTTCAAACCGAAGCAATGCTGAGAGTATTAATTTTAAAACACTGTGACAGGACTCTTGTTAGTGATCTTAGTGTTTTGTGCTAGTATAATTGAAATTAGCTAATACATAAAAACTGACACACAGTAACAAAATTAATAATTCTCAAATGTGTTATTCTCAGAGAGTTTGAAACCACCTTAGCCTTTCATTAGTTGAAGTATAACAATACACTTGTGCTTTAAGAAAACAAGTGGGAGGCATAAATACTCTCCTATATGAGCTTGATAAGAACTGGATGTTTTGAACAATTTAGAAAATGTTTATTTTCCCAGGTTGGTGTACCAAAGTCAAGAAACCTTCAAAGAGAGTTTTTTTCAGAGAGTCATAAAACAGAAAGTCTTCCCCTTCTTTCCAACATTTCCCTCCGCTTCTTTTCTGTTTCAGATATTTGAGAGATTTAAGTAAGTGTCCAGGGTCAGTGAATTAAAAACTGAAAAAATTGTTAGGTGTTTCAAGTTTTATGTGAAGGTCAATGAATGTTTTGAAAAAAATAGTTTCAATACATGGTTTCCAAATCCAGAGTAAGTTCATATGTGAGATTTGATGAAAAGTGTAATTTTAAGTACTCAGCTCAATACTTGCAGATATCTATTAATGAGGAGCTACTCTGTATTTGAAAAGCAGCCATACCACTACAGTGATCCGTGTTATTCTGAAAATGTAAAGAAGCTTAAATCCTATTTTTATTCATAGCTAAATTAATTTTACAACTTTTTTTCCTGGAATAGAGAATCTGGCCTACTCCATGGATATCTATCACTAAAAGCAGCTACAATGAATAAGTTTATTCCTCCTCTGAGAATTCAGAGGCACTACTTGCTAAATGGGGGTAGGAGATGCACACACTTTGCTTTTCACACACACTGCCTTTAAATGCATAAAGGCATTGACATATTATCTTCATTCAAGAGAAAAAGGTATCTCAGAATAACTTCATTTCAAAATACACCTGCAGTTAGAATCTTGGCAAAAATATCCTTTCCTTACGATCTTAGTTTAATGCTTCACAAAGATTGTTCCTTTTTATATTAAATTTAATAACCCTCTCAGATGAATTTGTATCAAGGTTATTAATGAAGGAAACATTTACCATTTGAACAATGCAATGAAATAAATTAAACTGAAATCCTACCTCAGTTTAGATAACTACCAGCAGTTTTGCTTTTTACCACTTTTCTACAGATCTGATTGCTCCCCCTTTCCTCTTTGTGAGTAGATGTCTAGAAGAGCCACTGGTTTAGGGAGAAGGATGTTTTCCCCGGGTGCTCTCCACTCCCCTGCTTGCCATATCCAATACTTAAGCCCTCCTTCCACAGATTTAAGGATATCCTATTGGAGACTTGATCTATGAGCTTAACAGATGTTGCATATTTAATTAATGGGTCCAGAAGATGATTGTGCTTTCTTCAAATTGTTGTGGATTTCTTGTGTTTGGGCAAACCTCTTTTCCTCAGTTTTACTTAGATGCTTTTAACTTTAATTATTGCACTGATGATAAATGGGAATGTGGCAGTTTTCTTGTCCCTCTTGTCCAAGTATTCAAAAATAACTTAAACCATCATCAAAACCTGTATGCTGCAACATACAAATAAGAAACTTCAATTATCACTTCTTGACACTCAAAAGATGTCTGAAATTACAGTCACACCAAAATTACACTATTTTGAAATTGAAAATGGATAAACACCAGTCTTTGACACTTACAGAATGTCAGTCCATGCAGATAAATTCTGTAACTACCTCATACATAGCCCTTTTAGGCTATATATTTGAACTTTACACAAGAAAGAAAGAAAGAAATCGGGGTTAATTCCCTACTGCCTTCCATCCTCTGTAATGTAAAGTGATGTCACTTCATCTTTTGTAATGGAAAAAAAAGTCACCAGTGTGACACCTTGCCACTTCCACTTATGCAAAATAATTGGATGAGCTGGAGCAATCAGCTGATACTGGTTTGTGCCTTAGGACAAGGTATAACCTTTAGTGCACCATGTGAATGACATGAATGGAACCAACCATTTTTCATGGGGTGCCTTGTTTCACAAAGCAGTGTGCAGTTGAATCCCAACAATACTGTGGAATTTGATAAAAGAGAGTGAAAGAGGTTTTGTAACAATAATCAAAGCTATCAACTGATATAAAGTAGCCTTGTTTTAATTAAAACTTGCTGAGTGATAATTTTGGCCAACACCTCTGAATCTTCCTTAATTAAAGAATGGCCTTTCCATTTTTCTATTTCCAACCAAGATACGCTGATTTATTGAAAACCTGAACTTGAAGTCTTTGCAAAGAGCTGGAAATTTTCCTCATCAAACTTGACACCACTATATCTAAATATAAGGAAGCAAACTTAAGGATCAGTGGGATGATTTTGGTGAAACTTACTAGGCCACATATCCATGCAGAACAGCATGATCTACTCATATGGTAGACCAAATGAGCAGGAAATGTGGACAGGCTGATAAATCATAGATAGCCAAGGTGGGTAAAATGATGAGTCTGAGAATGTTTTTCTGAATCTTGACTACTCCCATGACCATGCAATGAAATGCCATGTAATATAAACATAAAGGAGGCCTTCTGTCTCTTGAAAGATAGGGGATATCTGAAGGAGTGCTTCAATTCCCTCTCTCTGACTCCGTGAGATATAATATACTGTGCCTCGGGATGAATATATAATCAGAATTTCTTGATTAAACTTTTATGCTGCTCATTGAATATTTCAGGGGAAGAACATAAGAGGGACATGCAGGGAGCTATAACATACTTAATAATTAACACTTCACTTCTCACTAGCCCAGTGTCAAAAATGTTTTCCTAGATTCTCTGACTGAAGCCCACATTCGGATTGCTTCCTCTGCATGCCCTACTTAGGCAGCACCTTTGCTGAAGAATGAATTTCGAGAGTCCTCAGCTGCTGGGCATGCGGTGTCCTTACCTGCACAGCTGACAGTGGTGGGTGCCACTGAAGTATTACTCATTGCCTGTGCAGAGAGCACAGGCACTGCCATAGAGAGTGAGTGAGTGCTCACGCCAGCAGAGCAGGGCGTAGGTAGGGGCCAGCCAGTTGCGAAGTGGAGCGCGTAGCATAGCTGTGATCCTACCCTCCCTCTCTGTGCCTTAGATACCTGCCTCAAAGCTACACACTAAGGCCCTTTATTTGCTCTGGACTTGGAGGATTAAAACCAGACTCCTCTCTTGAATATAAAAGAGGACTTACTACTTTTATGTCGGGACTGGCTGAGATTCTGCATACCTTTCATCTGGTAGCCTCATGACCCAAACTTTGCCAGTAAGGAGGAAAGCTAGGTTTCAGTCTTTCTTCAGCATGTTCTGTCTTTGCTGAAGCCTCTCCTGTTGAAGCTGGGCTACCGAGCAGGATGGTTTGAGGGATGAGGAGAGGACGGAGAGAATTAGCAAGTGGTAACATAATTCTGTAGCCTGGTTTTCATAGCTTGGCTTTTAAAGCTGTATGGTCTGATTCTCCTTCTGCTCATACAGTATCAGTGATTTTATTTTTTTTTTTAGAAGTATATTGGAAATAAGAATTTAGCTCAAATCTGTGAACTGACTTACTGTATTTGGGGTAAATCTGAAGTAACTATTGATTCATAATTCAGCAGCAGAACAGATGAGAACAGGGGTTGACTTCTGCAACTGTTTAGACAAGAGTGTGCTTTTGACACACATAATCTGTGTACAGCAAACTTTTTAATGTGAAACTGGAGGAGAAACTAAACATCTGTAATCCCATTGTTGAGGTAGGGTCACAGAGTTCAGGAGAGTATTTGGCATATGTGGCAAAGAAGAAATAAACATTGTAGAAGGAAACACTCATGACATTTGAAAATACGCTCTCCTCACATTCCCTTTTCGTTCCTTCCATTGTTAGTTCCTGGAACTGTATGTAATTCAATGCTGGGTATCAGCCTTGTAGAAAGACTTAAACCTTAAACAATCCATACTGAAAGTTCTTCCTACTGGGAAAAATGCTGGGGATCAGCTTCTGGAAGCCCTTTTGGGTTCCTTATATATATCACCTGGAAACACCACCTTGTTTTGTTGCAATCCTTGTCTCTGATTGGGACAAAAATCGGAACTCAGTACATTGCATTCTGGTTTTTCATATGTGTATACACACCCACACCCTGCATATATGCAGTATAAGACAACAATACTTTAAGGGAGAAAGATCCCTTAATCAATATAACGAAAGACTTTGGAAGTAAATTAGCCAAATTAAATGGCAAAGTTTTTCATAAGTCCTGGAATTCTCTGTGTCATACCAAAGCTTTAAACTCAATACATTTGAATCTCTGCTGTTTTAAGCCTAGGAGAGGAGCAGGAACACCTTCTGACACTCCTGTGTGACCTATCAGGACTTGGAAAAAAAGCAGGCATTTAAAGGTGGCCATACCTCAAACAGTGCAGTCAAGCAGGTAGAAATCTACATCTTTACTCCATGACTGTGTTCCTGGTCTGCAACAGCAGCCAATTGCTATATCCCACCTCCCCCTGAGGAAAGGGTGTGAGGCAAAATTATTTCCCTTTGTTGCTCCAAAGCTAAAATGGGACTAGGCCTTTGCCATCCTTCTGAGAAAGCCATAGTTTATCAGCAAAGTATGATCTTTAGGAAATCAGAACGTAATTTTTTGAAATGTTAAGGTAGTCTGAAATTCCATTACAGTACAATTTCTAATGAGTATAGTAATTACAATTTGATCCAGGACTTCTGAGTCACAAAACCAATGTTGGTTTGTAGTCCTTTCCACTTCAATTACTACATCAAACATCATGCAAAAGCACATTAAAAGTAATTTTAAATATTCTTTCTGAATGTACAAATCCTAGGATACTTCTCTTTTTTTTTTCTCCAAAATTTCACTTTTGAATACCTGCACGTTAGAAAGCTTCTGATTATTTAAAATGTTATGAAAATCTGTGTAATGTTAACAATGCCAGTGCTTATTTTTGCTACAAAAAATAGATGGAAGTGGATCAAGACAAAAGACAGTACAACATTCATAAGGAGTGAAATTGCAAAAGCAAGATTTTGCAAACAGACAAAAATTAATGTGGAAGAGGACGAACAAATATCCTGGCACTGACAATACAAACTTCAACCCAAGGTTTTCTTTGCTAGCAGCCAGTGATTACATAGTATGTAATCCTAGTAAGACAAATTTGGGCATGAGGAAACTCTGCCATCAGTACTAACATCCTTTGTGTCTGAGTAGTGCCACAGACTCTGAGACAAAACAATTAAACTGTTCTTGTGTCTTTAACCTTTGTCCATTTGTGTGTGATACTGGGCACGGTCAATGCTGAACAAATAGCATTAGTGTGCATCTCATGACAGCAAGGAGGATTACAGCTGAAAGTAGTATTTGGTCTGCGTCCTAGTTTCAGCTGGGATAGAGTTAATTGTCTTCCTAGTAGCTGGTACGGTGCTATGTTTTGAGTTCAGTATGAGAAGAATGTTGATAACACTGATGTTTTCAGTTGTTGCTAAGTAGTGTTTAGACTAATGTCAAGGATTTTTCAGCTTCTCATGCCCAGCCAGCGAGAAAGCTGGAGGGGCACAAGAAGTTGGCACAGGACACAGCCAGGGCACCTGACCCAAACTCGCCAACGGGGTATTCCATACCATGGGACGTCACATCTAGTGTAGGAACTGGGAAGTGGGGGTGCGGTGAATCGCCGCTCGGGGACTACCTGGGTGCCAGTCGGTGGGTGGTGAGCAATTGCACTCCGCATCATTTGTACATTCCAATCCTTTCATTAGTGCTGTTGTCATTTTATTAGTGTTATCATTATCATTATTCGTTTCTTCTTTTCTGTTCTATTAAACTGTTCTTATCTCAACCCGTGGGTTTTGCTTCTTTTTCCCGATTTTCTCCCCCATCCCACTGGGTGGGGGGGGAGTGAGTGAGCAGCTGCGTGGTGCTTAGTTGCTGGCTCGGGTTAAACCACGACAGTCTGTCAGTTGAAAATGTAAAGCTAGAATAAGGAGACAGAAATTTGACCAAGTGGCCTGTGCAATCTGTGCACAAACAATCTTAGCTTGGCAAGACAGGCAGAACAGGTAGGAGACATGAGGCTGCATAACACCAGGCTGGTTTGACCTCATTCATGGGCAAAACCCAGCACACTTCCAAAGTGAGTGCAACTTGCCAACTTCAGAAGCAGTAGTAAATTCATACAGTTATAGAGTATGTACTAAGTTCTACCCACACTGACTAAAGCTAATGCACAAGAATGCAAAAAGGCATGCAATGAGAAGAAAAACTGGTTGGTGTAATTAAGTGACTAAAAGTGAAAAGAAGAACAACTGGCATAGATGGAAGGGTAAATCTGAGAAACCACTTATGAATATTTTGAAACATCTGATACCATATTGAAACTGGAACTGCTGGAATTTTTTTGGCTATTCTTCCTAAAGTTTTTTTTCTTCTTCACATGGTGAACAGTCTGGAGAAAAGTATTTAATCTGGGAGGCATAGTGCTTTATCAAGCAGGCTCAGCCTCACCAAGTCCTCAGCCCTGGCAGAATGAGGGATAAAATGCTTGACCGTGAACTGGTAAGGGTGAGCCTTGGTAAGGGTGACCTTGGACAAAGCAGAGCACCCACAGGTTCCTTTTTTAAACAGTGGGGATAGAACTTAGGGTGCCTGTACGCCTCTGTCTGGCAAGCTGATGACAGGATGTTCACCAAAATGGGGGGTGGTAGTAGCTACATACTGTGTAGCAGCATCTTTCCCTCAATAGCTAAACTGTATACCAGACAGTATAAAAAGAAGGCAGGTAAGATAGTTAAAAGGATTTGTTAGATGTAGTGCTTCTTTAAACTTCTTGCCAGAGAAGATGCTCTCCAGCTGCTCTGTTGCATTTAGCAGCGTCTCTCCCTCCTTACTGAGGTAGCCCCGATCCACCCGCAGGCGGATGCTTGCACTCTGCTTGTATTAACTTGCTAAACCAAACTAGTGGGGAAATCACGAGCCTCAGTTGATCGAGGTGGATAAGATAATGGACCTAAACACAACCCTCTCTGAAATGACAGCTTGAGCTGTACCTATCTGTATCCTATCCAGATTGATCTACCTCCTACCAATATCAGATGAAAGCAGTGATTTGCTATAATTTGCATGTTGTAATGACTGCCAGGATAACTGAAGTACCAAACATTTGTAAAGGACAAGTAGGAAGTGGGTTTAACCCTTTGGGGTTGTCGTTGCATGGTGTTGGAAAGACACCAGCACAATGCTTTCCATTTTCTGAGAAAGGGAAATTTATATAAATTCTGGACTTCATCTGGAGTCTTAAAAACAAAACAAAACGAAACAACCCAAGATTTTTCCCCCTACAACAAGATTCCTGGCCATATTGGACAAAAAAGTGAAATTACTGGACAGAGAATGAGACCTGTGTTCTGCCATTCCATTCTGGGGGAAAAAAAAGAGCCCAGCAGCAAGTGCAAGCTATAAAAACTCTTTGTATTCTGATACCAGCAGCTTACAAAAACAAGGCAGATGTGATAACTGTATAAGCAAAATGCACAGCACGGTAACACCCATAGCTACTGGGTTAGGCCGGTTGTGCTTTGCTTTCCTGACTTTTTAATTTTTTCTTCCCATTTTAGAAATTGAGAAAAATTGTCCATTCGCAGCAAGGGAGGCTGATTTTTTATAACACCTCTGCAGCGGCTTTGGGGCGGGGCACAGAAAGAAAAGGTATGCCGGCTGAGTTTTGTAGGCGTGTTCAAAACTAATAAATAAACAGCAACTCAGCCAGCCCGCACCGGGGCCGCCCGCGGCAGCCGGCAAGGGGAGGCGCGGCGCGGCGCAACCCGCTGCAACCCGCTGCCCCGCGGGGCCCAGCCGCTCCCCTAACCGGGCTCCCCACCCCGGCGGCTACCGGGCGGGGCTGGCCCCCGCTCCGCCCGGGGGGGCCGGGCCGAGCCCTATAAAGGCGGCGCGGGGGGGGGCGGCCACTGCCGCCTCTTCGCTCGCCCCTGCTCGCTATGGCTCTGGAGCGGACCTCGCCGGCCTTCGCCGAGGCCGGGCAGCAGAGCGGGCTGCAGGTGTGGCGGGTCGAGCGGCTGGAGCTGGTGCCGGTGCCCCCCAGCCGCCACGGCGACTTCTTCGTGGGGGACGCCTACCTGGTGCTGCACACCGTCCGCCGCGGCGCGGCCGCCGCCTACCGCCTGCACTACTGGCTCGGTAGGCAGCGGGGCGGCGGCGGCGGCGGCGGCGGGGGTCTTGGGGCCGGGGGCGGCGCGAGCCGGCGGTGCGTGCCCTGGCTTTTCGCTGAAGGTTCTTGCGGCTTCGCTGGGCTCCAGGGGATCGGGAGGTGGAATTTTCACCCTCCCTTTTCAGGAGGGCTGCGGGCGTAAAGCTTCCAAGTTGAGGCACTTAATAACAGAAGTAGGGCTACGGCCAAGGGTCTGGGCGATGCCAAGCCTCACCGCTTCTGATGCGGCCGTGCTAAGGGGCTCCGGGGATGAGAAGGTGGGGTTGTGGCAGAAAGGTGGACGCTTGCTTGCTTTGTGAGGTTAGTTTGGAAGAGTGGTGAAGGGTGGAAGTCAGGTCTTGGCTGCATCCAGCCAAGATTCACAAGCGAACTACTCCCTTCATTCAGATGAAGAGTGTTCTTGCCTTTGTTTCCACTAGGACCAAAATTTGCACCTCGTTGTCGCACTGCTTTGTGTCCAGGTGGTACCTTTTTCAGCTACACTAATTTTGCTTTCTGACGATATGGAGATTGGAGGCAAAGTCACCAGGTTTTCTGTAAAACCTCCTGGCTTCGGTTATCAGTCTGACAGTCTAGTAAAGCCCCTCCTGAAGCAGCTGGGAACACCGGAATTGGGCTGTTGTCTTTTGCCTTCAACCTTGACTAACACCGTGTTTACAGCAAAACAGAAGTCGGACATAGGATGCATTTTAGGTGACTTCCTCATCTTTTGGAGGTTTCTTGAGACTTCCTTGTCTGGTCACCAAGTCATCCGACCACTGTGGTTGCTGTGTAGCTGCCTGAGATCTGTTACTTTGTTCTTGTTTCACCATCACAAGGTTTGTGTTTGTAGGCAATTATCTCAGTGAATGCACATAAAGACAGGTCAATGTGTATTAACGCTAATGTGTTTGAGTTGCTGTGATTCTCATTGTACTTTTGGATTCGTTGAAAAAGAATAGCGGATAAAGCTGGGATTGTTTCTGCATAAATGTTTGAAGCTTGTTAGTTTTGCATGTGCTATGAGTTATCCAGCTGGCATGCGGGATAGTGTCTGTCTCTGATGAGAGTATAATCATAGATGGCAGCGTAAATGAATTTCTGGCAGATGTTCTTATGTCAGCAGCACTGCTAGTTAATAGCAGGGTTTGGCTGTTTAGACCTTTGTTAATGAAGTTAGAATTACTTACGTAGTAGTTAAGGTATACTAGATACTTCCCAGGGAAAGAGGGAAGGACTCTTTGCAACTGGAACTGAAATCAAAAAGTCAGACTTTGGGATGGAAAGAACTCATGTGAAATCAGATTGGTGGAAACCCTACAGACTTTGGGCTTAGATACTTATAACGGCCTTGCCACTTGGTGACACGGTCCTACTCCTGCTTGTCATCTGTGGTATGTGTTATTGCATGGGCCTCACGTGGTGGCTTTGAGTCTGAATGGATTCTGACTTTACCAAAAAAGACACCAAATTCAGAATAAAAGCAGAACTTTTGAATTTTAATATTATACTAATATAATATTAATATTTTAAAATTTTAATATTATATAGTGGCAAACTTCCTGCTAATACCTTGCTTGGGCATACCCAAGGGGTTAGAAGGAGGTTCTAGAGCATGGGAGGATGGTCTGTGACCTTGATATGCTGACAGTCTTGTGCTGTGGCTGGTATTCTAGAGTTAAAGTGACCAAACAGTTGTTCTATTGGCCTGAAGCTTCCTATGTGAAAGCCACTGTTTTACCAAATACCTCACATACGCTGAAGTGCTGTCCAGGTTGGATAATTTCTGAAGAAGCAACTCAGGTGCTGCAGTGACTTTGGCGTGGTCAGGCAATCAATGTGGATCTGTGTTGTGGTAGCTGTATCCATTTTAAACTTTGCTCAGAGATCCTGGCTTGGTTGTCTGCCCTGGCACTTCAGGGATGTCTTAGTAGCTAAACTGCTAATCCTAAGGGAGGTGTCTCAACTTGAAACTATCACTAGTGGAAACAGCTTCTACTATGCCAGTATAAGGCTACTTGTAGGAGTAAGACTGGCTATACCCCACTTACACCATGCATGATTTTATTAAACATAGTTTTTAAACTATTTTTTAACCCTTGTCCCCAGAGAGTAAGTGATAAAACATAGCCATGTGAACCAGGATCTGTTCTGGTAAAAAATTTTGTTCTTTTTCCTATGTAGTCTGGCTTATTTATAGCTGTTTGTGCCTCAGACGGTAAGGTAAACTTTGTTTTCATACAAGCTTGAATAACCTACACTTGGATTGATGCTTACTTGTTTCTTTTAAACAGGGTTTCATTGAGTATTTTATTGCATAGCAGCTGTGAAACCAAGCCTGGTAGTGGTTCTTATCTCTAACACTGTTCCAGAACCAGTTTTCTTTGACCCTGAACCCTGTTGTGTAATTGCAAGCAATAAATCTGAAGGATCTACTCCTAATAGACATGAATAACCCTAAGAAAAAAAAAAACAAACCCAAAACCCAAAATCAAACAACCAAAACTTTACTTCCAACTTTAAGGTGGTACCTGGGTCTGAGAAAGAAGAACTTGCTGTGTGGCAATATGCTATCACTGAGTGATAGGGCTCCCCCCCTGCCCCTCACCCCCCGAGGCTTTTGTGTTATCTCCTGCTTTCAGTAATTGGGTTTTTTTTACCTTTTTTAGGCAGGCCTCATGCTCTCTTCTTCCCTATGTCTCCATTATTCTTTGGATCCTTTCCCTATTTCATCCTTGCTGTTTTCTGGAGGCTTCCATTGCACCTGTGTCCCCACAAAAGCTGTGGTGGTGGCAGTGGTGACACTGCTTCTGGAAGAGGCACAGTTGTTGGTGGGCAGAGGGGAGTTGTCTTGTGGCATTTGCACAGCTGGGCCATGAATGGGGCACTCATTTTCCCTAAGAGAGGAGCTAGGTTGGCGATCCCCTTAGGCATCCCTGTGCTCCCTCTCCCATGCTTTATTCTTTCCTAATACCTTATCGGCATGCTTCTGGTGACACCAGTGACTCACTACACTGTGAGGTGATGCCAACACCTCACTACACACTTCCCCTTCTCCCATAGCCTGAGAGGTATCTCTGTCCACACTGCCTGGGGCTTTACACTATTCTTCCACTCAGTCACCTAGAGGCAAGGAAATGGTTAATGTAAGTGAGAAGCTGTTCTTGAGAACTGTTGCTTGTATACCAGCATCTTCCTCTTATTTAGAAAGAAAAAATAAAAACTAAATGGAAAACCTAATTTTTCCTTACTCTTCAAAAGTTCTTGAGAAGCCTATTTTTTGAGACGATCCTACTTGCACTCTTCTTGAAACAATCAACTACTGAAAATGTTCATCAGAAATGTATAGGCCCATGTTAAAAGTTTTATTTTAATATACTGCCTGCTTTGCAGTGTGATTAGGCCATCAACACACTAGGTTGAGAGGCTATTTTGTCACAGTCTTGGGAAGAGGCTAATCTCTGAAAGGTACAAAATGAAGTGTGATCTCATGGAGCAAATATCTGAGCCCCAAAGCTGCTTTTCTTTCTCCCAGCTGTACCAGACAATCTAATAAAAGTTACTAAGCAAAATACCCTTGCTTGCATTGTAGTGTCAAGAGGACTGCTTTTGAATTATTTTAACGTTATGGCTTGGCAAGTTGTTCTTAGTGTAAATACATGGTTTACCATCTAATCAGTACTTTGACATGACCTTCCTTTGTCTTTGCACTTCAACTCAAGGTCCAAAAATCATTACTGCAGACACTTGCCATGCGAAACTCACTGAATTAAAATATCTTCTTCGAAGAGGCTGAGGGAAGACAAACTTGGCTGTTTTTAACTTTTTTTTTTTTTTTTTTTTTTTTTTTGAGGACAGTTCTGCAAATAGTTAAATGGTCTGGATGGTCATACATTTGGTGGTGAACAAGGTTATGATGTAGTGCTTTATTGTGACATACACATGGGCTGTACAGCCTGCTGAAGGCAATGTCCATTTGTCACAAACAATTTCTCCAACAGAATTCAAAGTTATATTAGTGCTTTATAGACATAATATTTCATCTTATTTCAGGGAGAGAATGTACCCAGGATGAAAGTACAGCTGCAGCTATCTTTGCTGTTCAAATGGATGACTATTTAGGAGGAAAGCCCGTGCAAAGTAGAGAAATTCAAGGAAATGAGTCTACTGAGTTTGTGGGCTACTTTAAAGGAGGAATTAAATACAAGGTAAAGAACAAGCTATCAAAATGTATTATAAAAATATATGTAACGTTGTCCCCCAAGTAAAAGAAAATATTTTGCTTTATAAATGGAAGGTTTAAGAGTTGTTTTTTAATGCTTAGTGGTTTTAGACCTGAACTACCTTTCTTAAACTATAGGAGTCCCAGTACGTGTACAGGAAAAAGCAGCTTGTTTATCAGTGGCTCTTCTAATGAGTGCAAACCTTTCCCAATTATCCCACCCCCCCCCCCCCAATCAAGCTATCCTGGGATTTCAAACTTGTGTGTCTAAGGGAGCTTCACAATAGGGACTCTCTGTGTTTGGGATGTAGTAAGTCTCACAGAAACTATTTCTATGCTGTAGACTGAATCATTTTGTTCAAATGCAGAACCCAGTGTGCTTAAGTGATTTAAAAACATGAACAGAGTGGAAAAGACCAAAACCTCACTTTAGTCTAAAAATGGTGCTTTTGCAGTCCTACTGCAGTTTTTTTTTTTTCTTTAAGGTAGATGAAAAACTCCCAAATACTTTTCATGAGAATTTTATATTTTAAAAAGCTATAGTCTCAGCCTCCTTCTTGTGTCACTGCAGAAGCCACATCTTTGGAAGAAAATTTTTTTGCAACATCTGTGTGTTTTTAAGAATAAAGTAATGCATCTCCTGAGGATCTCCCCATAGTAGGAGCTCTGGGAGCCATTGCTCAGTCAGCATTTTTTCCCATTATGGAGATTTGTAACTTTTCATGATCTACACAACCAATTTGAAGTTTTTAACTCTGCTTGTGTAAGAGAGCTTGGCAGTGACCTGCCCATTCTTTTTTTTTTTTTTTCTTTGTAATTTCAAGAGCCAGTTTCTATGCCAGCCCAAGCTCTGGGTCTCCTGGAGGAGTGAAGAATACTGCCTCACAGACGCAGACAACCAAGCCAGTTTACAGGAATAAGTTATGCTTAAACTTACACTCTATAGATTGTAAATCAACAGTTTGGTCTCACTTAACCCCAGTTTGGTGCTCCTTGCTAGGTTGCCTCCTAAGTTGCAAATATTCCTTTCAGAAAATTACAGAGCTGCTGTGGAATTACCCTTCCCTCTGCACATAACCAGGCACTAAAACCACCCAGACATCTGAAATTTAAGGAAGTTGGGAAAACTTATGCAGGAGCTGCATGTTGTTCTGCTTTTCCTCAGTCCTTATTTGACAACCTACTGACTTTTGTCTTAACAGTGTGGTTCAGTATTAACTCATCTTCTGGATGATGCAGGAGAGTGCTGTAAATCCTGTTCTTGTGCTTTCGCTTTCCCCATTCATCTGAAATCCTTTTGAAGCAGGGTGACATTTGCTCCCTCAGATAAAAGTTCACACCTGAGTTCAGCAGCAGCAGCGTTTCCCATGTTTGTCTCCTCTGTGGTCAGCACTGTTAAACAGTATATTATTTTGGCTTGCCTCTTACTGCATAAACTATTTTTTCTCCCTGCTAGCTCCTCATCTGTAGCAGAAAGGTAAGTCTGCAGAAATCAAGCTGAAATAAACCTTGCTGCTTTGTTTTGTTTTATTCAGGCAGGTGGTGTTGCCTCTGGATTTAATCATGTTGTTACTAATGATCTGAGTGCCCAGAGGCTTCTGCATATCAAAGGCCGGAGAGTTGTAAGAGCCACAGAAGTCCCCCTGGCTTGGGCCAGCTTCAACAAAGGAGATTGTTTCATTATTGACCTTGGAACTGTAAGTCTTTCCTAGAGCAAAACACACTGAAAAGTAAGAGATGCAGCATCTCTTCTAAGGTCTGAATCATCCCCTAAAATGCACAACTAATTTTGTCATTCACCCAAACTGACAGAAAGAATGCTTTAGAAAATCAGTTTTAGTGTCACAACACTTTGAAGGTTCAAAACTGCACTAAATGTTTTCTGAAGTATTCACAGATTATCCTTCAGGAAACAGTTCTCTTTTCCACTCAAGGCATTGGGATTTTTTACTACTGATGTTTGAACCTTAAGCTGTTCACAGTAAGTCCTGTCTGACACTGTCTACCAGCCGAATGGGATCAGTGCTAGGGTTCAGAGCAGAACATAGATGGGAGCTTTCTCTTAAGAGCATTTCTTCATATTCATAGAACTTTGATCATGACAATTCACCCTAAAGAAGTAGCTGCAAAAGCAGTTGTCATAATAAGCTTGTCATGCAATGTGTTATAAAACTACTTGACTATTTCGAGAGATCACTTGAGAAGCAATCCCATACTTCAAGGCTTTCTGCTGAAAGCAAGTAGAGAGACAGAGCAGAATCATATGGACAGATAAGATAATTTTGCTTGCTTCAGATGACTTAGTATAGTACTGTTACCTTAGTATCAAAAAGTCTTAAAATGAATTCTAAGGATTTATGTAGTAGTCCACACTAGTTAGATGCTACTTATAAGTTTGAAATTATTCCCATGCCTGATATGCTGACACATGTAAAATTAAGAGTGTATGAAAGAAAATATTTTATCTGCAAAGCAGCATCTGCAGTTGGTCTTAACTGTAGTGCTTCACAAGGAAGTGGTCAGCTATTTCAGCAAGATTTCGGAAAATATTTCCCAGACCTATTAAAAAAAGAGCTCTTCTGAACTCATGTTACGGGTTTGGCTGTTTCTTCTGAAAAGCATCCTTTGGTGTGATAATTGAAGATATTGGTATCAAATAGATATATTGATTATGTCTGTTAGAATTTTATCATGCTTAGCAGCCTTCAGGTAGAATGACCAGTGTTTTCTTAACATCCCATTCCTCCTATGGCATTGTGGTTTAATCAGCTGAAACAGCCAAGTGGTCAGTATCCAAACAGTGCTCTCTCAATGTCGCTTTGTATTAAGGATGCATAGAAGACTCAAATCATCTATTCCCTTTCAGGCTTAACCCATGGGAGATGGGAAGGTTGGAACTGAACATTGATAGAAAATGCTGCTTTTGCAGTCAGGCTGTCACAGGACTTGAGTTTTCTGGTTTGGAGTTAACCTCCCATGGACACCCTGTGGAACTGGATGTACTCCATGAATTTGACTTGTCCTGACCCTTATTGTGCCACAGTTACCCAGTTCACCTAAAGTAATTACTGGGGTCACACTGCAGACATGGCAATGACACTGATGAAATGCACTATGGTTATGTAGTGATGTTACATGTATAGCTTGGGCTTCATCCCTTTTGATGAGATTTTTGGAGAGGACACTGTCACTAGGCAATTTAAATGTAATATGGCTTTAGAGTCTTGATTTCTAATACTGAACGTACATTGTAAGCCTTTTTCTTCTTTTAATGTAATATCACTCTGGTTTCTGATTTCCTGTTTGACAAGACAGAGGTCAAGTAGCAATACTACCCTGTGCCTTTTTAGGAAGAAAGATTAGATGTGAACATGTAGATCTCTTCTTTACCACGCTATGGGAAATATCAGTCAAATCACATGACTTAGAACAGTTCTTGATCTTGCCATGTCAGTGGTATATGAGGGATGGGTTTTCTTGAATGTATTAACAAATTAAGGAAAAAAGTGTTTCAGCATCCAGAAATTTGTAGTAATTTCATCATAGGTTATTATGTAAACCAGACCTTTCTAGTGGGAGATGAAAAGGCAATGTGTGACATACTTCAAGATGAAGATATGTAAGTCTAGTGAAGTGCCTATAGAGAAATAGGTGTGGTAGAAAAATACACTGTCACAGTGGAAATCTTGAGCAAGCTTTAAGAACTGTATTTCAAGCTGAAATAACTGTATTTCACATTGAAATTTTCCATGACTAGAGGTCTGTTGTAAATGGGTGAGTCTTTACAGGAGCCCTTAATTGAATTTAGGGGTCCTTTAAAAAAAAAAAAAAAAAGATTTTTGGCTCAAGTAGATTCATTTACTGAATAATTGAAATAAAATTAATCTTAAATAGGGTTGCTGTTGAGTCTTGGGCTTTATTGCAGCACACTACTGAATCATTTTCTGAGAATAATGGGTAGTAATTGCATAAAATAATGAGCTTATGGTCAGTGCTTTTAATATCAAATTATTGTAGTGTGTCAAATAAGATGAGTTTCCAAGGCTTACTTTCCCCAGTCTCTTAGCTAACTAGAAGGATGGTCTCTGTGGCACTGCAAAACTGCTTGTGCAGTCCATTTCCTGTTAGCTTTTATGACGCCACTTACCTAATATAATGAAAAATCATCTCAGTTTTCCCATTGAGCTCAATTACTGCAGTATTTTAAACCTATGGTTTAAGCAGATAAAGGAAAATTAAGAAAGGTAATAATGATCAGGAATAAAACCATTATTGATCACTAAGGTTTCCCTTCTGGTGATAATGCCTTAAGTAGAAAGTGTTTGTGTGCATTTCCAGCTAGCTTCACATATTTACAGTTCAGGCTCTGATAGTTACCTCATACCTAGATATGTTACTAAGCCACATTTACAGCACTTCAGATATCCTGCCCAGGTCTTACCTTGCCTCCTTTGAACTCTTTAGGCTGGAGCAGAAAATGACTGCAGAAGGCGGAGAAAACACTGTCTCTGATATGAGGGTAGTCATTAGCTGTGGGTAATGCATAAAGACCTTTTTATTCAGTCTTCTGTAAGACCGTGACATGAGCGTTGTGACCACCACACTGATATTCCAGTGCAATGTGTGATCCAGGAGGGAGTCTGGGGTGCCACACCCCGATTTTTTTTTTTTTTTTTTTTTTTCTACAAGGGATTTTCATTCCACCTCCATGATGAACCTGGGAATCTCCCTGTAAGGGAGCCTTTGGGACAGGGCAGGCATGACAAGTGCAGGGCTGTTGCTGGGAAGGCTTTGTACAGGCCTGGAGTAAAGCACACTTTATCAGGTGCTGCTTAGCATGTCCTGTCCTGGCATAGCTGTGCTTAAGTCCTCCCAGAAGCCACGGTCTTCTGCCACACTTCCCATCCTGTCCTTTTGGCTGGTGGGTGCTGAGCTCTTCCTGGTGTCCCACCTGTGAGGCACCAGGACAGGTTTGGCAGTTCTTGGTGGCCATAAACCGTATGGCCTTGCTCTGTGTTTTCCCCTTTACCTCCAGATGCAGCTCTCCCTGCACCACCCCATCCTCCAGCCACCTCCCCTTAGCCATGTCCCTCTTTCTTCCTCCATCACCAAGACAGATTCTCAAAACAGCAAGGAGCATGAGAGGGCATGGAAAATGACCATGGAAGGGAAGGAAAAAAATTAATCATTGTGCCATTCAGTGAATAACATGCAAAATTTCCTAGGCTATTTTAGTATTATCCAGATGCATGTGTTAATATAGCTTATATATGTATATTTCTGATAAGATGTGCTAAAGACTTTCATCTCTTTTGTTGATTTTCTTGGCGATTGGCTTAAAGTTGGAAGGAAACTTACCAGCATTGTGAAATTCACCCTATGTACATTGGTGTACGCTGGTGATGTACAAAATGTGAATGTTGAGATGTGTTGGTAATTTGGGTAATGGAGCAGAAGTAATGGGAGTAGCAGTGCAATATAACAACATGAAGTGATCAGCTGATTTTATTGAAAGCTTCTCAACTCAGTTTGGGAAGCTCTGCTGTATGAAGGCTGTCTAAAGTTGTAACCTTAGTGACCAGCAAAAATATTCTCTATGCATTTCATTTGTTCAGATAGAGCTTTGTAAAATGTAAGACTTGATTCTTTCTGGCTGACTTCCTTCATGATGGGAGGCAGCAGCAGTGCTATGAGCCAAGTTACTGTAGAGGGTAGGAAGAAAGCTGTGTACCACTCAGCCTCCTGGAAGAAATTAGGAGATAGTTGTTAAAGTAAGGTGTGTGTGGGGGGAATGTGTGGTAAGTACCAAGCAGTTCTGAGCTTGGACCTGATTGAGGCTGGAAAGTTTTGTCAGTACAATCAAAGTTCTGCTAACAAAATGTTACCCTTCTTCCCAAAGGAAGAATGCAGACAGTGAGGTGATAACTATATTAAGTGAAGAACTGAAGGTAAACTGCACTGAGTTGTCCATTCTTCCCATTCCTGTAGTGGTGCTTATAAACTGATTTATAAACAGCCAAGAGGTTGCTGATTTGAAATTTAAGAGCCTGCAGCGTGCTTAAAAACAACTTGTGCCATCCAGCAATCAATGTATGTACTTCTCAAGGGCTCCATGAATCACAACTGAAAATTATGATGTTAGAACTCAAAAGCATAAGACTGAATAAAGCTGTTGTGATCATGTATCTGTCAGTATGCTCC
Organism: Aquila chrysaetos chrysaetos; assembly: GCF_900496995.4. Classification (NCBI taxonomy): domain Eukaryota; kingdom Metazoa; phylum Chordata; class Aves; order Accipitriformes; family Accipitridae; genus Aquila; species Aquila chrysaetos. Next base: position 48,161,648 of record NC_044006.1, on the reverse strand, counting down.
TACTTGAACTCCTGACATAATAGGTATGTCAGAATGAAAAAGATTGCTGTCTTGCACAAAGACACTAGAAAAAATACATCAAGCAAAAAGGCTGGCTTTTTTGACAGCTGCTTTTCATAAAAACTGTTAACTTGCTATAGACTAATTTTCTTTTTGTAAACATAATTTAACTTCTGTTTTTTAACAGTAAAAGAACAAGAGGGCAGATACTTTATGATTATGACTGCAGGGTATGATTCAGCATCATGTTGCAATCTTAAGCACACTTGTAGTTTTGCTTGCTTCTGTAATCTGCCTTCTTGCCTGCACTATCTCTTCTAGGTGGCTTTGCTTCTCTTCCTTTAGAGAAACCAGTTCACAATCAGCATATTATCGCTTTATTAAAGTCACTGTTCGGGTGTAAACAGGAGCAGAAGACCAGATTCTTGCATGCTGGAGTTCATCACTGTAAGTTTCTCTTTCTAGTTGCTTTCCCTGGCACTAACAACTGACTAGTCATGTCCTTTTTCCATGTTTTTCATTCACATGTTTCTCCTACAACTAACCTCTTCCCCAGTTTCCCCTAGCTGAGAGTTAAACTATCACTTGTCCTGTAGCAGGGAGTTGCCAAACAAGTAGCAGAGCTTGAAGAACTAAACTGCTTTTGTTCTTTATTAATTTAATGGACTTATTAACAGCTTACACTGTGTGTAGATATAACCACATTTTTATCTTAGTAAGCAAGCATCTCATTTTTCTGTAAATCTGTGAACCAATTAGTTTTATACCTCCAGTAGTGTAAACTCCAGCATTCTGGAAATTGTTATAGTCCCAAAGTCATCAGATGGACAAAAATAAATATTAAGCACTTTTTTTTTTCCCCCACTTCAGTTAGAATATTCAGGTTATGTAGTTTTCCTTCATACCCTATGGACTGGAAAGCTTCCCCTTGCCCCGACTTGTATGCAGAAAAGTGACTGAAATAGAGACCATCATTAAAGCTTTAGGTGAACAGGACATACACATATGCACAAAGATTCAGTTAGGTTAGTTTTCCTCCTGATGTTGGAGGAAATCCAGATGTTTTGCTGCTTGAACTGCTGTTATTTAGAATGAATATCCTCCTGGTAGTCACCCTTTAATGTATTGTGGTATAGCAACAGCTATTCCTAGAATATACTAGCAAAACAGGTGTGAGAGGAAAAATGAATGTTGTAAGTGTATGACTGTGGTACATCTGACTTACTTTTATTCTGACAATTTGTTCCAGTTGAATCAAATAGGAGAGTCCAAGACTGGTTACAAAGACACTATTGTAATTATACCAGGACCAGGCTCATGGTGGCCTCAACAGCATTCTGGCTGAATGAATTCAGAGTTTGTTTTGGATTATCAAAACTCCACAACTTTCAATGGTTCACTGTATTACAGTTCCAGCAAATGTAAAAGGCAGATTTGATGAATATGTGAAATGATTTTTTTTTTTCACTGCCTGTATCAAGAATTCAACAGTCAAGACAGGAAAAAAAACACTGAATAATTTAAGGAGAGAAATGTCTCCAGAGGCCTATATTAACCTGGTTCAATGCAAAGTTCTTATATATATTGTCAGTTCCTAAAAAACCTGAATGTCAGCAAACTGTCAAAGTGCTGTATCCTAGTCACTTTTATTCCCTTTTACTGTTATTTTCCTTATCATTTGGATTTTTTCTTGATTTAGCACTCTTTTTACTAAAAAAAAAACCCAAACCTCCACACTCCTGCTTTAGGACGCTTCAGTTATTTTCCAAAAACTTGGTGTTTGAATTACAAACACCAAGGTAATGTGCATTTGTTTTACAAATAATTTTACTGAAAACTGAAGGCACTGGAAGCATTTCTGATGTTTGCAGTTCATATAAAAACTTTTTTCCAAGTGTATTTGTGTTGTGTATTAGCATTTTTCCTTTAAATCTGTTAACTTTAATTTAAGAGACTAGACTTTAACAAAGAACAGTTTCAGCCAAAATAAACTCTTGCCTTATCAGAACAGCTGTTTATTAATCACTGTGAAGAGAATGGAGTCTCAGCTGAGTGCATGCCAATTATTTCGATAGTAGCATGATAAGATATGTATAAAAGCTTTGCCAGCATTCATGCCTGTTCAGTCTGCCTCTAGCTTTGCTAGTTCTTTTTCTACTTCCCTCAAGGAGTGGTATCTTCGGTTCACTCTCATGTGAGCATTAGGAGTGCAGGCTCCTTTGGGCACTCGTACATCACAGCTCCTCTCCTCCTGGCCCGCCTTTCTTTACAAGCCTTGTCAGCCTTTCTTCTACTACCCACTGTGAAACCACTGCAGTGGCTTTCTGTGATGTGGTTATTTGCCCAGCCTCTGATCTGCTTCTATCTAATAAACAGAAGCAACTAAGCCCAAGAGAGGAATTAAGGCAAACCCTTCTTTTCTTGCTTTTAGCCCTCTTGTATGAGTCGTGGGGGTAAAGAGAACATAGTATGGTGTTTCACATGAGTGAGCAGATTTGGCTGAAGGCCTTTTTTTTTTGTGCTAAGCCCCTCTGCTTCATAGCTGTGCCTCTATACCTCACGTTGTGGCTTAGAGGAACAGAAGACAACATCCTGACTGACATGTATTAAGTCAGCATAAGTTACATCATGTTGACATGACAGGATCCACATTACAGATTTAGCTGACTTTCAACTAAGAGTGGTAATTCTTTTTTTAATTGAGGTGCACTTGCATTCTGGGAGCATGTTCTGATGTAGAGGCGGGCAAAGGTGGACAGGCTTAGGGTGCATCAGGGCCTGCCAACAAAGAATGGAGGCCCACCAGCTTGTGATACTTGGCTTAGTCTTTCCTTAATGAAAGAATAAATTTTTATTTTAATATTTTAAGATTAGTGAGACAAACATTTCACTGTTGTTTTCTACCAAAATTGAAGTTTTGCAACAAATTTGCTTCAAATTAGAGTTTGGAAACCTGTTTAATTTGTTTAGCTTTTTAATGTTTCTTCATGTAAGAGAATGCAAATCAGCAATTACTAGGTATTTCAACAAAGATATGGGTTTAAAACACTTGTATGTTCAGGACATGTTTGTAACTAGAACAAAACGTGAGTTCTTCACAGATTTAAGCTTCTTGGCTTTTGCCTTCGTTGTCCTGGCTAAGATTCACAGAAGCGACACCAGGATGCAGAGTATATTTTCATTTGCCTCCAAACTGAGGAGGCTACCAGGTGATTACAGAGGTGGCTATGTGTTAGAAGGGAAAATTTGTTTTTATGTCACTTGGAAATAAGCACATTTTTTGTTTGTTTGTTTTTTCTTCTCTTGCTCTACAAGCCATTTGGGGCTGGAGCAGGAAGGCAGGAGGTGTACTTTCACAATCCCCCTCCATACAGGGAAAAGTGCCAAGGTACTTTTACTCAGAGTTACATGTGAGCCATGCATAATCATCCTGTTGCACACTTCTGTATAGAAGCTAAATGTTGGGTCATATTTAATGTGCTGTAGAAATCTCATGAGACTTGCTCAAGGTCACTCTTCAGGCCAGAAGCTATCAGGAATAAAAGCAGTGAACCCTGCTACTCTATAACTAGGAGACCAAACTGTGTACCCAAAATGTGCAGATGAGGAGAGACCTTGCTGTGACTGCAGTGTGCATAGCATAGACCTGGTTTGCCTTCCTGACCTCCCTCAGGAGCTCAAGGGTGGCCATTGTGATTATTAATGATAACATTTTCTCACCCTCAGCTGCTAATTGTCCCACTGTGATTTGACAAATATATTGATAGCAACAACCATTAATATCAGGTAGCAGAATAGCTCTCTTCCATAACATCTCTCAAACTCTGTTAAAGAGATTTAAAAAGAAAAAAAATACTGCTAGTACAAACTTCTGAAAATAAACTGGGCTTGGCACAGGAATTACTGATGAATGAAGTTCTTTTTTTTTTTTTTTTTGAGGGGAGTGAACACTTGAAGTCTATTTTTGTTTTAATGGAAACATTTGTCAGCCTGCCAATTCAAAATAAGGTTAGCAAAACAAGCCTAAAAATAGTGAAGGTGTAGTACAGCTAAGAAATTGTGAAAGCACTGAGTGAACTAAAGCTAAATACCATATTATGGCCCTAATTGAGCACTCTTTATATGTGTGTATATATATATACACACACATACATATGTCTAAAAATAAATACATGAATGATAAAATACAAGCCAAAAGCTCAGGGGTCTGTTGGACATGGTTAGATAGCTAGCTGACTATATTTCAGATAAATCTACATCTAAATATTAGCCTTGTCAAGAAGTGGCTTTAACTTTTAAAAATCTCTCCTTCTGGCTGTTGTGGTTTAACCTCAGCGGACAACTAAGCACCATGCAGCTGCTCACTCACTGTCCCATCCCTCCCGCCCCTGCAGTGGGATGGGGAGGAGAATCAGAAAAAAAAAAAAATAGAACTTGTGGGTTGAGCTAAGAACAGTTAAATAACTAAAATAAAATATAATAATAATAATTGTAACTAAAAGGAATATAACAAAAAAAAAAAAACAAACCCAAGACATGTGACGCACAATGCAATTGTTTGCCACCCACTGACCAATGCCCAGACAGTCCCCAACCAGCGATTGGCCTGGCCAGCCTTCCCTGCAGTTTATATACTTGTCATGACGTAACATGGTATGGAATATCCCTTTGGCCAGTTTGGGTCAGCTGTCCTGGCTGTGTCCCCTCCCAGCTTCTTGTGCCCCTCCAGCCTTCTTGCTGGCTGGGCACGAGAAGCTGAAAAATCCTTGACTTTGCATAAGCGCTACTTAGCAACAACTAAAACCATTAGTGTGTTGTCAACATTTTCATCCTAAATCCAAAATACAGCACTATACCAGCTAGTAGAAAGAAAATTAACTGTATCCCAGCCGAAACCAGGACACTGGCTTTAAGTTGTTAAAAACCCAATCTGCCTAGAGATTGAAATGTGCAAGTTACATCTTCTACCATGAGGCCTCAAATTTAGATACATTTAAGAAATAATTGAGAAGAGATTTTACTTCAGAAGAGAAAATTAACTAAATCTAAGCTCCTAAAAGCTTGTAGCAGTGAATGCTTAAGATACTTGTTTCGTGCTCATAGTAAATACAGTAAAATACTATATACCTAGGGACGCTTTCATGACTTGTGGCTGCTCACTTCCTTCTATTAGATTATACAGTACATGAAGTTTAGCTTTCAGGGTTTTAATAAAGAATGCGGTCTTTATTCTTTAGTGCTGAAAAGAATCAGCCTTGTTTCTCTACCTTTTAAAATCAATATTTTTTTAAATAACCAGGGAAGATGGAGCTTATAGGAGTGGTATGGCTCAACCATGTGAACTCCAGATCAAGGATGTTTTCAGATACTTCTCATTGATTCAGGTTTTTTCATGTGGCAGGAGAAAACCTTACCACACAAGGTTTCTCAAGGTTACAGCTAACAGAATTTCATATTTATTTATTTTAGTTTAGGACAAATGTATTTAGACCACATTATTTTGTGGGAATGTTTCTGTAGTTTAGGAACGTGGACTCATAAGGAAAATAATGAAATCTGCAAATCAAAAAATCTGAAATCCCTTGCTGTAGATTTTTAAAGGTCTTTCCCCTTCCTCAGGCTGATTTGAAGTCTAGAGCTAGTGGACTGTAGGAGAGCTCAGTTAAGTCACTTGCTGACTGAAGGAAAACTGGGGAATACGCTGTGAATGCGGGGTAGCTAGGGAGATCTTAGGAGATGCTAAGAAAAGAAAATGTGAATTCACTGTCTGAGAAGTAGAGGTCTTTGTAATTTGCAGTGACAGTTTATGTCTCACAATATCCTTTGTGGTCAGTACCGTAAATAACTACTAATTTTGTAGATGAGAATACTTGTTTGAGGTTGCATGGACAGTTACCAGAAGACCAAGAGAAGGCTTACACGTATAGCTGAAACTGAACTTTTAACCTTTCTGAATGAGTAATCTCCATGAATTGCAGCATACACACTGAGATAAGGCAACAGCTGCCTAACCTCTTCAGCTAATTCTCTGTATATGTCGTCTTCTTCTTCCTTACTGCTTCTATAGACTGCAGGAAATAAAGAATTCTTATTTATTGCTGCTATATCTCCACTGACTCCTGTTTTATCACATAATTTCAAATAAGCTTAGTTAGTAGGAGGTAGGCCAAGATGAGAATGAGTAAGTTGGAGTGGTGAAATTCACAGAAACTAAAGGAGTCTGTGTTTTGGGAAGTCTCCCAAAATCTGGGAGAAGGTGGCTGAAGCAGTGCATGGCTATAACTATATTTAAAAAAAACCTTTTGACTTTCTGTATACTCAAGGCAGTCTTCATTAATTCTTTAGAAAATTCTGTTGCCCCAAGATTGCACAGATACTTTCTTTTCCTGTGGAAATGTCGAAAGTCAGATTTAAGATAAGGTTCAGACCTGAAGCCAAGTATGTCTCCAGATTCTGGATACTTAGTAAGCGGACAGTATTTAAACTGGAACTTGAAAGCAGATATTTTTTTTCTTGTCTTAATACTACAGTCAAGTTGGTAAAGGCAAGCTGAAAACCTCACAGTTTTCATTGCATAACATCTGCAGGTTGAAAGGGATCCAGTTCTGGGAATCTGTGTAATCCTGACGTAAGCTTAAAACTTCGTCTTTGAAGGATGCTTCCAAAGGGAAGGGAAGGGAACTTGGCTGTGAGATCACTGAGTTTGGGAGGTTTTTTTGTGTCCAGGCTGGTGAAGAGTAAACATAAGAAGTTACTAGTGCTGTTTCGCATGCAGATGGCATCAGTGTTAGCTGTCTTCTAAAACCTTGCATCTGCTAGTACAGAGAAGCTGTACTTAATCTCTCACTTGTCTCAAGCCACCATTTTAAGTACTATTAAATAACAATAGTGGTCAGCAGAAAGAGCTTAAGAAGCTTTTTTTGAATGAAACAGGTTTTCATACGAAATCTAAATTTTATACAGTTGTATATACCTCGTAAAACTAAGACCCCAGTAGTTTACTCAGTGAGGGCTCTGATTAAATCCTTGTTATTTGCGTTGTAGATGAACACAAACTAGTTCAACCTCTTTTAAAGTTGAAAATGAATGTGTACCTTTATTGCTGTACTGTTTAGGCTATTTAGTAGAATCATGTGAAGAAGAATCAAATTACTTTCTTCCAGAAGAAAGGGGTGGGGGGAAGCAACCAGCTAAGCTGATTAATTTCCTTTGACTAGCTCCTTCTAGCTCAGCCTCTAGCGGCTCTGCAGCTTATGTTCTGCCTCTTAGTAATTTTCATCAGGACTGAAATCTAAATTCTTTATTCTGAAATGCTTTGCATTCAGGTTGAATAATAGGACTTGCCAAAACTGGGGGTCCTTGGTCTGTGGTGTGACTGGACAGGTGACCTGTCTTAGGCTAGTTCTGGTGGTGCTCCTTCCTGAGAAGTGCCTTGGGAACGTGCTCCGTTCTGGTTGAATTGCGCTTTACCCGTAATGTGCAGGGCATACCCATTCACTACGTGTTCAGCCAGATGAGAGGAACGCCTTGAAGGCCCATAAGATGATATCTGGGAGTGGGCTACTGCCACCAGAGCACTTGCTCATCAACATGAAGAGCTGCTGCTGTGGTGTCGGAGAAACTCCTTGTAAAGGTGGCAACCACGGTGGGGTGGATTGCCCACGTGGCAGCAACGTACTCCTAGCTGTTGCGTTTCCTGAATGGAGGCATCTTTTATAGATGTGTCTCTTGTCTTTATTTCAGTCAGTTCCTGAGGCAGGAAGGGGGACCAGGTATATGTCCACCTTCTGCTGGGGAGAAACTTGGTGGTTTAACTGACCGGAAAAACTGTGTATTCCTGATGTGTGAATCTTTAGAAGTCATTTATGAAGACATTTGTGATAACTACAGTTGGAAGGACTTGCATTAATCTGAGGTTAATAAACTTTTGGGAGCATTGGATCAGCTGTACACTGAGGAAGAATCTTCCAGTGAAGAAGACTTTTTATTGAAAACACTTATGTCATCTGTTTGCATGTGAGCTGGTTTTGTGGTTTGATGCAGCAGAGTACATGACAAATATCACTATACGGCAGAAAGTCACCAAAATAAAAACTGGATTGAAAGATATAACTTTACCTTTGAGTAGCAGATACAGTCAGGGTTTTCCTTGAGATTTTGAAATTACTTTATTTCTTGCCACAGATGAGAACCAGCACTGCTAAAATAGCATAGAAGAGGACCTGCCAGATATAAAATAAAAACAATTTGCAGTAGCAAATTTAGGAGTTTCAGGTTCTTTAGATAGCTGAAGATATATCTGTATTTGGGATAAAATTCAGTCAAACCAAAACCCTTGACTATTCTGAGGTTGAGCGATCTCCTAATATGTGGATGCTAAATTACATTACATAAATACCTTGCATATTACAAATATCTAGGTCACTTAGGAAATCTCTTCTGGAAAGTATTTCTGAAAGATGTAGCTTCACTGATGTTCTGGTGGTTTAGATCCAGTAAGATAATTATTAAGAAAATATTAATTTCATAATTTTGTTCAGTGTTGAATCTTATTGCTAATGTGTGTGCTTTTAATTATTTTAGGAAATCTATCAGTGGTGTGGCTCATCATGCAATAAATATGAGCGTCTGAAGGCTACTCAAGTTGCTGTTGGCATTCGGGACAATGAACGAAATGGAAGGTCTAAATTAATTACTGTGGAAGAAGGGAGTGAACCAGATCAGCTCATAAAGGTACTGTAATATGCATACCAGTTACTGACATAGCTGTGAATAAAACACATTTACACCTCAGGAACTAAATAGGATTGGGCTCAAACTTTATGTTCTTCAAGGACTGCAGGAACTCAGATTTAGGTAGGCCAGTTTATACTTCTTTTTACTCCTTATCCAAGCGGTATTAAGTTTATTGGGAAGTAAAGTATGAGATAATCAGTCATCTGAGAATGCTTTTTAGAGAACTTAGTGTTTCCTTTTTTGAATTAGCTGTAGGGTAACTGAATTAACAGCAGAGCTCGTACCTGAACTGCACCATCTGCTGCTCTGTATGAGGAAAGAGCAGCATCAAGGTGGGACAGCACCAAACAAGAGGAAGTACATAGAATTACTGTGTCTAGGGTGTCAATAAATGTAGCAAATTGCATCGAGATGCATGGGGCCAAGAACACTGCTTTACATCACCACTTCTACTACAAACTCTTATGCACTAGCCTCTAATAACCCCAGTGAGCCCCTTCCTCATATGTTTAGAAAGTTCAACCACTTTTTCAAAAAACAGAATTCAGATTCCAGAGCTGAGGTGATCAAAGTAAAGTGCAAAAAAAAAATTTCCTGATTTATGGAGTTTTAAGATCTTGAAAAATTTATTGAGCACTGAGTTGTTGGAGGCCACAAACTAATAAAAGCATTGTCACTTGGCATTTGCATGCTAAATTAAGCTTTTTCCATCCATCCTCTAAAAAGAAGGAAGAGGGAAGCAGGGTTATACAGCAGTGCTTCAATAAAATTGAAAATGTACAATTAGAATATTAACTTGTACTTCAGATTAACTTCAGGAAGCAATGCTAATGGTGCATGCAGGTATGCCATTATTTTTGATGGTGCTTATATTCGGTTTTGTCACATGGACTATAACTAGTTACTGCCTAAGCAGCAAAACATGCCAGGTACTGAGCCACCAGCCCTTGGCCACGCTAGCTGTGGTGATGCTTTTGGATGATCTGTCCATCTTCTTGCAAAGACTTTTTGCCTGTCTGTGTGAGTACAGATGTGGCTGTGCTCAGAAGTAGGGGAGGTGGCACCCAGTCTACCAGAGATTTTTGAAGAAAAAAAAAAAAACCCAGTCCTCTATCTGGCTTTTTACTTCCTTGTACAGACTTCTCACAGCAGCTCTGATGTGGCATGTGTTTCACACCTATAACTTTTATGAAGAGAGCACAGGTTGACAATCAGAGCACAAACTCCTGCTGCTTATTTGAATCATGGTATTGGGTTGCAGCCCGCTGCAGGCCACGGCTGAGTGGCACTGTGGGAACCTGCTGGCATGGTCCCCTGGCTGCCTCCTACTGCCAAGCCCATCCCGGGGTTACCGCTCGAGGCTCTGCGCAGGGTTTCTGATAAGCTCACGTGTGAGTTGGGAGCACTGATCAGAACAGCTGCACTTTGCACCTCTTGTCCAACTAAGGTACAGATGCAGATGCGAAGGCAGACTTCTGTGCCGCCACAGCAAGGATGTGGGCCCGCTGCTGGGATGGCCATCAGGAGGCTGGCTGCCTCCTCCCCCTGACAGGCTATGAGCGGCAGGGGTATGCTGGCCTTGCCCCTGCATCTGTTTGCCAGACTTTTTCAGCTACCTGCAACTGTTGTTTTGTAGCAACCTTGACGCATGATTAAGAGCAGGAAAAATGCCAAGGTTGCATTTTGATCCTGTAGTGCATTGTTAGTGTATCAGGGAATGAATCTTCTCTTCATTTGCTCAGCAGTGTATGAAGAAGTTTGTGCTTTTCCTTTTGGATTGTGAATATAGAGGGAAGAAAAATGGTAGTTCAATACAAGTATGTTCATGGCTTTTATCACCACCACTGTAATGAGCGTGATTTGAACGAGTTTGTTGGCAGCCAGGGCTTAGCTTCTAGCCTGCATCGTGCTGGGTAGCTTTGCTTTTGGAAGTGCTGCTCGCATAGCGGGGTTTGCAGCTTGGCTGTCCCAGTCCAAGCTCTGAAATGTGCTGCTAATAAGCCAGGGTAGTTAGCCTCACAAATATATAAAACCTACTAATCCCTATTCCTGCTCAACTTACATCCAGTTCCTGGTGTTCTTCGTTTTGATTTTTCCTTGGTCCCACAAAATTGGCTCTAACTTGCTGTAGCACTTGCCCGGGTTCACTGCTCTGAAACTACTATTGTGCTTGTTTCTTCCCTCTGCATCAGGAAGGATGGATTTTTGCCACCTCCAGCTTGCTTAGAAAAAGGTTGATTTCTTTTCTAGGGAAAAGAATTATGTACTTTAAATACCCATTTTGTCACCTGGTATGTCACTGAAATCAGAATGAGATTTTTCTAAAATTATGTCCTCGGATAAATGTTAGGAATGATTCCCCCTCCCGTGAGCTGGAAATCTGCTTTCCATATCAGTAGCTAAACTTGCCTGTGCAGCTCTGCTACAAAAGTGTTCACCAGGCAGGGGCTGACATACCCACCATGAGTACCAACGTGAAGAGCCAGTAGCGACCTTATCCCTGCTCTGTAAGCACAGAGTCGTGACTCCCAGCCAGTCCAGCAAGACTGCTGTGCCTACGCCCCACCACAGAGCCAAGACACAGGCTGATTGAACAAACCCTGACAGACTTCTGTCCTGCTATGGGATTAGCAGAGGCAGCAGCATCTGTGCTGGGCTGGTGTTTCCCAGCCAGCCCACTTTCCCGTTGGGAGCTGGCAAGCTGTGGGTGAGTCTGACAAGGGCAGTTGTCTGCTCCTGACTACCATTTTTAGCAAGGACCTGGGAACAGGTTGGCACTGCTTGAACAATTTGCCCATGGGAGAGAGCTGTCTGGAGCATGCTATAGGGCTGGATGAATTGCTGTGGCAGGCCAGCATGATGCAGCTAGCTTGCCCTGGGAAAGGATAGTGGGTAGAAGCTGGGTACGTGAGTAGTTTTGACAGCAGCAAGCCCTTTTTTCACCTGCTGTAGTGACCAAGGGCCACTTGCAAACACACAGTGACTGTCCTGTGTTGTCACTCAGGAAACCCAGTGTGTCTGGAAAGCTCAGACCTGTGGTGAGTGCACAGGTCATCTCCTAAGATACTGTAGGAATCACTAGAACTCTTCGACTGCAAAGACGAGACAGAAACTTTTTGTGCAAGCACATCAAAAGTATTTAACCTACCTGGTCTCACCTCCGTGTTTGCAGTTTAGGTGAGGTACTGACTGGCAGGTTTAGATAAGCAGTGCTGTATAGGGTTGCTGCCTTAGAAATTTTAAAAATAAACTGACCACCTTGGACAAATTGCTGCTCAGTAACTGCTAACTGGTCCACCAGATGCGAACTGTGCTCTGATTTTCACAGGCAAACAGCTGAATAGAGTTACTCATTCTGCTGAATCCTAGGCCCAAATGTTCAAATTGTGTTACAGGAAGTTTTTCTTCTGCATGGGGCCAATCCAAAAATAGGTCTTAGCAATGCTTGAGTCAGTTTGGTCACTCTGGAGTGACCACGTTAGGGTTAGAGCTAACAATGCTTCTTTTTTTTTCTTTAACCAAAAGGAACACTAAATACGTGGTTTCAAAGCTAATGTAGGGCCAGAATCTTCTAGGGTCAGTTGTCAGCCCTGTCAGAAACCCCTTTGGGCTGACTGCACTGACACTGATTCTTGTCCTCACTGCTTGCAGTGGTAAGCAGATATCTCACAGCATCACGTTTGTATACCCCAGAGATCACAGAGATCAGAGAGGTCTGAGAGTGCAGCCATAGTAACAGGTAGCTGTGCTCAGGACAGACAATTTTCTAACTGTAGTTGGAATCTCGGCTCTAATTCTGAAGAGAGGACAAAACTGGGGAAGCTAAATTTTAAAAATAGTTTCCCATCATCTCATTATTTAGCATTATGGGAAGTGGTAAGTGGGATGAGTGAATGACTGAGGTACCCTGTTTCCTTTCTCCAGTGAAGTTATTGTCCACTGTTTGGCTAGTGAATGTGTAAACTGTGCTTCTGTTTTCAGAGTATTGGCAAGTTGGAGAAACAAGGAATCGAAAACATCTGTATTTGTGAAGTTTTCTAGTCAGTCAGCCAGCTGAAGCTGCTTGCAGTAATGCAGGAAACACAGAAATTCAGGAAAGATAAAAAGCATCCAATCCTCCATGCGTAGCGCACGAACACCTTGATCTGGTATCATACCTCTAGAGATGAAGTAGGAGAGGAAGAGAAAGTCTTAGTATATTTGTTTTATTATATTTGTGTAATTTGAAATATTAGACACCCTAAAAGATTTTTAGATTAACAGTACTGTTCTGACGACATAGACTCATCTCCCTGTGATACATTTTAAGTATCTCAGGCAGCTGTGACAGTCTGTCTGCAGGGTATAAGAGCCAATGAAAAAGTAGGATAGACTGAGTTTTAACTACACTAAGTATTGAGCCTGCATCTGTCCCTTCTGTTTAATCATGAAGTGTTCAGCTAACACTTTTAAGGATAGTTCTGTTTTCTCTGCAGTCAAAACTGATTCTTAGAACTGCTTTATTGTTCCCCTACAAATTATTCCCTTAAAACTGCAGCTCTTGGTAGCATGTGATAGCTGCAGTTTTTACTGCTGAGGCTTTTGGCTTTTGCTTCATTTTCGTGAAGGTGTCTGACGTTCATGGCTGTATCAATGAATCCTGAGAGACTTGACTGCTGAGGTCTAAACCCACAAGAAAATGAAGGATCATGTTAGTACGTATCTTTGAAATCGCTCTTCTGCCTTTAAACAAAAAACGCCATTACTTTCTTTTACTCAGCATTTGCAGTTGTCATGTACCTGGTTTTATTAAGAGTTCTAGTGGCCTTACAACAGATGAGTGCAAACTCACTTCTCATAAAATTCTTGTGTAAATATTCAGCGAGTTTAAATATTAAGCAACAGAGGGAACCTCTTCCTCCTTTCTGATAACAGAGCCTTTCTCCTCCCTCCTTTTTCTTTAAAGCTCCTAAGCAATGCTTAATCCTGAGAATTCCTGAATGCCATTGTGTTCAGTGATGATTGTTTTTGCCTACGGTGTGAATAAAAACTATGCACAGATGTATGGGAATGGTTTGATCATATTACAGCCAGTCACACCTTTCTGCCTCTGTAACTGCAAAGGGACTGGTAGCACGACACAGTGCTAACTCAGTCATGTGGATAAAATCCCAAGGGCACAGAAAACAGGAAGATCCTATTGCAAATGCAAGTTACAGAGGCTGCTTCTCTAGAGACTCAAATAATGCAGGCATCACCACAACGTCAAGCTCCAGTAAACCTTAATTAGCTGGATAGGTGTCTGTGCATATGGACAGAAGAGCAGGACCACCACCTCCCTCCTTGTTAAATTCAAGCCCCTAAAAATTATTTGCTACAAAACAAAGGTAATTTCCAAGGGCAGCACAGAGCACAGAGAGGTTGCTGGGAAAAGCTAAGGCTTGCTGTGACTTGTAACTGGCGTAAGTGGGTTTGACAGTGCAAGGGCATGCTTCTCTGAAGGAGCTAAGCAGGTTCCTGCAGTCTGGTCCTGTCACAGGGATCATTGCATAAGGCTCAAAGAGCAGCATATGCCCCACCAGTTTGGTACCTGCTGCTTTCCCAGAGCCAGCGAGAGTAGGATCTGCCATCACAACTCTGTAAAAGCAAAAATTGCTATTGCTGCTGTCATAACATTTGCATTTCTTCTTGTTCCCTTGCTTTTGGTTGTATTATGAGGTTAAGTCATACTAAGGAGAGGTTGGTTTGGTTTGCATACAGAGGAGTGGAGGAACAGTGGGAGTGAGGGTGATGCAGGAGGAAGAGGAGGAGGAGGGGAAACTTCTTTTATGGAATACAACTCCAGGTATTTGTTAGGGATTAAACAATTGTTTAATCGTGTAGCTTGTACACAGTTTTACTCAGATGCTATTTCATAAGCAGTGAATTGCATGTAACTATTATGGTCCTGCCTGACCTGTTCACTAGCAAGAAAATGCCCAATATGAAAAATACTTTAATGAAGTCATATTGGGCCAAATTATCCATGGCTTTGGGAATATGTAAGCCAAAGTAGTATCTTTTATTATGTAAATTGAGACAGTTGGACAAAATGGACAAGCTTCCAGGGAATTTTGCGACATAAATACTAGAAATGAATTTCAGTCTTAGGGCAGATGCAGTATTGAACAGTCCCGTACAAAGGGAAGTGAATGCATTGAGAGAGGTGTGTGGACAATGGAAATTGTACCAGTCCCCATTGCAAAGACTCAGCTACAAAGTCAGACACAAAGAGAGAAGTTAACGACATTTTCATGAGAATGCAAAGACTTAAGAAAACTAATGGGCAGAAAATAGCAGAACTACTAGCTACAGTTACTGCCTGTGGTTGCATTGGCTACTCAAATGAACACACAACTTTCTCAAGCTGTTTTGAAACTATGGGACAACTTACCCGTCAGGAAGACAAATACGCTGCTTTACTGGAATGGTTTTGGATATGTGCAGGTGTCACCAAGAGCACAATTTGGGTCTTGCCATTTGGAACAGTAAGAGTTTGTAGGATACAAACTTGAAATAGTCCAGGGGGAAAAATACTACACATGCTTGTGCGCCTTTCACGGCAACATCTGTCCAATCTGAGGAGTGGCAGTTTATTAATCATTACACTGTTTAATTAAGATTTATGATGGGCTATGAATGTAGATACAAAGTACAAACTCCTTGCCCTGCAGGGAGCCAGTTACAAGCTGTCAAAACCAGGCGTCCTGTTTTTTTTTCTGATTACTGAGTGTATCTCCTTCATTAAGGACAGTCCTTTTTCTCAATGCAAATTTCCATTTAAAGGACTCAATTATGCAACCTGTACTCAGACAAAACACCCATGGCCTGCATTTCAGTACAGCTTAGCTGCTTTGCACCAGCTGAGCATTTGGCCCAGTGGTTTTCCCGGGCCCAGGTAGAAAATCAGCAGGGGTTTTGCCCGAGGACAGCAGAGGCTGGTAAGGAGGACTCTTCGGCAATGTTGTGATAATGTTCTTCAAGCTGCAGTTTTCAGTCTTGGCTGCCTGAAGCCAGGTACTTAAATGACAGGGAACCGAATAGGAGCTGCAGGTGGCAAGTACATCTAAAAGTCAGGCTTTTAATTAAGTCTCTAAATACAAATTTCAGTGTCAGCATTAGAAATTTTATTTCAGAAAATGTTCAAGCATATTGTACTGCATGGCATGAAGTAAATCGTTTATGAATAGCTCTAACAATAGATGGTTGAAAACCTTATTTCTTATGCTAGGAAAGATGCTTCTATATTAGGTATTTTAGTGAATTTCTAAAATCATAATGAATTTCTGAAAGTGCTTGCAATTAAATTATAACATGTCTCATTTGTATTCTTGTGGGTGAGAAAACCACTCATCTTTGTTATGTTTTCTTCTTCAGCAGCTGTAGCGCTTGCAGGGTTACCACGTTAGTCAATTATAATCTTATAATTACATGTTAGAATATTAATGGGGTTTGTAATGGCTTTTTTCCTTTCTGTGCTAGACTATCAAGAAATCTATTGATGAAAAACCACATAATTTTCAGTTATTAAATGAGCATAATTAAGAAGACAAGGCCAAAGAAAAGAGTTGATAGCAGTTATCTCCATGTGGAGTTGTTAGCAGTTATTTCCATGTACGTTCTAGCAATAGGGGGATTTTGTGGAGAAGAACTGAAAGGGCAGAGTTTCCTTGCTATATAAAAAGCTCAAGAGATATGCTGTCCCTGGAATACAGCATCTCCCCAAGACAAATGCATCTTGAAAGGATTTTTTCCTTTTTCTTTTTTTTTTCTTTTTTTTTTTCTGCAGGTCTGCCTCATCCCAGCCCCTGTACAGAGCAACTCTCAAGGGATGTCTGCTCAAGGTTGCCTTTGAATTTTCTTAAGTGAAAATTCTGCAGTGCAGGAAGGGCTCAGGGACGAAAACTTTGTAGGGTTTTTTTTTTCAGGGGAGCCTGCATGTGCACAGATTGCTGCTCTCTGTCCAGGCCATATAACACTGGAGTAAAAGTCCTATCACATCTGGGCAAGGGTGAAGAACAGCTGTATAGAAGAAAGTGTTCCATGTGTCATGGGATCAGTTCACTATTTCCACCACCACCGAGTGTGTAATGCTGAAGAAATAATATAATTATTGTATTTACTGCAAAGCAGGTTATTAGGGCCAGGTCTTTTGCGTATATAACTGCCTATGGCTTTCATGCTACCTGGCTTTGCCTGTAAAAATAAGAGGTAGATAAGTTTACATAAGATGGATTTAAATATTAATCAGTGGTGCAAATTCTAATTTTTAAGAGCTGTAAATCATAGCCCCTTTGAACATATGTCTCCTTTAAACAAATTTTGAGGAGGTGTAGGAACTTAAAACCAGAACTCAATTATGGAGGGCACCTAAACTAGCAGGAGGAAATGATTTTCAAAGAGCTAAGCAGGATATATCTCCTATACAAAGTGATGAAAGAAACATTCTTGCTCTTTCTCTTTTTGTCTCCTAATAAAAATTTATTTCAACCTTCATCAGGAGGCATTAGAGAAAGTCTATCAAAAATATTCTCGGGTTTGCTTTCTTAAACATTAGGGGCCAAATCTGTGCTCTGTCTTGGATGACAGAGTTTGGGTATTATACCAGAGAGGATCCCCTGGCATTCCTGATCTGTTGGGCTGTATGGGACTGGAAATGCTGAGGTTGTGAATACAGCCAGTGGTGCACTGAGAAAAACATTTCATTGCCCTGAGTAGCTCTTTCCACTTTCCCATCTCATGGACTAAGTGCTAAAACACGTTGCTGCAGCTCCCTCTGCTTGCCCCAATGCTGCTATGTTATCATGGCTGCCTGATGGTCCTTCCAGCTGCTATGCATCCCCTGGGAACACTGGTTTTCTAGCAGGGTCACTGGCTGCTGATCACCTGCTGCTGCCTCCAGCTCATTCCCTGCTGCTTCAAGCTTCACAGAGTATTTCACAGAATCATAGAATGGTTTAGGTTTGAAGCGACCTTAAAGTTCACCTAGTTCCAACCCCCCTGCCATGGGCAGGGACACCTTCCACTAGACCGGGTTGTTCAAAGCCCCATCCAGCCTGGCCTTGAACATTCCAGGGTTGGGGCATCCACAACCCCTGTGGGCAACCTGTTCCAGTGCCTCACCACCCTCACAGTAAAGAATTTCTTCCTAGTATCTAATCTAAATCTACCCTCTTTCAGTTTAAAGCTATTAACCCTCGTCCTATCATTACATATCCTTGTAAAAAGTCCCTCTCCAGCTTTCTTGTAGGCTCCCTTTAGGTACTGGAAAGCTGC
Organism: Aquila chrysaetos chrysaetos; assembly: GCF_900496995.4. Classification (NCBI taxonomy): domain Eukaryota; kingdom Metazoa; phylum Chordata; class Aves; order Accipitriformes; family Accipitridae; genus Aquila; species Aquila chrysaetos. The sequence continues at coordinate 48,143,618 of NC_044006.1, read as the reverse complement.
TATAAGGTGTTCCTGGAGCCTTCTTTTCTCCAGGCTGAACAACCTCAACTCTCCCAGCCTGTCTTCATAGGAGAGGTGTTCCGGCTCTCTGATCATATTCGTGGCCCTCCTCTGGACTTGCTCCAACAGGTCCATGTCCTTCTTGTGTTGGGGTCCCCAGAGCTGAACACAGTAGTCCAGGTCAGGTCTCATGAGAGCAGAGCAGAGGGGAAGAATCACCTCCTTTGACCTGCTGGTCACGCTTCTTTTGGTGCAGCCCAGGATACAGTTGGATTTCTGGGCTGCAAGCGCACATTGCCGGGTCATGTTGAGCTTGTCAACCAGTAGCCCCAAGTCCTTCTCCTCAGGGCTGTTCTCAATCCATTCTCCTCCCAGCCTGTATTTGTGCTTGGGATTGCCCTGACCCATAGAACCTGCCATACTCCTCTTTTTACCCCAATACTGATACAGTCCAGCCTGCCACAGCCTCAGGACCAGCCTGCGTGGTGGCACTGCAAATGCCCTGCTGCAAAAGTGGAGGCACTTAAGGAATGAAAAACTGGGAGTTGTGTGGATTTTAGCAGATAAATGTTCTTTGTGTCTGAGGCTCCGTGTTGGCATTAGTTACTGATTTATTTCTGTTATTTTCCAACACTTAAGCATGTACTGTTATGCAGCACATAAGTTTTTTATCCACAAGGCTTTCAAACCAATATCTGCAAAGCTACAAAGACTTCAGTGTATGCTTAACTTTATGTCTCAATAAAGCAGAAAAACGAGGCATCTCAAGCTCATGTGCAAGTCTCTGCAGGATTTGGGTCTCATTTCTAATACTTCTGCTGGTACCAGAGGAGGATGTAACAAAGGAGTAAGATTTAAAAAGTGAGGTAGAAAGGATTAGTATAAATGCAAAAAAGATGTAGGGGTAATTACTTACTGCATTTTTAATTATGCTGCAGGTAGGCAGGTCACTGAACAGCTCAATTCTCAGTGTTCAGCCGCAGTAATGGTTAGAAAAAGACTGCTGTGTTTGCATAGTTACTGCCATTTGCCCTCCCCATTTCTTTGGTGTGGGATCACTGTTCATCTTGGATGCATCTTAAAAGCCAGACATTTGAAGATAACATAGGCTGGGGATTTCCTCAATTCATTTCATGCACACCCAGTCTCAGTGTAAATAGCTAGCTTAGATATTGCCAGCTGTGCAGTCCCAGCAGGATAGAAGGTAGCTTATTTTACCTTGGAGGCAAACTATTGAAAAACATCAAATTTGTACTCTCAAGACTGATCTAGATACTTTTTCTGTGAACATGTTATCCATGGCCTGTTTCACAGAGCGGAAAATTAATGTTAGAATATTGTTATCATACCAGTAAAGGCTTTATATTCAAATTATTCCAGACACATAGACAAAGTTGCAAATATTGTATGAAAAGCTGCCAAAGCCTAATGCCCTATTTTTAGGAAGTTAAGCATAGAGCTATGAATAAAATTATGATTTGCATTTGAAATTCCTGAGACAACAGAAACTGGCTAAAAATGTAGGCCATAGTTTATGCGTCAAAAGTTGCCATGAGCAACCGATGTGTTTTGCTATTTTATAGCAATCTGAATGCATACGGATCAGGTTTAGACCTTAATACCAGAAATTCCTTTTGAGAAATTACATGGTAAACGTAAAAAAATTAACAGCATGCCAGAAGTATTTGTTAACATAAAGCATCCTTTTGTCCACTTCTCAGTACATTATGGCTGTTTCCATCTTATTTGCAGTCTCTGTTCAGGCAGGTGGGAGGTCTTCTGCTCAAAGTGAGTGTGTAATGACATCTGTTGTTGCTGGAATTGCTAGTGAGAAGCAATTTCGGGCAGAAATCCTGCTAGCTACCTAGGAGCAGTTTAGTGAAAGGATTTTTTTTTCCTGATGAGATTGTAATTTTTGCAAGAATATGAATGTTTGGTCAGATTAATGGAAAGATCTCCAAATTACAATAACCAGTGAAAAAAGCGTATTTGGCTGTTCATAATCTGACCAATGTCAAAAGTCATTTTTGTCTGGACCGGAATATCCTCTGCAATGGTTGTGCTCTGGCGGGAGACCCAGTAAGCCAAAATGATCAGAAACAAAGCTGTGGCCAGTTACTTCAGCAGCAAAGGCCTAAAGCCACCTTTGCCTGATGGTCCTCTGGTGTATGTCTGCACTGGTGCCCAGGGTCAGCCAGGTGGTTACTAGCCTGCATCATGTTCACCCTTTCCTCTCTCTGCTGGATTTTCTCCTTTTACTGGCTATTGGAGTAGATATTTGAGGCAATGTTTATTTCAGAGAGACATTCCTTGTAATACTCTTCTCTGCTATGAAAGTTAATAAAAATATAAGCCTTTATCTGCCAATGAGTTCACACTGTGCCTATAGTTCAGACCTATTGTCCTGCACAGAGGATTTATTCTCTGTCACAGCCTACACGTGTACCTTGAGTTTGCAGGAGCAGGATATACTTGCTTATGTCAGAGCGTGCAAGAAAATAAATGATGGGCTACTAATCCTGATTGTTTTCCAAAAGTATTAAGCACTAAAATGTCAGGCCCACGAGACAGCTTTAAGCTATGTTAGTGTCTTGCTTTTCTTTCTATGGCTCTTAGCATATAAAGAAGGTAATTTGAGTGTTTTTGAGATCTGACACTTTGGATCACAGCCACAACAAATAGTTCCGTTTCAGACCCAGAAACCTAACCCAAACTGTGTATAGTAAGAAGAAACACAAACACAGTGCTAGTGTACACAAGTTAAACTGTACTAAACTGGTTTTCTCTCTTAATTAACCTTCACCTGACATGTTCTTCAAGTATTGTTTTCCTAGTTGGATTTTCAGCATCACTGAACTCCTTAAACTTCTTGCTCCCATTAAATCAATATCAACTATTTAATGATGCAGAGCTGGCTTCTCCAGTTACGAAGACAATGTTTGCTAAATTTCTTCTTTTGATAAGTTTATTTTAAATTATTTACCTTGTCACATTCCTACAGATTAGAAACCTTTTGTCTGTGATTTCTTTTTTAAGGGCAACAGAGTGAAATTTCATGTGTCAGTAAAAGCTTTGGCTCTGTATTTTGCACTTCTCTGAGGGGGTGCAGATATTTACAGAGAAAAGCTTGTGCACATGAGAATATGAAAGAGGATTATGGTTTTGCAGGCAGGATAGGCTACATTGCGTTTACCAGAAGATAAGAGTGAACATGGGCAGTTGTTGTAGAGGGACTGATGTTCTGTTGGTTTCCACTATGCTATTGTGTTAACCTAAGAGTGTCAACACAGAAGTTTAACAGAACTTAAAAAACCAAAACTTTTAAAATAAATGCAGATTGACTTTCTATTATACCCTCTCACAGACAAGATCTAAAGGTGTGGATTGAAGGAATACTTTTGCTAAAACAATGCTAACTTGGCAGTCTGATGCTCTCACTGAGACATAAGCTGGCATTAGGCAATAGCCATGTAAAGCAAGGTAGGCTCTGCTGTAGCCAGCTATGGGCATGTCTTATTCTGAAATAACTGTGAAGCAGATTAAGCCTTGAGTGGTTAAACAACCTCACATATACCATGAAGTTAGAATGTGCACACTGGCGGTCACTGCACAATAGCAGCACTACACCTGTGTGCGCCTTTGCTGAGGCCAGAATTGCTCATGCTTTTCTCCAGGACTCTGATAAACCTGCACGCAGGAAGCAAGGGTGGGGAGAAGATAAGCATCATTCTGTGGTGCAACAACAGAGAGCAAGGGGTGGTTTGACGACTTAATCTGTCAATGGCAGATAAGGTGAAGTGATGCAAAGAGTCTCTGTGGTTTGGAAATCAGCAGCTGCAAAGAAGGATGCTAAGCCCAAAGAATGAAGAAGCTGGGGCATGGGTAAGCTTTCAGGGCCCCTAATTATTCTTTAGATTATTTGTACTGCAGTAAAGAATAATAATAATAGTAATGATTTTAAAAGTGGTTTCAAAACCTGTGTGTGCACCTGTGTATTTATGAGAGGTATGGTTTGAAGTTACCAATATGGTTGGATGTCCAGGGAAAAGTGTGGCTAGGCTGTTTTGCGTCCCCGAGAGAGCATTGCTATTTTCAGGTGTGTAGGGTGGATTTGTGAGTCTGAATTCTTGGCACGTTTGTGAGTCAGGGTCTTGAACCTCAGAGCAGCCCAGGAGACCAGTGGAGCAGCCTGACTGTACAGGGAGAATTATATGAGCAAGGTCCTCTGTATACACTACCACAGGATTTGTGTGAAACTAAGAATCAGAAGACTCAATGTAACTTAAACTGTCTGTTGGTTTAAGTCATTTTATTGGGGAACCTTGCTGAAAATCTTTGGGAGCCTTTGACTGTAGTCTCGGCTGGCATGATTTGTTTTCTTTTTGATGCATCACGAGAATTATGTGTATAAAGGTGATGTGCCCTGGAGAGCTGCAACTCAGCCTGCCCCATGCTTGTGTAATGATACAGCCCAATTTCAGCATAGCAGTTAGCTGTTGTTCAATACACACTTTGTAATCTTTTTGATAAAATTATCAGTTGTCATAACATCCAGGCACATGTGTGGCTGTGTGTGGACCCAGCCGTAGCATGGGAGTTTGCCTTAGAAGAAGGAAAGACAACTTTTCTAGAAGGAATTTCTTTGGGACAGAATTTAACATTTTTTTCAGCATAAATTGCTTTCTGTTTAAGCACAGAATTTTTCCTTCTGTGATCTGTCTCATCCTCCAGTCTACAAGACAAAACTCTCTGAAATTAACGCATGTTGGGAATGACAGAAGTTTTTCCTAGCAATACAAAAGTGTACTGACTATATGTATTTCATACTGTATCACTTCATATAATGAGTATATATAGTGCACGCTGCATCTCTTCACAATTGGTGTCTTCACATGCCTTAGATCATTTTAACCTTGTATCATCTTCTGGTTTTGATACCGACACACACAGGTGTACATACCCGTTAGTGATTCAGCTCAAGGCTTATTCGAACAGCTGTGTTGGCTGTACAGCCCTCCTCACAAGTCCTGGATTTTCCTGTCTGGTGGTAGGAAAAGCACATCTTGTCCCTTCTTAACAAGGGTCACCAAAATGCCAGCATCTACAAGCAACTATGACTTCAGGTGCAGGAGAATGGGGCATGCGCAAGAACCTTCTCCATTTATTTTTGGCCTCCTCTGAGAAACTGCAGAAGAATTACGAAAATGAGTAATATTCCTTCTCTGCTCACCTATGCTGAAGCACAGGGCTAGCTTGGGCCAGAGAAGCTACTGTGCAAGCTGCTGTTTAGTGAATTGTGAATGGGTTTCCCCAGAACCAGAATGTCTCTGCCCTTTCCAGGGCAGTTCATCTCATACCTGTAACTGCATCTGCGCAAAGGAGGTTTTGACTCCTCTCTCTATGCCAGTACTGATGAACTGAGATTTCCTGAGATAAGACTTTGGAAATCTGACAATAATTCTCTATCTAGTTCAGAAAAACATTTCTAAATGCAGTTTTAAGACACCAACAGGTCGGGCCAGCAATCTAAACTGTGCTGGGGCCAATTTTAAAGCCCAATTTTTAAGTTATAGAGGCTGCTTGGTTTAATTGCTACCAGAGTGAAGTGCCTCAACTGTGCTGTGAATAGAGAGGCTGCTTCTGTCAAGATGCTTTCACAAGCACCAACAGACACTATTTAGCCTTATTTAAAAGTATTCATGGTGACACTCTTAACTCACACTGTTAAGAGCAGTTTATTTTATATCACTTTAAGTGCCTTGCAACAAAGCTGCAAAATAATTGTGGTGCCACAGGTATTCTATATGCATGGCAAGGGAAAACGCTGACTTTAACTGTATCAGGAATCACAATTTTTGTGGGTTTTTTTTTTTGTGTGTGTATTTTTTTGCTGGAAATACAATTAATTTCTCTAATTAAGCAGATAACTAGTGAGTATGGACTTCTGGAAGTTTTATTGACAGGACTCTTTTACCCTCTTAATTGTTACTGAAAGTCAAATGTTATAAAACCCTCAAACCTATTCAGTGTCTGTTCAGGTAAAGATGCATGCCTGTTATTTGGCAATTTTCTGGCCCTTGCATTACAAAGACAACATTATTGTTGGTGCTCTATGGCTTGTGTGTAGGCTGCTGGTTAGTGTGAAAATCTAGGAAGGGAAACATTTTCAGAAACCTTGTGCTTATATGCCACATATGCCCTATGTTTTTAGCCATTCACAAGCATGGTGGTACTCTACTATGAACATGTAGCACTACTTGACCTATACATTAGTAAATCTGCAGCCATGTAGCATAAATTGAGGAAACGCTGACTGATAGCTACTGAAGAGCTATGGGTAACATCTTTCGTAAATGCTCAGGGCGTTACCTTCTTGTCTTCAACAAGTCACAAGTGAAATAGTTTAGCTTAAACTGCAGCAATCACATTTAACAAAGCTTTTTTTTTTACTGTTTTACTGGCTTTAGCAGGTCAGGAAACTCCACAGATGGCAGATTTATATTAAATATTTCGGCTATATTGGGTTTTTTTCCAAATTCTTTGCAGCTATATGCTTTGTCAGGCTTCCCTGTTATCAAATATTTACAGTGCTTTTGCATGTGACTCCATGTTAATGCAAATGCACTGCATCAATAGGAAGGCTGGCACTGCCCTTGTAGTTGATGTTAATATTTAGTTATTCAGACATATCAATTACTACTACCTTCACCCTGGGACATAATTTCATAGAAATCCATAATATTCGGTATGTAACATTTGGATCTGGTCATGTATGAATTCTTAAGGAAAGATCATTAAGAAAGGGTAACTAAGGTCTAATAATGACTACCTGACCATCGCATATTCCTGATGAACCTCTGTAGATTTTTTGTAGTGAAAGTTGTTATAACGTTACTCATGGTGTAAAACTACTATGATGTAAAACAACCATAGTGTTAAAATTTATATTCTGGTGGTGGAGCAAAAAAAATGTTTTTCTCACCCCATACATTTTTTCAAGACCTTAGCTAATTTTTCCCCCTTAAAATGGGATTAAGAATCTGTAATTTTTATGATTTTTTAACTCATAATCTCATATTTTATATTGTCAATTTAAATATTTTAAAAGATAATTTCAACTCATATATTTCACTTTGTCTGCTTTAATTTTAGTATCGTTAAACATTTTAAGAGTAATGTCATTCCAAAAATTGTAAGATGTGCTTTCCAACAGTTTAAAAGTTACTGGGAGGAAAAGGGGAAAATGAACATATAAACACACTCATAGAATAGGATCACATAAACCCTTCTATTCTGTATATTTGTGTGTGCATGTGTTCTTTGAAATTTTTCTTTATTTATCTTTCCTGCCCTAGTGTCTAGACAACCAGCAAGTTGGCTTGCAAGAAAGACAGCATGTATATCTAAAGCTGCTGGAGATGTGACACAGTTATTTAAAATTACCCAAGTTTGTGAAAAAGTGACCCATGAGTTTGGATTTAGATTGGATTATATGTAAAGATGATCCTAACTAATCGATTACTGGGACAAAACATTAAAGCGTTTAGGTACTTGTACTACAGAACCTACTCTCTCTCTGCATTGAGTTTGTTGTTCTCCTGTTGTACAGGTTTTAGGGAGCAAGCCAGCGCTTCCTGAGTGTGATGATGATGATGATGAACTGGCCGATATTACAAACAGGAGAAGCGCTAAACTATATATGGTAAGTAATTTACATTTCTTTTAGTTAGGTACACTCAACAGTATTCATGCATGTAGTGCCCTCATATATGGAGTTCTGGCTTCAGTTACAGAGCTGCAGTTGTGTTAGTGGATTTGCAGCCAATGGACAAGTTTCTCAAAGGATGTCAATCAAGACAGCACAGTCCTGTTTACTCAGGAAGCAAGTTAAGCATGACCTATGAACCACTCAGTGCAGGTCAAAGAGGAATTAACTGGTCTTAAACTATATTTCCTGTCTTGATTATAGCAGTGCCAGTTTTAGTAGTCATACATGGTTTCATTATTCTTAGCAGAGTTTGAGAGGTGGGCAGTTTTGTTATATTTTATATATAAATCCAAAGGAATTTGAATGCAAATCTCCTTTCTTTTCCAATGCCCTTTTCCTCCTTCCTCACCTGCAGTAGCTTAACACTGACTAGGACAGTGCCACTGCCAGGAAAATTACCTATAAACAAAATAGATTAAATACACAGTACATTTAAATCGGTAAGAGTTTTATGATTACATTCAGTGAAGTTATGATTTTTCCTCACGTCATGCTAGGCATACTGCTCTTCCCTAGAAGAGACATGGAATTTATTCTTTGAACTAACAATGCAGTATCTTACCTATATACAAGGCTACACAACTATTTTTCTTTTTCTGAAAAAAGCCAAACTATTTCCAGGCCTGTATTTTCTTTCTTTTTTTTTTTTCCCCACAGCTCCCCTTTCTTTCATATTCTCCCACTTGAGAACGGAAGTGAGAAAGTGTTTGGAAAAGGGGGATGTTTTTAATGAAATCTAGAAAAGACTTTATCCTCCCCCCTCCCAGTAAAAAAAAAAAGATTATTTTCTCCTGAAGACTGCAAGTTTTTTCAAACTCTCATTAACATTGAGATCTGGACCTTTCTCTTCAGCACTTTGTGCTCAGGCTCATGCAATGAGGTTGCCTTGTGTGACAGAAAAGAATCTTTCACTGGCATACCATGCACTTTCTTCCCTTCCCCATAGTCACTTGACAAGAAGGGTTTGGTCAACAAGTGGTAACACTCTGACGGCACCAAGTGCTACTGGATCCATAGGTGTGTGACCTTTTAGGTGCCATCTACAGTAGCTTCAAAGTTTCTGTGAAGTGTGAGAGAGGATGAGTCACTCCCTCTGCAGCTCCTGCATCCCACAGACCACGGCAGGATGCAGCCACCTCTCTTCCCTGCCTGTTACGTGATCCTTCCTCTACCCTGTGTGTGTCTGGGGTTTACAAGAAGCCTATATGAGGTGATCATTGTTACAAGGACATTTTTAGTCCTTGTCGTCTATGTGCTGTGTTTAGTTCCCATTAATCATTCCATTCTTGCCAAAAAAATCTGGCACATATTTATCTTTATAGCAGGGTCTTAGGAAAAAAAAGAAAAAGAAGAAAAAGAAGGCCTGCTTGTATGATCTGGACCATTGCTGTAAGACAGTACTAGAGCAGAGAAAAGTGCTTGCAGTAAATTTTGGAATCCTAAGAACTCTCAAAAAATTCTGTGGCTATCTAATAAATTCCTCTAAGTACACGGGGTCCTGCTAACGGACCTCTGTTAGCTAAATTTAAATGTGTTGCAATATAACAGTGAGTGTCAAAGTCGGGAGACAGGTCTATGGTAAGCCTTCACAGTAGGTATAATAGTTGATTTTTATTTGTTGTATGCAGCGGTAATTTCCATCTTGTGCTTCCATAATATACAACATAAGATATAATGGTGTATTTAAAATTAATATTTAATTATGAAAGGAAATAAAGACTTCTAGAAAATCGGAAGCCACAATAATAGTAACTTCTTTTCAGTAGTAATAATTGGTCTTTTCAGCTGTGCAGGAGTGAATTTTAAATGGTTATAAAGGTCTACATGAGCTTACAGTGGTGGTAGAGGTTACAAAGCAGATTCTGCAACAGGTCTTGCATGACAGTTTCCAATTAAAGAACTGTGGGTTACAAATGTAGGTATTTAATTTGTTAATATCAGTGTAGGAGTATTTTTTTATAAATTCAAATGCTCTTGTTCAGCATGTGCGTGTTGGCTTCAGTGCACGTTGTTTGGTAGCAGAAGATGACACCTAGGGACTGCACCAGTTCAGCTGAGCATAAAGGGTGGTGTGAAGAAAATACGGATTTTTAACTGTGAGGTGTTCATGGAATGAGCAGTTGAAAGTGGGAGAGAAACGTATTTATTTTAAGAAGTTGTGAGACAGGGCTCCAACAAACTCACTAAAATTAACACGACATCTCCCTCTACTGGATGTAAAATGAAATGAAACAACAAAAAAATAATCATTAGCCAACCTTACTTTCCAGCAGCACTCAAATTTCATACAGTCGTTTATATAGGAATGGTGACTGATTTTTGTAGTAATTTTGGGAGCAGAAATTAGTTGGTTATAATAGCCAGAGTTGATCTAAATTTGAAACGATTGCTTTCTGTCCTGGTATCGGCTGGGATAGAGTTAATTTTCTTCCTTGTAGCTGGTACAGTGTCTTTTGGATTTAGTGTGAGAATATGTTGGTAACACACTGATGTTTTAGTTGTTGCTAAGTAGTGCTTATCCTATGTTAAGGATTTTTCAGTTTCCCACGATCTGCCAGCACGCAGGTGTACAAGAAGGTGGGAGGGAGCACGGCCAGGACAGCTGACCCAAAGTAGCCAAAGGGGTATTCCATACCATAGAACGTCATGCTCAGTATATAAACTGGGGGGAGTTGGCCAGGAGGGGCGGATCACTGCTCTGGCATCAGTCAGTGGGTGGTGAGCAATTGCATTGTGCATCACTTGTCTCTTCTTGGGTTGTTTTTTTTTGGCGGGGGGGGGGGGGGGGCTGGTTGGGGTTTTTTTTTGAGATAAAAACGATTTAATAACTCAAGTAAAATAAAATACTAACAATAATAATAATAAAATATAATATCAATAATAAATCTAATGAAAAGGAATATAACCAGGACACTTTCTTAGGTGTCAGATGCAAGTGGATCCATGAAGGTGTCTGTGGTAGCAGAGGAAAACCCCTTCTCCATGGCTATGCTTTTGTCTGAGGAGTGCTTCATTTTGGACAATGGTGCTGCAAGGAAGATATTTGTGTGGAAAGGTAAGAGATCATTTCTGTTGCAAATGCAGAAGCTACACAGACATATCTAAGGAGTTGACACAACACCCTTGGGACACTAGCAAGAATTTAGTACTGACTGGACACAGTACACTGCACACAGTTCTTCTTGGTGTGGTCAATGGACAAGGATTGCTCATGTGAGTAAGGGCCTCAAGACCAAGTCCTATCTATGGATCCTGGCTATTTTTGAGGCATCTGTAAGCTTGGGTGCTTAAATGCTTATCTAACTGCAATTACAAAGCAAGCATAAAGAATCCTACCTACAAGTTTTGTATATTGCCATCAAATCCGTATCTTCTGGGACAAAATCTGGACACTGAAGGTTTGATAATAGGTAGATATAATATTTCTATACATTACTCCACAGATGTATGAAGTTGAAAGGTGAGTGTCCCAGGCATCAACTAAAAGCATAAGCTTGCAAATACTTTGATGCTTCTTTTGTTCTTGTGAATATTTCTCTGTGGTATCATCAGTGCTTGTAGGAGCATCTGCAATTGCTTTGACTGAACATTTCCCAGGAGTATACTACTACTGGGGAATTAGGTCTGGACAGCTTGTAGCTGGGTTGCTGTGGTGCTGCCATTGCATCCAGTGCTGAGTATCTCCCCTTTTCTGTCTGAGGCAGTGTATTAATTATTATGTGGCATTTGCATTTCTTTTTACCATATGCAATAGCAATTAATTAATCAATGCAGTTGTCAAATTCCTGAAGTCAGTCCAGGAAGCATTGTAAGCATTTTGCTTGAAAACTTCATTTGCAGTTAGGGAAACATCCTTTCAAAGAGAGCATTTTGGGAGCTATGTTCAGATAGGCAGTAGGCTCAGGGATAAAATAAATAAAATACAACTTAGGCCCTTTGAATGTGGCCCTATGTGCCCCTCTGTGCATCCTTGCTTTGCTACTGTTGGTAGCAATAATGTGTGGAAAAAACTCATTAATCTGTGAGTCTCACCCTTGCTCTGGGAGGCTGCAGTTATCATCTCTGCTGGAAATCTTCAGACCGTTAAGCTGAGGATGTGAATTACTTTTCTAATAGTCTCATTCAAAATGGAATACAATGAATAGCTTCTTGGAGCATCTTACTAGAGTAAGAGGTCTTTGGAATATAGTCATTGACAGCCATCTGGGCACAGACCTGATACACAGTATCATCCCACAGAGACTTTCGGAGATGTCTAACACTGATCAAGGCTGAACAAGGAGCAATGGGTGGGGAAGGGTGGTGGTAAATTGCACAGCACAGCCAGACGAAATGGGAGTTTCATTTACTCGGACTGTGGTGCTGCCTGAAGAAGTGAAGGCAGTTCTGGACAGCAGCTTTGTTTACCACTTTGCAGCCCAGCAAAGGAGGATTCAGAGAAAAGAGCCAGGGTGTTCTTGTGCCTTGAACCAAGCAGGTATTATGAACAGCATTTTTTTGATAGAAACACACACACTAAGCAAAAAGCAATGCCCTTTAAAAAAAAAAAATTTAACTGTTTCCAAAGCCACTGAGGTACTGTTTTGTCAGTTCAGTTTTGTGTGACTCTTCTTGCTTGCTCACGTTATGTCCAGCATTTGTGTTTGTTCAAGACTGAGGCAAGAGCAATGTCGAAGAGAACCTGGCTCAAGGACATCTTGTTTTTGCAGGATCTGTGAGCTCATTGCCCTTTCCTATGTGTTGTTATCCTTATGTTTTAACCAGGCAAAGATGCTAACCCACAAGAGAGAAAGGCTGCCATGAAGAATGCTGAACAATTCATACAGCAGATGAATTACCCTGCCAACACACAGGTGTGATCTATTTATGAGATGATACCAGGAGAGCATGAGCTCTGTTAAAGACTTTGTTTTTAAAACAGCAAAAAATATTTTTAAGGGCTTATAAGACAATAAGGGCAATATTTCACTAACAGATGATTCAGAAAAGTTTCTGTTCGAGTAACTGTGTTGGTTTTGTTTTCCTTCCATTTCGTGTGTCTTGCTTCATTTCAGATTCAAGTCCTTCCCGAAGGAGGTGAAACACCAATTTTCAAACAATTTTTCAAAGACTGGAAGGATAAAGATCAAAGTGATGGCTTTGGCAAAGTATATGTCACAGAGAGAGTGGCTAAAATTGAGCAGATTGAATTTGATGCTACTAAGTTACATGAGTCTCCGCAAATGGCTGCCCAGCATAACATGGTAGATGATGGTTCAGGAAAAGTAGAGGTAATTTTTGTGTTGTATTAAATTGTATCCCACCTACCTACCTAATATATTCTGTTACTTATAATAGGATAAGCTGCTACTCTATGTTTTGCCATTTAAACTGTTGTGTAGAGTAACACTACATTAGTGGCAGTGTTACCTCTACCATCAGAAAAGGTACTTTGAAGTAGAAAGTGGATCTCTTTGTCAGCTGTATGCTGGGTCATGGTTTTTTTGGTGCTTATGAAAGATGTTGTACCAGTCATCAATAGATACCAAACAGCAGAAATACTTCCCGTTCTACACAATACCTTTTAAAGATATACTTAATCCTTAGCCTAAAGAAGAACCTCTAGCTCACATCAGCTTGAAATCTGGAATGAGAAGGCTTGCCCTTGGCATCAGAAATTCATTCCACATCTTTATGTATGTATCCAGTCTGCTTTCTAGAGGAACCTTCTTTGTCCCTAGTGTGTCTCTCAGGTGGCCTGGATTTGGAGAGAAAAAGATGACTGTACATTCTTTCTAGATCTATCCATATCCCACTGGAGGAATATCTTTGGTCTACACAGGGCTGGTTTGGCATTGTACCAACATAGCATGTTGTGATTCTGGAAGAAAAAGAAGGGATACATAAATACCTACAGTCTTGTTGGTATATTTTCTAGTTTTATAACCCCATATTTGGGCTGGTCCATAGGCTTGAGCCAAAGCAGCTTAGGTCCGAAGCATTTTTTGCTGTATAATTTTAGCAGTATGTTTTTGAAGAGCAGTTGTTAACTGAACTGGGCTGTAGTCAATCAAATAGGAAGAAATCTGCCTAACAGTGTTACCTGACTACAGTGTGCCTCTCTCAGATGAAATGATAGTTCTATGATGGATCACAATTTTGTGCCATTCATGTCATATTATAACCTTAAGATGTTAAGAAAGTAAGTTCAACATAGCATTATGAGGTGATCATGTGGCATTAAAGCATCAAGACAAAAGTGTACTGCAATGGCTTGTTGATGGTCATTATTCATTCATTTGGTGGGCACAGGGTGTATCTATCTACTTCATGAAGAATCCTTCCTGGTTTCATTCCGTAACGCTTGGGAACAGAAACAAAGGTGACTCAAGGGATGACACAGTAAATTGCTTCTTGAAGTGTCTCAGGATGACATTCATCATTCTTCAGTGATTTCTCTGTTTCCTCAGATCTGGCGTGTGGAAAGCAGCGGTAGAGTTCCTGTGGGACCCGAGACGTACGGACAGTTCTACGGTGGTGACTGCTACATTATCCTCTACACTTACCCTAAAGGGCAGATCATCTACACATGGTATGTTTGGTTGGCTTTGCACAGACCTCCAGCATGTGGATATTATTTTATGCTGACGTTATGTCCTTTTGAGTCTAACCATGTGTAAATGCAAGATTGTTTACTGTGCGTTCATCATGCAGTATAAGCTCTGGATCATTTTGAAACTGGCCTTAAGCATTGTCTTTCTCCTTGTCTTCCTCAGGCAAGGAGCCCATACTACAAAAGATGAACTGACTGCATCTGCATTTCTGACTGTTCAGCTGGATCGCTTATTGAACAGTCAGGCCGTGCAGGTTAGTGTCTTTTGGATAGAATTCAATAGAGCATGCAATATACGCAAATTTCAATGAGAACTGAAAGGAGGACGTAGTATTTGAAGACTGGGAATATCAACTGCTCATGGTCTGTATTGAGCCAAGCGCCATGGGCTTCTTTTAAAGTCACTGCTGATTTCCCATTCGAATCATCCTTTCTGAACATAGATGTGCAAAAGAACACAGATATAACACAACCTAAAACTGCCTTTTCTTTCCTTCGACTTTCACTGTCTAAAAATTAGGTTTTAGTCCTGCCTAGCCTTATGGACTCTGTACATGGTCAGTGGAGACTGAATGATAAGATCCTCCCAGAGCAACTCACTCTGAAGCAGGTGTCTGACAGGGCGATAGCCCTGCGTGAGCTCCCCTGTCTCCTTTTGATTATGGAGGAAGCTGTGATGTTTAGCCCAGACAAGACACCTGACTTTTAGAGGGCCAAAACTAGGAGACATGAATGCCACATGACAGCCAGAACGGGAGAGCCTGCCAGGACTGTGCACAGGGTCTGGCTTGTCCCTGCCTTAGTGAGGAACATAACTTGGGTTTTTGCATGCCATAGTGCTTGCAGCTCCATGAAAGCAGGATACACGTCCTCACTTGCAGAAATGGGGTGTGCAAGGCAAGGCGCAGGACATTGGCAGCTAAAAGGTGTGAGGAGATAAGCTATTCCTAACATGACCAGGGTGTGTGCTCTGCTTTCATCACTAGTGAGGAGTGGTGGGTAGGTGGAGAGGTGAGAGGTCTTCTCTTCTCATAAAAAGGCTAGAGCTGGAGGATGACTAGGGACAGACGGGGATTTTCTGGGCAGCAGGAGATAATTCTGTGCTTCCCATTTCTTAATTTCCAAAGTAAAGGGCTTCCCCCACCCACCAAGGTACAGTTAATTTAGATGGCAGATCATACTTTTAGCTATTAATCAGTTATGATTTATGATTGAAATTATATTAAGGAAGGATTGGAACACTCGTAGGTAATTAATCCTTGAAATATTCCTAACAAATGTTCTATATTTGGATAGAGTTCAGCACAATATGGTCCTGCCTCATACGTAAGGCCAATACTAAGACTAAAGTAATAATAATAATATTACTACTAACAGCTGCAATAATGACGTGCTTAAAAAGCTGTTTTGTTAAAGCTGAAGGGAGATCCATCTCACTGCAATGGACATGATAGTTAAAAGTACTTTTAGCCTGCAGTGAATTTAGGAATATATGTATGTGTATATATATGTATGTGTGTATATACACACACATATGCATATATGCATGTGTGCATTTGCACGCATGTACACGGCTACCTAGAATATATTACCTGTGCTTGACGTCTGTATTAGCATTATTTGAAAGGTTTAAAGGTACTATTTTGTGGTCACTAGATGGCACTACAGTACAAATAACTATTAAAAAGCCGTTCCCCTATTTGTTTTGCAGGAGTATGTTTCCCTCAGCAGTGGTTTGGGTTTTTTTCTGGTGGGTTTGGGGTTTTTTTGGCATTTGTAAAATCCTGCCGCAGTTTGGCACCTACAAGTATATGTGTCCTAGGGTATCCTTATCAGGCAACTGTACCAATCTATCCAGCGGTGAGATAAGCAGAAGCACCTGCTCCTGCTGTCCAGTGTGACCACCACTGCCCCAGCCGCCCGGCTGCCCAGCTGCAACCACCCCAAACCTCACCGGGCAGGGCTAGAGGGCTGGGGCTCTCCAGTTCTCCTCTGCTGGCTACACAGGATACCTCATTCCCTTTTTTTCCCTTTCTTTCTGGCAGTGAAAGGTGGGGAGTTGCAGCCCTCCACCTTGGCAGGTGATACTGTTATAAAGGAAGAAAAAATGGTTGTATACAAATAACTTCTATCATACATTAACCTAAAAATAGTTGTTCTTCACAGCTCAATGTTTTTTTGAGATTGCAATAACATCTTTTGCATCTGTAAGGGAAGTTCATTTTTGTCATCCCTGTTATCCTCTGCAAGATAGATTTATGGTCATCTTTTTCATCCTCTTGCAGGTAAAATACACATAGAAATAACGAACAGGATGAATAACCATTCTCTTCTGCTTAAATACAGGGCACCTAAGCTTCCAAGATAATTTTTCAGGGGAATTAAGTCACTCTATAAAACTCTACGAAATGACAGTTCCTTTGAAAAAGAGTAATTTTCTTATTACAGTAGGTAGCAGCCATTTTAATCAGCTAAACATTATGTTAGAAGTTTGAATCTTGTCTTTGTGTCAGCATGATTGACAAAAAACTCACAAATGCTCTAATGTGTCTGGAACTATATTTTTAGATCTTCTCAGCTTGCCACTTCTCATTCTTGCTAACATACTTAGCATTATTGGCTAACATCCCCTATGCTCGTCAACAAAGACCAAAAATAACTACCTGTTTCCTTTTGTTTCTCTTATTGCATTTCTTTACGTATGTACAGATCCGAGTCAGCCAAGGCAAAGAGCCTGCACATTTACTGAGCTTGTTCAAAAACAAACCGCTTATTGTTTACAAGGATGGGACATCCAAGAAGGAAGGTCAGAAACCTGCTCCACCTACGCGACTCTTCCAAATCCGCAGGAACCTGGCAGACATTACCAGGATTGCGGAGGTAAGGTCACCTGCTAAGTAAACCAACTATTCCCCATGGAAAACGCTATAGCTGCCATGAGCCTCTCCAACTAATCTTGTTGGGTAGTCCCATGTGGTAGAAACACAGAACTCCAAATCAAATCACTGCTCTATGTGACCAACCCATCTAATAAATCAAAGAGAACATGCCATAACTAGCTACAACCAATCTGCATGTTTCAGAGGAAACTATAAGAAAATGCATAGTGAACACTGTCAGCTGACAAAGAATAGATAAGAAATCAGCAACCTTTACGAGATAGCCCTTCCTACTGCCAAACAGTCCAAAGTTTTGTCCTTCAAGTCAGTTCCCTGTTTCAAGTTAAATTCTTCTCTAACTTCCATCTTTGTAAATCTAGGGAAAAATTGAAGGAAAAAAACATAGCTGATTAACATCTGTCTACACATTTTATATAAGCATGGAAAATAGTGATCACATTACTTGTAAATATGAAGAATAAAACAATTTCTTTCTCAATCTAGGTTGACGTTGATGCAATGTCACTAAACTCCAATGATGTCTTTGTTCTGAAACTGCCAAACAACTCTGGCTACACCTGGGTAGGAAAAGGAGCAAACAAAGAAGAGGAACAAGGGGCTCAATACATTGCCAGTGTTCTTAAATGCCAGACTGCTGTGATTAACGAAGGCCAGGAACCAGGTTAGTATGAAGCCACGTGGTTGCTGATAGGCAACTGAGAATACACAGCACTGCATGGAAGCACAGCCTGAATGGCTTTTGCGATCATACATATTTTGGAGGCAGATGCATGTGCTCTCTCTCTCTCTCTTTGAAAATCCAACCTGACATTTTACCATGGAGATCCACCCAAAACTGGCTGATACACAAGCAGTGCAATGCCCTAGAAGTCTGTAGGACTAGTCAGTAGCAGGAGCTGCAGAAGAATGCGGTCCTTTCTTTACCATGAGTGCCTAGGAGGGGAGAAGGACATAGCACATTGCTCTCTTTAGGTCTGCAACTGATATCTTCATTGTTATTTTGACAAACTGCAGGAAGAACTGTGAGAAAAGGCACCCATCTTTGAGACAGCAAACAAGATATTGTTTGGGGATTCTTGAAACAGTATCTGACAAGCTAAAACATCAAATATTAAATCCACTGCTGAATAAATTATATATTGTGTATTTCAGAGGAATTCTGGAAAGCACTTGGAGGTAAAAAAAAATACCAGACTTCATCACAACTCTTGACAAAGGCTGAAGATCATCCCCCTCGCCTGTATGGTTGTTCTAATAAGACTGGCAGATTTATTGTGAGTATATGAGGGATACTTTCCTGTCTGTTTAATTATATAGTTTCTGGTATATTTTGCCTTGGGAGTCAGGAGACATTAAATCAATCTGGGCATCTGGCTTAGTTAGCCATGCTTGGCAAGAGCTAGAGAGTTGACGTTTGGTGCTTTAAATCAATCCAAATGCAAAGGACGGACAGAAGAATTAACACGGCAGAAGTTTGCACGCAGAGCCTGCTCCAGCCTTGGACTAGAGGCCTGCAGATGCAAAAAGACAAGGTGTTTGCCCAGTCAAAAGCAATTGTGTTCTTGCAGAGCGTTGCCAGACTGCTGTCATTTTGCTGAGAAAGTGCAGCTCAGTGCCTTGCCCCTTAGGTGTTTGATAGTGGTGGTGAGGAAAAGAAATGTCCCTTGCCAAAAATCCCTAGCAGGATTACACCTCCAAGGTATTGGCCTGTGCTCAAGGAGGTAGGAAGACTTATTTCCTTAGCAGAAATGCCCATAGCTGTGCACTAGGTATTAAGCGTGTGATTCAGGCTTAATTATTTACCGTATTCTGGGAGGGCAGCACTGTGTCACTGTTTGGCAAGGATGCACTAATTTTTAGGTAGGGGACATCTCTGCAGTCTCCTTAAGGCATAGCCCATTCATTTGGAGAGGGATAAAACAAATAGGATCCTTTAATAAGGACTTTAAAATCTTATGAGAGTAGTAAAGTGTATTCTTCTAACAAGCTTCTAAAACACTCCTGTGAAATACAGTAATAGGAACCAACCTCTCTATAATAGTCTGCTGGGAGCTATGCACTTGTTTGCTTTTTGTTTTAAACTCCCTCCAAATTCTGTGAAATCCCCTCTTTCCTGCAGCATTTCTCTAGTAACAGAATCACCACTGTTAGAGCTCACCAGAAAAGGTAGGTCAGATCACTCTGACCTTCTGGCCACCATAATACAGGGTGGTCTTTTGCACCATCTACTTACCATCCCTTTAGTGCTCCTACATGACCAAGAACAGCCAAACCCTCAACAGTCCTTCAAAAGTAGAGGACTGACCACTAGCTACATTATTACCTCTCCTTCTCATACAGAATAACATTAAACTGCTTTCCTATCTGCCTGCACATCCTTGGTAGAAGGAAACAGACTGCCTTTCCTTTATGGACTTAGTCAACTGTAATGTCCCATTATCAAGTAACTGGAAAGCTTGCTTGGATGTGTATTTCATCACTGAGCTCACCCACTGCAAACCAAAGCAGTTTCTTTTCCTTATTAATGAATGTAAGCTGTATGAATATATCAGCTGATATCAGCTGATAGATGTAGTTTGCTTGGTACAGGGTGCTCTATGGAAATTTCCGTATCCTTCTTCTGGCAGACCTTGGTCCCAACTTAACAATATTCACAATTACAATGTAAAACTCTGCCACTCCTGAGGACATCCTATCAGTTCTGACAAACTGGGAGCTGACTTTACAGGACATGCAATTATGTGATTTGTTTCCTTTCAGTGAAACACCGTTGACACATTCATCAAATCAGTTTAGGGCTTGACCCTTTAGGATCAAAAAGAATTGCACACCAGCTTCTGGACTTAGCCTTTTAAAAATATCTTTGGTCTGTGTAAAATCAGAATATCTTGATAAATCATTAAAAAACAAACACAAAAAACCCCAACATAATATCCTTTTTAGATTGAGGAGGTCCCAGGAGAATTCACTCAGGACGACTTGGCTGAAGATGATGTCATGTTGCTCGATGCTTGGGAGCAGGTATGCTGTGTACTTGACCACTGCTTTTTGTGGTAACAGAGATAATTTATTTTTAACCACTTAGATCATAAGATGGGAGGAAAAATAATCCTTGTGAGAATGGAAGAGGTTTTGTTTCTTTAAATTATACCAGAGGGAGCTATATTTTTTGAGCTATATGATGTGCTAATGTGAACATAGACTATTGAATTTCCAAGCATAATGTGAGACCACAGGAGGCACTTCCCATCAAACCCAATGGAGGCTTCAAGAGTATAAGCCCTGGCAGTGTTCTGAAAGACTCTCAATAATGTTTTTGACCTTATCACTAAAATTTATTAATTTTAAAAAAGAAACTTACTGCATAAAAGGTATTCAGAAGCCACCAAATCCATGTAGCAGCACCTACAAAAAGTCTTACTAGATAAGGGGACGAACACTAGACCCTTACAGAGATTTCTCCAGAAGAACTGGGTGGAGGGTGACAGAAACAATCTCTGTCATTTTCCCAGGTTCACTGAAAACTGAAAATGTTGAGAGCTTTTTGGATGAAAGGCAAACTTGCTGCGGGTGCGAAGGGCACATGTGTTTCTCACAGTATATTCTCTCTACTCTTACTCTCCCCTTGGAGGGAAAGGGGGAGGAGGTCACAGATCCCACACTTTGTCTTCTTCAGCCTTAAGGAAGAAAAGGCTGAGGTTTTTGGAAATGAGAAGGAATGTGCAAGGTCCATGTGGGAAGGAGTGATGGGGGAAGGTGGGTGGAAGAGCTGGACAGAAAGTAGTTGGAACATACTGACTTGGGTAAGAAGGAAAGAAGTCCGAGACAGGTAGCTGGTTTCCAAAAGGATCCTTTGACAGAAAAAAAAAATATGTGGGGATTACAGATCGAGGCTCTGGTTGTTGGGTTATCCAGTGGGTTATCTAGCAGTTACCCTGGGTAGCATTGATCACAGGGCCCAAGCATTGATGCGCATGCAGAGCTCAAACGAGAGACAGCTCCTGTTCAGTGTTTTTACCTGCACGTAAAGACCAATTTCCTTGGCAAATTGTAAAAGATAGCCATGGAAAAGTTAATTAGAGTTCCTTTCATCAGAGTGCATAAAGGTCCAGCCTTCCAGTATCAATAGAGCAGTGAGATTTCAGAGGATAGAACTACAGTATCTTGCAAGGGGAAAAAAAATCATCAGCTGTGGTTTGTGAGCTGTGTATCTCTGCAGTCTTTTCATAGTGTATATTCTTTCTTCTAGTGGTATCAACTATTTTGTACTTTATCTGCTGTACACAACATCCTTATAACAACATGGGAGCTATATCTTTCTCTCTGTTTGCAGGTTTTTGTCTGGATTGGGAAGGATGCTAATGAAACTGAGCAACAGGAATCCGTTAAATCAGGTAAATCGAATCAATTTGGCAGAAATCTGAGTGAAGTACCATCAATATTACTGAAAGAAGTGAAAAAGATGATGTAGAAGAAATCTAGTTATGTTTACAGTGTTTAAAAGTGTTACTGAGCTTATTAGGATTTAATCCTGGAGAAGATTATTTTCTCCTTTAAATGTGCTTTAAAACTCATTGTATCTTTCTTATCTGTAAGTTTATAAAGGGTAAAATTAATCAAGATAGCATTACTAGGCTGCAGAGCTTTTTAAAGAATATGTAGGAGAGCTCCATGAAAAGAAACTGCACTGAAAAGAGAAAGAATTTTAAAGGAGATATCTACTGAGCTGCACCCTACACTAGTGTATGTAGTCAAAGGAATGCCAACAAATCCTCAAGTCCTTACACTGCTACCCTTCACTGAGTTAAATTTGGAGGAGGAAATTCCAATTGCAGAACACATCAAGACAACTCACGTGGAGTGCACCTCCTTGAAAAATCACGTGTTATCTCTGGTGTGATTTCACATAGCTGAGTCATTCTGACAAAGTTTGTGCTAAAAACGCTTGCAGATATTTCCCTGGAGCAGCTAGGGTTACCTAGCTGTGTTTCCAATACGCACTGATGTCACATTGTGATGTCAAGGGAAACTATACTGGCTTTTACAAAGGCAAAAATGGGAATGAAACTTGTGCATCTGCACAGCACTAGCAAATTCTTCCTCCTGTTGAAGAGCCAAAACCCAGCTGTATGGCAACAAACTGATCAGAGCAACAGTCCCTCTGTTTTAACCTCATGGAAAATTCTTTCCCTGGCAGCTGGGAGAAATCAGCAATTATCTGATCATTTCATTGCCTTTGAAATAATTTAACTGAATACTGTATTATAGTAGCCCTGGGTTCTTTCACTAGGGCTTTTAATGTATTTTTTATACCAAAGGAATGAACTAATATATTACATGTTTTATTTCCTCTCTGGTTTTAGCCAAACGCTATATTGAAACAGATCCTTCTGGCAGAGATAAGGGGACCCCCATTGTCATTGTGAAGCAGGGGCATGAGCCCCCGACATTCACAGGCTGGTTCCTGGCTTGGGACTCCAACAAATGGAAGAACTGATCTATCCAGGGAGGCTCCAGCTTCAAGCCAAAGAATGATCAGAGCCCAGCTACTTTCTAGTGTTTTTAAGCATAAGCTTATGCAACAATATGATGCATCTGTTGTTACGCTTTCCTGAGCTTTGATATATTTCTGCGAATAACCTAGAAAGTCTTAGCACTGGAAAGGATAAATGATAGTTGTAAACTGGTCAAATGGGGTGAGTGAGGCTCTTCATGTAGTAGATATGGGAAGTGCTACCAATACTTTGTTTAATCTATTGATTCTTCAAATATAAGCTGTGGATCAGTTTATTTTAATGTGCTAAAGTGGGCCAAATTCTGCCTTCACTTAAAAATCCAAACTAATGCCACAGAAATTCCTTTAGATTAAGGTCAGCATAATATTGTGCAGAATTTGGCCTGATAAGTGACTAATTCTACATCTGTTGCAAAGGTAGGACTGGACGTGATTTACTTACTAGGCAAAAATATTGCCACGCTCACTCACATAAAATTTCAGGTGCTGCCTGATCCAGAATGGAAGCTGTGTCTTGTAGGGGGCAAATAAGGGATGGGTATTTTGAGAAAGCTGTGCTTAAAATGTTTGTTTGTCTTGTTAGTAAATATATTTGGAGTTTCAGACTGAATGGCTGTAAGAATATGAAGTCAACAAAGGTTTTTTTTGAGGGACTGTCTAGCTTATTGTAATGGATTTCTTTAGATTTACCTCTGTGAACCACCTCCAGCTCTACCAGGTCTTTTTAACAAAAGCTCTTAAACACATTCTAGTGCACTAGTGCTTTTATAAGTGGAAGCAGAAGAAATAACATCTTCAAAAATATGTACTCTGCCTTAACCAGATTGTGCTTACGCCATACTTTGTCTTGGTTGCCTTACTCAGCAGTACTCAGTTCTTTTCCAGCATGCAGACTGTTCACCTTGTCAGGTGCAGGATGTGTTTCTACTCATTTTCTATGCAGGTCTTAGTCAAATATCAAGTACCTCAGGCGCAAGGAAACCCCTTGTTGCAGTAGCATTCCACATCCTGGGAATTTGGAGTGTGAGTACGCGCCATAGAATATGGCTTTCTCTTTTCTCTCAGACACAGTTATTTGGGCTTTTTTATTTTGGTGAATTTAAGAGTACAAAGTGGTTTTTATTTGTAATTTAGCCAGAAAAGTCTATCTAAGGGCAGTGGGAAAAATTCTGCTTCAAATCTTTAGCACTGCTTTGATCACTTATCCTATAATACTTGTTTTAAACAACAATTTGTACAGCTGTAAATCATGTCAATGTGGCTTTTTAATGAAGGCATTTCAATGGTTTTATTATTCTTGTAAGTTAGGTTGGAAAGTGAAATTTTAGACATTTTTGTATTTTTTTTAACGATTGTGATTTTGAATCTGGGTAATGCAAAAGAGTGAATTTAGTCTGAGCTCCTAATCAGTATTAATGACAAAAGAATTGTGAAGCTAAGAGATTAATTATAGGAGTTTGTTAGCTTTAAATATTCACTTAAATCTCTGCTGATATCACTGGGCTGTATCTGAATGTAATTTCCTTTAAAATAAAATAACAAAAAACAGTATTCTGTATGCTGAGCTGACCTTCCTCTCTCTGACATATTGTTGCTCAGTGCTTCCACTGATGTCTGGCAAAACTTCCTAAAAAACCCAGTAGGTACCTTCCTTTTTAGATGGACCATGCAATGAGAAGTTATTTGGTTTTACTTTGGTGCTGTTTTACCCAATGGAGGGTTAACTCTTCCCAGCAACTTGAAAGTTACAAACATAAGTGAAAATCAAAGAACTGAGTGGTTATTAGCTTGTGATTTCATCTTTAAGAAAAACTACCATTATTGTTATCAAACTCTTTGGCTTTGTAACTTGCTGCTTGCAAAAATTATTGACTGTAGAAATTACTTATAAAATAGGAGGAAATAGGTGTATGTTTGTTTTTAAAGGATAGGTCTGGCTTTTTATTTGTGAGAGTAGATAAAGAGAAGTCCTTCTCCTGCTGGAAGGAGCACAAAGACCTTTTCAGTTCCTCAGCCACTGCACTTCATGCAGCCACTGAGCAGCCTGTAATTATCTGATGGTTGTCTTCAACACATACATATGATTCTTCTCATTTTTTTTTAAAATAACAGTTATAGTAGCTTCTTAACCAAGGATTAGACAAGATTTGCCCTCCTTGTACATAAATATCTTCCGGAACACTGAGGGCTCTGAACCGGGCCAGTCTGCCAGCATATTCTGCAGCACTGTGAAAGCCTCTTTTCAGTTCCCTCACACAAGACAGAGGAGCTTTTGTGGTCTCCTGGCCTGGGCATTTGGGTTTACAATAAATTGTGCTGGCACATTGATAACTGATGTTGAGAAGAGCGTTGAGAGCTTATAACAGAACAGTGTTCTCAGCTGGGCTTTAAGCACAACAGCTGCTAGCAACATTGTTCTTGGATTTACTTGCTAGCAAGGAAGTTTATTTTTCATACATACATGTGCAGTACACACAAAGATGTATTTCTTTCTCTCTGAAGAAGAGGGCGAGAGGGAGGACAGACAGGATGGACAATGAGTGCTTGGAAATATTAAAGTTTAAGGTGTTTTCGAGAAAATATTTAAGCACATACCTTTATGAATACACATAGCAAACCTATCTGCCTTGTTTTCAGAATAAATAGAAAAAATTGTGTAGACATATATGGTACAGTCAAGTTCGGTCAAGAATAAGCTATATCTTGCATTATTATCACAGAGTAAAAGTACATTCACTGTATTTGTAACGGCAAAATTAGACACGCTGAGTTAGCAGTTTCATTATGCTACCAAACAGCAAGCATTCATATGTTCTATTGGTTGTAAATACAACATCATTTTTCATCTTTGTTTTATAGAAAGATGTTAGGAATCCTTAGAGCCAACGGGACATCATAATACTATACAGTATTGGTAGTTTATATAAAATAGCATAATCTAGAATGTAACTACAGACTGTACACAGGAGAGGAGCCAGCCTCTGGAATCACTCCTCTAAATATCCATTTTGACCATAGCATATAATGCTATATAGTATTAGATCTGCTGTAAATGATTATATTAAATGTAGCTAAATTCAGTTGAACAGTTTCATCTCTTGCCAGTTCAGACTCACATAGGCTTCACCTGCAACAACAAGAAAATGAAGATGGTAGACAGTGGGATTGTGGTACTATCCCTCATAGGAGAACTAAGGAATCATACAGAAGATGTTTTGCTTGCTGGACTATAGCAGGAGGTGCTCTCAGACATCTCTATACGCTACAGGAACGCTTCTTGTTATAAACTTTGTGATCTTCTTGTAGTCTTCATTTTTACTGCATCTAAAAAGGCAAAAAAAAAAAAAAGCCAAAACAAGCCTATTATTTTCCATGGGCTGAAGTTGCTCTTCGGACTCCACCTCTTTATAGGAAAGCTTGAAAAAAAACCCTCAAACTTTGCTTTAGAATACAATTGCTTCCTCAGCATCCCACTGAAGTTGTGCCTTTATGGCTTAATTGAGCCATAAGTATGTAAGACAAAAAAAATTATTATCTCATAAAACCAGAGTTAGATACTACTTTAAAGTGCTGACTTTCTACATCCTTGCTTTTTCTTTTTTAAAGACAATAATTTTGTCCTCAGATAAAGAAAAAGTACACTTTTCCCTTCTTATGGCTAGGAATTTTGCTGCTAAAATCAAAGGAACTTCTGATTTCATTGAAAACACAATCAGATCTTTAATACACTACACATCCTTAATGTCTCATTACATCCCCTCTAAACTAGCCTAAAGTTACTTTGACCTCCTCTGACTATTAACGCATTACCTTATGCTAAAAATCAATAAACTACACTCACTTCAATTAAAGCTTCCAAGGTGCAAGAGGAAGAAGGGAGACCAATGGAAGTTGGGAGGCCCACCATGCCATAAAATTAGTTGATGACTGTTCTGGCCCTTCTCCTCCTGCCTGTCATTTTCCTCTTGACATTAAAGCATATTTGCATTACAGGGGAAAAAAAAAAAAATCTGCCCCTACAGGACGTGTAAGCTCGTAAGCTGATTTTTACTTTTCTTCTAAATAATAGCAAACTGAGTTATTCCAGGGGAGCAGATAGAAGGGAAGTTGGCCTGTACCAAGCTTCTTCCTAAATGCATCCACACTTCCATCCTGCAAGTGCTCTCTCCTCAAAAGGATGCTATGCGTGTACCGAGATCCACAAGATTGTACCTTTTACCACCACATTTAATCAGTTAGCAGTGAAATGTGGGCCTCCACGCACATGAAATGAAAGCATCAAGTGAAAACATTAGTCTTTATTTTTTGGTAGACTACAGATCACTTGCTCAGAAAATTACCTGGAGGCCCAGAGATAGGCACATTCACTTTAGCAGCAATAATGCTTTGATTATTCTAACAAAACCTCTTGACCAGTGCTAGAAGAGCACAGCTCTCCCTGCTGCTCTTTAACAGATTTCACAGAGGTGACTCAGGGTGATTTCATGGCCATTGGCAACATTAACATAAGGGCTGAATGCAATCAGGTGATTTTAACATCATTTACCTGACAGTTCACCATGCTTTTTGTTGTCTGACACCCTCCCTACAGAAGAAGCAGCTACAGCAACAATCCTGATTAAAATAGACCATTGCCAGGAGGAATCTAAGACAATTTTTCCCCCGGGCTTACATTTTTAGAGAGGTGGCTCAGAAGGGTAACAGCTTTCCTGTAACAGGCATGGCAGCACAGCTGAGTTCCGTTTAACCAGCTGAGTGGGGCTGTAGGTATCTTTGTTGGTGCTAAAGATTGCTGTCCTTCCCAGCAATCAGAATTGCTGTCCTTAACCAGCTGCTCAGCTACTGGACTTGGGTGAGAAGTTAGTTGTTGTAGCAGGGAGAAGAGACAAGAGTGGCAGTGAATGTCCTATCAGCAAGGACAACAGGCAAGAAGCCCACTCTAACAATCCCCTACTTTCTTGCTAGATAGTCCCAGTCAACAGTAGGTATCTCGCACACCTGCTGCTGCCAGACTCTGTCCCATCCTAGCATTTGCAGATGCACTCCAGCACCCACTAACTAAATATCCCACACGTGAATTTCCCATAGCTTGAAGTGATCATTTTTAAGATTGTGTGAGGAAAGGTGATGGAAATTTGCCCTGTATTTAAAGCAGCAAAAAAGGATTCTGGTAACCTGTTTCCTGTGGTCTGTGCATCCTCGTGTAACCTGAAGTAAATCACTGAATTTCAGTGCTTCTATTCTCCACCTATTAAATGAGGATTTCTTCCATACTTTCCCTGTTCATTTAAGCTGTACTGTCTTTTACTGTGTGTTTGTACAATGCTTGACCTAGTGAAGTCACTTCTCAACACTGTCATCTTGTAGGTACTGCTCATAATCCAGACAGCTGCCAGGGTTATTAGTGCCAAACTGCACAGACTTGCTTAGAGCAAGATTAGACAATGAGACAAGCGCAATGCCTTGGAGACTTGCTGAAGCATGGGTGCAGCTCCATCAACAGAGGCATTGGGGCAGCAGGGAAAGGGCAGGAGCCAGCTCAGCTGAGAAGTAAAGCTTTTATGATAGAACACAATATGAGCAAAAATTATACCCCCCCCACCCCCCCAGCAAGCAGTACAATTCAGGGTTGCTTTGTCAGAGCACTCTGTAAGCCGTAACTACAGGTGCGTCTGCATCAGGTTCATAAGAATTCTCCAGACCAGGAGCAGCTGCTCTGGGGATAGTAAGTGTGAGGGGAAGACAAGGCTCTGCTGTGTTTACAAAGGAATAGCAAAACCCTCAGGTGCCTCTTTACTTTGACCTGGAGAGTGAGAACATTTCCTTTTGAAAGGTATGTCCGATCTCCCATGTCCTTATATTTTTCTGCTGCTGTCGTTAAAGAGACAAGGCCTCTGCAGTACAGCTCATTTTGTTTCTGGCAAGTGTTATTTTCTGGGTGACTGAAAGACTGTGGCTGTGGATAACGTATTGGATCGTTCTTTCATTAGTGAATTATACTGGGTAACAGATATCTGCTGACATGGCTTCAATCCAGAGGCTGAGCGTGAGGGGTCCTGTCCATGGTAAAGTATCTGAACTGAGAGGACCAAAAAGTGCCTGCTGACTACAGATGGAAGGATGAAGATAACTGACAAATATCTTGCTCATTTGGAAGCTTTGGTTTTGCATTTTAATGGTATCTGAAATGTCTGCCAGCTGCTGCTATTGGTTTCACATAAAGGAGGAATTTCATAGTTCTGTAACAGTGAAAGCTTGGAGTTAGGGACTCTGTGGTGACTGCTAATGGCTATAATTTTATCTCAACTCTGAATTATCACAGGTCTGAAAAACACAGAGGGATATATATGCTTTATGTGCTAGACTGCTGGGCCTTCAATCAGTCCTCAGCAAGGACTCAAAGATCAGTGATTTGAGGGGACTGCAGTGGTGCTCACCTAAAAAACCCTCTATCTGAAGTTGCGCTGAGATGAGAGGATGAAAGACCATACAGATGTCAGTGTCCCTAAACAAAAGGGCTGGGCTCTGAAGTGAGACTCAGCAGGTAGGATCTCTAAGACTTAATAACAGGCTTTCACAGAATGACCTTCAGAGGCTTTCCATCATTAAAATAGGAGGAAGGGATGCAACCATTTGTCCTCTTTAAAGCTTTCTCATGCTTCCTTTGAAGATTCAGATTGAGGTTGCATGTACTCATGAGCTGTATGCATCATATATCTATCATATTACTTGCCATCTGAAATCCAAAGACTTCAAAGCATGAAGAATTCCCTAAATAGTCCCCTTCTGCTTACAGTATGTCCATGCTTTTTTTTTCCTTACATAAAGAGATATTATTTGTTTTATTTTCCTTTTATATCCCAGCAGTAGAGAGGCCTTGAATGGAATAAGTAAATTGTAAAAAAATAAGATTACAGTATCCTGCTGCTGCTTCTGCTTCCTAGTGTCCTGCGCGGTCTCTTCCTTAATCTTCTTTCTGTGTCCTGTCCTGGTAGAGGTGTAGAAGGCGGCATTCAAGGATGAGATGAAAACTGCAGAGCTTACCCTCGCAGAACTCGGAACTACTGACTCTTGCAGTACTGTCTCCATTCACTGGAGTTAAGTGATGTGATTAAAATCTCAACTAAACAATCTGTTCCTAAGTTTGTTTATCTGCCTTCCTTACTTTGTTTAAAGCCTGTGAAGTAGTGTGGTGTGCCCATGAGAGCCAGAACAGGGGAAACCTATATTCTGATAAAAAGCTGTGATGTCAACATAAGGCTTAAAAATTTATGTATTTAAAAATTAATATTATTGCAGGTTTTTACGTAACTAGAATTTACAACTCTAGTGGCAACAGCTGTTAGGTGCCAGATTCTCTGAAAGACTTCTACTCTTTCTCAATATTATGAAACTGGAATGTATAGTGTGGTTTGTTTGAATCATATTCTCTGTGAGATGAAAGGAAAAATGATTTTGCAGAGACAGCTTTTATAAGGTCTTCAAAGTGAGTTTACTGTTATTTCCATGCAAGAATTGAAACCTAGGAGCGTGAAAGAAAGCTTTCTGCCTAGCATGCTCGTGATCAGCTTTCGAATCAATTTTCAATTGACTTAGCTTTTAAACTTTAGCAAACAGTAAGCCAAATCTTGCATTCCGTGAACTAATTTTGAGATTTACTGTTAACTTGAAGACATGGTAAGCTGATAAGACTTAAAAATTCTAGACTATAGCTGAGTGATGAGCTGTAATTACTGCTCCCCACCCACACTATGTTTGTCTTCCCTGAAACCTTGTTCTTTTATCCTCCTCTTTTCTTTAGTTTGTTTCCTCCTCCTTTTTTCACCAGCCATAATACATAATACAATAGCCATAATACAAGCTTGTGAGCTCCCTAGGATAAGGGTTGGTTTTCCTTTGGCTATGTTCATATAGCACACAATAATAGGCTCAGATTTCTCACTGAAACTCTTAGGTATTGTGACTGAGAAGAATAATTACCTTTTTTTGCTGAAGTTTTAGAAACTGCAACGAATACCCAGTACATGAGTATCAGATGCCCGCTGTGTCTCCACATAAGAGACTGAAACCTTCATGCAGCAGTTCGGGCTAGCTGGTGAAACTGTCCATGACCCTGGGGGAAAGAACTCCTTTGGCTGCACTGAAATTTTGTAGTTCTCATCACCTGCAGCCAAACAACTTGAGAAAAATCCAATCTAGAATGCTTAGCTGTGGTTCATATTCTGCTGACTGATGTCTACTTTTAATACCAGAAATCAAAGCAAGGGAGTATTTGCTCTTTCTACTCCCTCCTGTAAAGCCGATTTTTAATACCCTTCTGTTCGAAAACAGAATTTAATGTATTGGTCAAAATCCAAACATGTTCAGGGGCTGGATGCACCGGCCACATGCCTGGAAAAGCGGAAGACCTGCACAGCTACTGCTACATCATGGTTTGTGTGTGCTACACCTTGGAGCGCTGTTGGCTTGGAAGAGGGGAAAATGCAAATAAGTCTTAGCTCAAAACTCCTATTCCCCACTAAATCTGCAAATGAAAAGCCAGTCAGCAGTCTGTCCTTCCTTGCAAGCAATGAACTGGGCCATGTATCATTCTGAGTGCAAATTTATGTTTTATTTTGCTGAGCCAGATTATTTTCCCCTGTGCACTTCAGATGCCTATTGACAAAAAGACGGACTACAAGATCTGTCCAGTGACACAGGTTTTGAGAACTCCTCACAAATGCCTCACAGCTATAGTGCTAAAATGAAGTGACTGGGAAGGAATTCTGGTAGGGAGTGAAGCAAGCACTGTGGAGGATGAGACTAGTGGACTGCACAGATGCTCAATGGACCTTAATGGTTTTCTATGGTTTACAAAACACCAAGTTAATTTATCTGTTAAAGCATATATTGTGCTGGTTATCTTCAGGAACATTGTTAATCTATTAATTACCTCATTAAAGAAATTACAACTACACTTGACCTCAGTTATCTGACTAAAATTCACAATAAATTGTCACCGCCTTTAAAAAATAAAAATAAATCCTCCCCCTGTATCTAGGGAACCAGCAGGTCTTTCTTTTTACTCATCTAAGAAAAAGATGCTTTCAGAAAGCTAGAGAGTAGCTATACTCCATACATTTGTTCTGTGGGTGACCAGGAGCTATAAGGAGCACTTGCAAGCTCCTATTATTAGGAGCACTGATAAATCACAGAACAGTGGTTGGAGAACATCAAACAAATTGTTTGTGCCCTATTTCATTGTCTTAGTAGGGTTTTATATTAGTTGTTGCCTCTGTACATGAAGGTCAAGGAGCTGTGACATTATCACTGTATGACCTACAACATTATACACTGAAGCAGAGACTTTAGGTTTTTCACAGCCCTCCTGGGAGTTTAGGCATATCTCCCATAAAATTTTATTTCCACACACTGTAATCTCTGTGAAATCTGTTTCTATTGCTGCTATGCCTTTTTTAGGAGAGACAAGCAACTGAATTTCCTCTTCAAGGTGTGCACTTAACTTGATTTACACAAAGTTATTACAGATCAACAGCCTTCTTGTTTTTACAGTGGACCCTGTACATTGGATGGGCACCTTCACTCAGCTGTTGCCAAAAGGGTCCGAACACATCCAAGAGCTAGCTGTGTGCGCACCATACGGGCACGTGCTCCCTGCCCCTGCCAGCTGCAGGGACAGACCAGTCCTTGCACATTAGTGGAGCTGCAGCCCTTTGTCTTTTGTGACCATCTTTGAAATTCTCTCATAGCAGGTTTCAGTGCACTGTGTCATTTAAGCATTTCATTAACTGTATGCTAAGTCCCACTCTGTGAACTAAGTGCTACACACTTCTTCCTGTCCTTGCGCTTCCTTTTGGATATATGCAGTACCTGAAGGACAAGACATAGCTTTTAAATAAGTAACTGTTGCAAGCGGGTGGATTATTATGAAATAGCTGGCTTAAATGAATGTTTCGTCCCACAAACACTTAGTCAGAAGTCTCAGTCAGAACTTGCATCACTTTTTCCACTACAGTCAATCAACTGAGATACAAATTCATCAAAAAATAAGCCTTCTTAGTTCTGATATTCAAGGTACGTTTGTTTATCTGTCTTTTGTAATTCCAGCAGATCTCAGCACCCTTATAAATGTTAAATACTTATACAGCATTTAGAAAGTTCTTCAGAAAAGCAAAAATTTAATTGTATTTTTCTCTCTTCTTCATCATTACTCTGTGCTAGCAATATCGCAAAGCAAACAGCAGTATCTGATATACTAGTACTATTTCCATTATTATTCTGGAGCGGGGAAAATACCTTCACATATTAAATCTAGCTAAGCAGGGAAAAATAAAACAGATACTGCTCTTGTATTTGAAATTGTAGTACTTTTAATCTGCTTGCAACCTGCTTCCATTGTACTAAAGAAAAGTGATACATTTAAAAACTGTGCAACCCTCTTCAAAGGAAGCATTGTGAGGAGATGGTAGCTGATACTGAAATCTGAGCTTGATAGGATTTTTAACTATTTAGAATAACTCTGGCATACAAAAAAGCTCTGAAGTGCCCATGGCTTTTCTGGGGGAAAAAATATTGGGGAAAAAATAAAGCTTTTGGAACCAATTCTGTAACTGGCAAGATTTTCGAATACTAGCAGAGTAGCCCAGCATTCTCGGCAAAAGAGTGTGTCTCACTCAAGTCAGTAGTTCTAGGAAAAAAACAAAAAACAAAAATAGTGTCACAAACTCGGGACAGGGGGGCGAGGAACCTGTTGCTGCGGTGAACATAAGTACAGATGTCTTTGATCAGTACAAAACTATTGAAGAAAATACGCAAGCCAAGGCTGTAAAGCTCATATGTAGTATCACACATTGAACACTTTTGAATTTCTCATGGTGCAGGCATCTTACCTCACATACTAAAGGATTAAGGTAGGAGTTATTTTTTCCATTTATTAAAGAAACATCTTTGCTAATTTTTTTTTTTAGTGCCAGCTGCTTAGTGAAGTAGAGGTAAAGAGACTGGAAGCCAGGGGTACCTGCAACAATAATGCTTTTTTCTACTCTAAAACTGCCCCATAACTAGTTGTATGTCTGGGTTTGGATTTTGTGACTATAAACTTTGTATCATATGAAGACAGCATTTGTGCTTAACATTTATTAATTACATGCTGCTAGTAAATGAACAATCAGTATGGTAGAATTTTGCAATACAAGTCCTTAATACATAGATACTGTTTGGGACAGCTGTCCTGCTGTTCCACTTGATCTCAGGAAGAAGGTGCGTTCCTCACACAACCGCATGTACAGAAAGCAGTCAGCCTGTTCCCTGTGCTCTGCAAACCTGGAATCACCACCATTACAGCCATCCTATCAGAGGATGAAGGAACCAAAATTCACAGAACTCGGAAGCTGAAGATTGTAATTTTAGCCTCCCTGAGACACACTTGCTCAGTATGACTAAGAACATTTATGAGCTAGTACCATTTTTCAGCTAACACACCTAAGCAGCATTGAAGATGCAACTCAGTGTGATTGTCAGCATCAAAGAACAAGGCTTTTTGTTTGTTAGCCTGCTATATGGCATAATGTTTATTTATGAAAATGAAAGCAGTAAAATGTAAATGTTAGACTTCATGTGAAGGTACGTATGAAATAAGAATAGGTTTAATTAACTGGTCTAATCAGAGTGGTAACTTTTAATTGTAACACACAGCGACTCCATCTCCTACTGCTCTAAGCTTTGTTATTTATTGTGAGGAAATAAATTAGATTTTCTACCACCGACTACTTTTTAATAATCAAAGCAAAATAATTCATGCAGTATGCAAGTTATCATAAAAGAATTCAGCAGACATAGCAAAGATGATAAAAGGCTTCTTTGTGCAAAACATTTTGTATGTCAATTTAAGAGATGGTCTTAAGAGCAAAACTTCATGTATTGCAATTTGTCAGCGATTTCATTGTTACTGCTTATTTTGAAAGGGGTTCTCAAAATCCATGGTGAAACTGCTGTAGTATTTTATGTAGGAACTTGATATTCTTTTAGAACCATGCGACATGTCAAAGCAATACTGTTTTAGCTCTAAGCTTAGATCTAGGGTATGGTCAAAGACGAGTAACTTCAATTTTTGAATGTACAACCAAGCTACAGTTGGTTACTGTAATAATAATAAACATGATTATTATTACATACACATGAATACATATTACCTTAACCTAGGTCTACCATGTCATTGTAATGAAATGCAATTGATTTTCTCTTTCATACACATTGAGAAATCTGCTCGGTTTCCACATGGAGCAGCGAGAATTGGTGGTGTGAGGTTGCTGACATAGCTCTTCCATGAAGAGCGAAGTGTTGGGATCCCGTCACTATATGCCAGCTACCTGTAGCTGGCAGTGCATTGTCCTTGCAATAATTTCATTCTCCTTATGACTTCATTCCTTTGTGTTTTACAACTAGTTCAGCTCCATGATGCAGCCAGTTTCTTCCTCTCCCTCCTTCTGCATTTGCTCCTGTCCTTTACCGTTGTATAGTTCTGCCTGTATCCCTCTGCATCTGCACTATATGGGATTTGGGTAATTTGTCTTATGTTTCACTTTCGATTTGCATGCTACTCACAACCCATGGTGTTATTAAAAAATAACTGCAAAGGTGATTAGCTATTGAACTGCATAAGAAATGTCATTAGCATGTTCTACAGAATAATGGTATTTAATGAAAACAAAAGGAATATTGTGCTGACCTCGTCAAGGAAATTCAAGGCCACTGACTTCGCTTTGGAAAGAATTTCTCATCTGCTGTGTCACTAGATGTGGTTGTATAACAGGTCATATCTACTTGAATGGAATTTACCTTTAAAATGACCAGCACTAAGTGAAAGCTCTGATTTAAAGTCTTGCTCCAGCGAACCTCTCACGAACTGCTAGCTTTTAATTTCCATAAATTGCTATTTCCATATGAAAGATGGTTTCTTGTGAAGTACACGTGCAGCCTTGTAAGTGGATGTTTGATAATCCTTTGTGTTTTTGTTATCTGGGCACTGTGAGATAGCTCCTGCAGTGCATGAGTTGATGTGTATTAAAAGGTAACCTAAGTCTCTCCTGGGTAATACTATTAAAATTTCCAAGAGTCTTCTCTTTCCACTCGATGCCGATTCTTTCTTGGCAACATTTCAAACAGTTTCAGGTCCATATCCCTAGTAAGGACTACCTATTTTTCTTGAAACAGAAAGGTTTGTCCCAGGCTACGTTTTCTGTGTGGAAAACATATGTAGACTATACGTATGAAACATATGTAGAAAATAATATATTACCATTTACCCTAGTAAACTGGTATCAAAGAAAGGAGAGAAG
Organism: Aquila chrysaetos chrysaetos; assembly: GCF_900496995.4. NCBI lineage: Eukaryota > Metazoa > Chordata > Aves > Accipitriformes > Accipitridae > Aquila > Aquila chrysaetos. Next base: position 48,107,506 of record NC_044006.1, on the reverse strand, counting down.
GTTTTTAGCCCAGAGAAGCTGAAGTTGCAGTTGTTTTCATGAGCTAAGGCATGCTGAGCCAGAAGGAACTCAGAGCTGTAAACAAGTTAGATAGGAAGTGAGAAAAGTATCAGCATGTGAAATGACCCCAACACCTCCTGATTTTGCATTACAACGTCTGCACATGGCTCAAGCCTTTTTCCATTGTTTCCTCATACATGTATCTTGCAGTTATTTTCACTTGTCATCTAATAACAGCCCACTCCCCCCATTTAGCTACATAATTGAAAGTAAGTATACTTCTTGGTGTACACCTCCTTCATTCAAGACTTCTACAGGATAATCAAAGCCTTGCTTCACCCTTAGCTTCAATTATCAGAGGTTGAATGTGTCAGCTTTCTTACACTCCCCCTAATTTAGATACCATTACCCCTTCATAACACCTGGAACAGCCTGCATGTTTGACTTCTAAAGTAGCATGAAGTACATGGGAGGAGTTGATCAACTTGGATTGTTATTTAATAGCTGTTTTGCAGAAATGCCTACAGGCATTAATTAAGATCAAGGTGCTAAACACCAAGAATACTTACAATGAAAAATAGTTCCTGCCCCAGAGAGTTCATAATTCACTTTATAGCAAGTTACAACTGGTAGATGAGATAAATTAACTGTAGGCAGGGAAAGAGTAGAACAATCTACTTCTCCAAGCATTTTCTGGACAATGTGGATCATTTTCATGTATATATTTACAAATACAGGTATGCTCATTTTGCTGAAGATGTTCATTTCTCTCTGATCTTAAAATGATCTCCCTGATGTCATAAAACTCTTCTTCCAAAGAAACGCATGATCTATGAGACTCCTTCTCCACCTAGTGTGTTGGATGTGCTATACTCATCACCAGCTCTATATCCCTCCCATTTCAAGAGCACCAAAATCTGTTATTATGTATTGACTGCTTTTCAGCAGAGGAAGAGATAAAGCCAATCTTTCCACATTTTAAAATTAAAATGCCTCCAATAAAAGTAGGAGCTGGCCCATATCCCTCCTTGTGGAATTAATTGTAAAACATGTTATTATAAAGCTGGGTTAAAATGTGAACAGATCTTGGTAACAATCAGACATTAAAGTTCAGAAGACTGTAATATCTAATAGGCTTATTTTTCCATTAAAAATAGGGAATACATAATTTTGTAGGTGGAGATAAAGGTCAATTTGATTTATTTCAGCTTGTCAAGTTTTATGAATAAATCTATTATCTCTAGTAATATTCCTTAACAAGGTATTTCTATCTGGCTTCCACCAATTTTAAATTACTAAAAACCATCCATGAAACAATTAAGGCCCACTTTTACTGTCACTGTAAATGCTCTTCTATTACCTGGTATGGTGTGCCGTTCTTTATGCTATGCAAAAGTAGTGTAAAATACTGCCAAATCAGAAACCTTACTAGTTGGCCTTAGGGGTAGTAACTTACCCCTACATTTCCACAGATGTAAAATCACTTTCCTATACAAACAGGCCACTTCCTCCAGAGTCATCAGGATGTACATAACTAACAAAGATAAAAGCAGTGAAACATTAATCTCAGATGTAAGCAAATTAGAATTTTGCTATTTTTAGTAGGACTATAATGGGTATCTTAACACTTTAATAACATGAAACCTTGCCTCCAGCACACTGTGGAATTTTTGTTGCTATACACTGTCCTTTTACTATTGAATTAATCTCTTTTATACATCATAATTCTTTATGGTATTAAATTATAAAGTACAATGCTTTCAAAGGAAAAAAAAAAGTGACTGCCAGAATATTCTTAAAAATTCATCCCTTTTCAGCAGTCCCATCAAGAAATTTGAAAGTGCTCTAGAAAAAAAGCAAGATTAATATTGAAAATGCCACCTTTTCTCTTTTACTGGAGCCCAGCTGGTCAAAGACTTGGATGATTGTGGTACAAAATAGAGAACACACACACTTGAACAGTAGACTTCATTAGCACAATAGCTTTAGTTAGCGGTTAAACATATGCTTTGATCAGAAAGATTGGTTTATTTAATTTGTATCTAATGAAGGGTTCTAGATGAAGACTTTTCTAGTACGCTCTGCTCTGAAGTCAGCATTTCTGATCCCTTTGTGTGCTACTGGTATTTTACACTGAGCTGGTGTACATCCAACACAGGCAAAAGTAACCATCTATGTTGCCACAGCTGTGTAAAAACTATAGTGGCAAACGCAGTAAGTGAAAACAGCCATGGGAAGGAACAAAATGATGGAGAGACAGCAAGAATATGAGACGAAATACTCCTCCAGGCCTCTTCTAAAACCTGTATGCTCTGGAAACAGTAACATACGAAAGTGTCTTTATTAGACACTAGTAATTAGTCCTGACTTTGAAAGACTTCACTGCTCAAATCAGGCTTAGATATTAAAACACAGAATCACTTAACATATCCTTGTGCTGTGGGAAACCTTCCTTGTAACTAAGCTCAGTGACATTTACGTTCATTCAGCCCTGAGCACTGCTATCTCTATATGCCAGGTGTCTAACAGGACGATTTCATCCACTCAGTTATTCTCACCTCCTGTTTCAAGGGGACAAGCGAGAGGCAAGGCAAGTACGGTGAGAACACAGAGCCAGGCCGGGGACCACTCTTCTTTACGCAACAAAAGCAAGAACCCCCGCTCAACAGCACTTCCCTCCCCTCTCACTTCACCCATACCGGTGCCTGCAGACGTTCCAGGCGGTGGGCGCAAGGCAGCCAACGGCCTTTTCCGCAGCCGCTGAGGCACGGCTGTGGCCTAGAGCCTAGGATACTCGCTGCGTCACTCCAAGAGATCGGGAGCCGTAAGGCAATTTACTGAGGCTCTGACGGCAGCACCGACCGCACTGCAGCGCCCCGGCCTCCCTGGGCAGTGCTCCTCACCCCGGCCCGGCCTCCCCACAACCGCGCCGGGGGGCCGCCAGAAGGAAAAACCGCCCCGCCACGGCCGCACCTCCTCCCTCCGCGCCGCCGACCGGCGGGGCGGGCGGAGCCGCGCGAGCGCAGGCCGCCGCGGGTCACGCGGGCAGAGCCGCCGCCGGGGAGAAGGCGGCCCGCCAACTGCCGCTTTGAAGCCCGTTGCTAGGCGACGGAAGGGCACGCGGCGCCCACGGGAACGGCCGGTGGTAAGGGAGGGATGACGCAACAGCCGGGCGAGCGGAGCAGCCTCAGCGGCGTCCCCTTGCCGCCCCTGGCAGGCGACGCCCACCCCGCCCCGCGCCGGGCGACTTTCCCGGGGGGCTTTCTGCGGGCAAGGGCAGCCGGAGAAGGGCGTTGCCGCCGGCCCGGCCGCGGGCTGCGCACCGCCGGCGGTGGCGCAGGTGCGCTGTGAGGCGACGCCGAGCCGTCTCCCAAGCCGCTGGGGGTGGGACTAGAGTGACAGCACCCACATCCAATGTGCGCACGCGCCTCCGGCGGAGGGGCGGGGCGCTGAGGCCGCCGGGGCGCTGAGGCCGCCGCAGGGGGTGAGAGGCCGCTGGCACCGCCCGCCCGCTGGAGCGCGGGCCCGCGCGCCGCGGGCGGAGGGCGCGCCGGCGGTGGCTTTCCCCGAGGGGGCCGTGTAAGGCAGTGACTGTGCTCCACGGGGGGCAGAGGGAGGAGCGGGGGGCCGCTCAGGCAGGGTGTGGGCGGAGGGCTCTGCTCCCCACCGCTGCAGAGGCCGCAGCCCCTTCCCCAGCCGCAGCGTTCGGCTGAGGACGGTAAATACGGGGTTCTCGATGAGTGGCCGGTGCCGCTGGCCAGTAGGCGAGGCGGAGCGCGCCCTCCTCCCCGCCCCCGCCGCGCGGCGGAGCCAATGGGGGGCGCGGGGCGGAGGCGCGCGGGCCTAGGCGCGGGCTGGGAGGTGCCTCGCCGCCAGATGCGGGGGAGTCGCGGCGGGAGCGGCGGCCGCTGCGTGCGGGCATGGGGTCGTGGGCTGCTCTCGCCTCCCCGCGCTGAGGGACGTGCCCGCCGGCGGGGCCAAGCGGTAGGCGAGGGGCGGCGGTTGGCGGCCGCTGTGGCGGCGGCGGCGGCGGCGGCGGCGAGGGGCGCAGGTGCCCGGCGAGCTGCAGTGTCGGTAGCGGCCGCCGCCGCGTTGCGGGGCGGCAGAGCCCGCTGGGCCGGGCGGGGGACGTGTGGCGTTCCGCGTCGCGCTGCCTGAGGCCGCCTCCGCAGTCGGGGCGGCGGCGCTGGCCGGCGCGTTGCGGCCGCGAAACGCCGGCCGAGGCGAAGGGGGGTCAGCTGTGGGCTAAGGCCGCTTGTGTCGTTGGCAGGACCCGAGCCTAGCGCGGCGGCGAGCGTAGCCGTGGGAGCCGGCCTCTGCTCGTGGCAGCCCGCTGTCACCTTCTCTTCTGGCAATGGGGAATGGACTCTCGGACCAGACGCCGATCCTCTCCAGTCTGCCTTCTTTTCAGAGTTTTCACATTGTCATCTTGGGACTGGATTCCGCTGGAAAGACGACCGTGCTCTACAGACTGCAGTTCAATGAGTTTGTCAACACTGTCCCCACTAAAGGATTTAATACGGAGAAAATCAAAGTGACACTGGGCAACTCGAAAACGGTCACTTTCCACTTCTGGGATGTAGGCGGCCAGGAGAAGCTGAGGCCGTTGTGGAAGTCGTACACAAGGTGCACCGATGGCATTGTGTTTGTGGTGGACTCTGTCGATGTTGAGAGAATGGAGGAGGCCAAAACAGAACTTCATAAGATTACTAGGATATCGGAAAATCAAGGAGTGCCTGTCCTTATCATTGCTAACAAGCAGGACTTGAGGAACTCTCTCTCCCTTTCTGAAATTGAGAAAATGTTAGCGATGAGTGAGCTGAGTTCTTCAACTCCCTGGCATTTGCAGCCTACCTGTGCAATCATTGGAGATGGACTCAAAGAGGGACTGGAGAAACTACATGATATGATAATTAAGCGAAGGAAAATGCTGAGGCAGCAGAAAAAGAAGAGATGAGTTCTATTTTGACCTTTCTATTTTAGAGTAGTTACATGGTCAAAATTTGACATAAGACGGCTTCCAAACCCAGGCCTGCTTGTTTGGATGCCGTTAAGCTTAGTTACGTTAAACAATCAGTTGCACAACCTTGCCGTGTGGAAGGCTGTGCAGTTATGGAACTTTTTTTTTTGATTAGTCTCTTCTGAGTTTTATGGCTCTGCATTATTTCAGAAGCCCTAATAGATGATGTAATACTATCAGGAAATGGATGGGTGGGTATATGTGACATGGATGTCTAAATAGCCAAATAAAATGAGGGTTTTCTGCTTAGTGTTGTATTCATATGTTTGAGGGTGCCCTCTGCAAGCAATTTGCATTGAAGGTGTTCTGTGTTTCCGAACTTTAATGCTCGTAAGTGGAGTGTTTAGGTGAACATTATACAGCTTTAAAAACATGTATGAAGCTAGTAACCCATTATTTCGAGAGGCTGTTTTTTACCTTGTTTGGGGATTTCTATGAAAGCTTGGCTACATGTGTAGGTTTTTTTAATTTGGCACTTTCTGAAATTGAATCGTTCAGTTCAAATACTTGAAATCTAAGTGCTGTGGATTCTTCAACTGATAAAAGAAAGACTTTTTGATGAGTAAGAAATGTAAACAACACACTGGAGCATGAAAAAGTGGTTTCCCAACATATAGCATGTTTTTGGTATGTAAGGTTTTTTTATTTTTTAGAAGTAGCCATTCATCATTATACAGTACTAATCAGGTTTAAACTGTTACTCAAAATTAGTAACTTATTTCTGAATGATGAGTATTATGTCCTCCTACTATCAAGTTACAAGTAAATTAATTGCAGTAAAGGAGCTACAGAGAACAACTCTGTCTGTTGTGGTTCTATCCACTGCAGCATTCTTCACTCTACTGGTGACTTTTCTGGCAATAAAACAAAATTATAATGAAGTAAAGATGGAGTTAAAATTAGCAGAGCACATCTTGTATCTCCCCAAAATACCCCATTTTATTAAAGTGGTGTTGCTATGTCACTTTCAATGTATGCTTTTTTCATCGTTACTCTTAAAGTATTTTGTGGTTAGGAATGTAATAATGCTTTATACACAAACATTTGACACTACCAGGGGTGGGCGGGGGGGGGGGGGGGGGGGGGCGGGGAGTGGGGGAAGAAGATTTTCAAGATGGGCCTGTGTTCTGCTTTAATTATGCTTTAAGCTGTTCTTGTTTACAGAGAGTGCAAACAGTGTTAACTGGGCTGGATAGTGCTTGACGGAAAAGGGAGGGTAGTTTTTCTTACTGGTACAGAGCTTCAAGTGACTCTTTAGATACTTGGCTAGCAATTAAAAGGGCTAAAACAGAGCCTGGATTTTTAAGACTAACTTTAGTGGTGCTGTAAAAATTCATCAGAATGTTAGATTCTCTTTAAACTTTTGTTGGAGATACCAGATTTAAAAAAAAAAAAAAAAAAAAAAGGCAAAATCTATTTCCTCCTTTTACTCAACCAGCAAAGTAATGCATTTTTCTTACCTGCTGCCATGTATCAGGAGGATGACAGCTACAAACCTGAATGTCAATCAATGTAACTTAGATATGTTTTAAAAAAAAAAAAAAAAAAAAATCAAACTTTTTAACCAGCAGCTGTTTGTCCAGGAGGTAACCAAAAATGCACTTTAGTGTCTTCAATAACTGAAAGTGACAGCTGTTTTTTTTTTTTTTTTTTTTTTAAAGACATCTTGGTCCTTTTTGAATAAACTGAAGTAGCTTCCAGTGGAGCTTTTGTATGTTGGTTATATATGTACCTGCACTGGTGACATTGTAAGTCACTTACTCAAGTAATGTCTATATTTATAGAAATGTGGATGACTTCTTAAACCTCAATAAACAATTCAAAACAAGCCTGCAGAGAGAAGGTGTCTGACTTCTTCTACTGCAGTGGTATGTTCTCATCAACCTCTGTGCGCGTATTGATTCTAATAACAGTAGAACTATTTCTGTTGAAAACCAAAGTCTTATAAATGTGGTGAGGCTCATAAATGTCACGGTGTTATAAATTGCGGGTATCTCATTAAAAACTTTAAATCAACGGCATGTCTGTATATTCACAGAAGAAATATTAACTGCAGTGACTCCTTTCTGAAGTGATGGATCTTGCATAATTTGAAAAATCTTTTATATAGCTGAACCTATTTTGTGTTACGTGCAGTGATGTTGGGCATTTATCACATGTATTCACAGGTGGTACTTAATTTAGTATCTTCAGGCTTATATATGTGAAGCTGTCTGAGGGATTCACGTGTACTTAAGCCTTGGGTGAATTTCCTCGGATTTTACAGCAGTGAGTAGAATGTGGCAAGAGATATGGAAGCTTCTAATTAGTTTCAGGACCCAAACATAGACAAGACAAACTTTATTTAGCCTTCAAATCAAAATTGCTAAGTTTGAACAAGAATATCAAAACCTATCTCTCAAAAACCTCGTCTTTTCATTTCTGTTTATGTAACTAATGGCACATCAAAATGTAGATTACTAATGTCAGTCTTGAGAAAAAGCTGTATTAGTGATGCTGAGCCCTGTGAATTTGGGGTGTAATTGGTATAATCTGGTTAACATTTTCCTTCCTATCAGGTGCATAATACTACTAGGCTGAGGAAGGTGAGGTGACAGGCTGGCTTTTTGTACCCAGTAAACAAACTGTACAATACTGGATAATTATAGTTTCATTTTGAGTATTCATTAGGCTTCTATTGGGAATAGTTGGAAAGGTATCCTGCTTGAAAAAGTCAACTGTATTTTGTTCTGCATATTAAATGTGCAAGTGTTTATCTGGTGACAGTCTCCCTAAACTCTTCTATGTATAAAAACTTCAGGGAATGATTTTAAATACAAAGACATGACTGATCTGTACTCTAGCACTCTGAAGGAAGAAGTGAGAGAAGGTGGAGGGTAGTGTTTCTAAAATGTCATCATTGTTATCATGTGATATTTAATACTGACTTGGAAGTAGAAAACTTTGGAGGATGAGTTTTACATTCAAGCTATACCTTTATCTGTACTAGAACTGTTTTGCTGCAATATTACAGTAACTGTTCTGAGTAAAATATACAAATGTAGCTGTACCTCTGAAACTGTGTTTTGTATTACTATGGCAAAGTCTTCAACTATGAACAAAATGGTGATTGCAGTAGAACATTTGGTATCTTAGCTGACTGAGTTTCTGCTGGCGTATTTCTGTCAGCCTGGGATCACTCTCTTCCATATGATGAATTGACAGTTCTGGCCTAAGTACTGGTATGTGTAAGAAAATCTTCAGAGGAGCTGAATAAGCAGGTGTAATTTTGTTACAATGGTGGAGTTACACAACTTAAATTTTAAAATAACTTTTGCTAAAACGGGCTACAAATGATGCTGTTCTTCAAGGCACTAGGTAAGTTAAATATCTTAAACTGCTTCTACTTTAAGGAGGTATGGAATTGCATTTAAATAGGTGCAGTACTGTTAAAAATGAACAAGCCACAAGATCTTGTAACCTTATCATTGTTGTCTTAGCTTACAAAAGTTGGTATGGCATTGCCTCAGCTGTTTATGCACGTGCAATTGTTTAAAGTTAATCAGCCTTCAGGATCTGGTCTCTGTTTTCTAGCTGCGTAGCTGTGTATTGTATTAGCTTATGACAGTTTCAGCTAGAAAAAGTACTGTAGGATGGTGAGACTCCTTCAGGTTCTTGACATCACTTTTAAGTTGTGTTGTACTGAATGTGCATTTACAGTTGAAAAAAGATAGATAATGGTTTTCAGAGCCAGGTGACAGATAAAACCTTTCTCTCTTCAAATTTTCCTGTTTTATTGAGACATGATTGATCCTTTGTGTGGAAAGCAGTACCCACAGCCAGTCCACAGTTCCCAGCCTGACTTAGGTGCTGCTGTACCACCTTACACAGCACTTCGGTCCTGCAGGAGTTCATTACCTGTGACACGGTGGGAGCTGAAAGCAGGCTGGTCAGGTGGGGGCTAGCTAAGCCCTTCTGGACCCCAGCAGGTCTGCGTGAAGGCAGCTCTGCCTTCTTGGGGAGGTTATCTGTATCTTGGATCGTTTGTTTACAAATAGCAGGGTGTTAACTAGTGTCTGGCTGAAACTTTTTGGTGAGAGGTGAGTGTCATTCTTGGTATCGGAGGAGGATTTAGATACTGCATTGATGCTACAAAGAAGGACTTGGTAAGGCAGAGTGTGGAAAACATAGGCAATCTGCATATGCTATCCATAGGGCACCGACCCTAACGTGCAATCTTGATTCAGGTGTGTGGATTGCAATGCATGAAGGCTAGCAAACGTGTGGTCATAATGCTGTCTAACTTCTTCTGAGAGAGAAATCTAGGCATGAATGGGTGCTTTTTGGATCAGTGTTTTCACTTTACTGGTGGGTGACTCATCTTTTGAGAGAGTCACAGTTTACAGCCCCCCTCCGACAGCCACAGCCGATAGCTTTGTGTCCCTGAGCCAAAACAACTCTTGTTACTGCTGGAAGGGAGGTAGAGAGCTGTGAATGGGCATTGTCTCCTGTTTGTTTAGTCTGGAGGATGAGAAAAGCATTAATTTTTTTTTATTATTTTTTTTTTAATCCTGACTGACATAGGTATATGAAGGCATGCCCCTCTTGCATTGCTTTGCAGACTGTGATTATTTTTAGCAGTACGAGACTGCAAAGCTGTGTGGATAAACTCCCACATGTGTTTTTTTTAAACTGAAGGGAAATACACAGCCTGACTTTGCAGCAGGGTGATGCCTGGGGTTGTCCTGTGGGCTCCCACAGCCATCCTACCTACCTGAGAACAGAATGAAGGGCTGATACGTAGCTGGTAGCCTTACCCTTCTTTAAAGCATTAGTCAGTCTTAAACCAGCTGTAAAGAGGCAAAAATGCAGTTTCGGAGACATAGCTGAAAAAAAATCCCAAGCGGCAAATTAAGGACTTGAGTTTCCTCCCTGCCAGTGTCCTGGTTTATTGGTGCTGGCTGTGAGTGATCTGAGGCACCTGTGTGGTGGCTGGGTGATGCTGCCTGCAGTCTGCCTGCTTGCCGCAGGGCCTGGTGAATGGCACAGTCACTGAGTATTCACATACTGATTTTATTCAAAGGCAAACCCAAAAATCTAAGGAGAAGGAGTAGGCAGGGAGGTCAGACAGTGCTTCCAGACTAAGTACCTGCTCACACACAGCTCAGGAAGGTAAGAGATAAGTAATCCCTGAGCTGTGAAGATTATGATTTCTTAGTTCCAGCTATATTTACACAGCTGCTCCACCAGAATTAAGAGCTAAAGATGACAGAATAGTTAGAAAGGAGAAGGTTGAGTACAGTTGTTGGCTGTGGGGTGTGTGGAGGGAGAGAGGATTTGAAGCTGTTGGGTTTTCCTAGCTTTTCAAGACACATTGAGCCTTAAGGGAAATAGATATGCTTTTAGGCTGCTTAATTGGTTTAAAATCTTTATTGTTTTATGCACTGTAGTTTTCCTATTACTGAAATGAAACAATACCTCATTTAAGAAAGCCACCTAATCATGGCATTAATCTCAGAGTCCACTGACAAAGGAGAAGGTTAGCAGGGGTGTTGAGCCTTGTTAAATGTGCTGAGGGCTCCTGGCTGGCTCACAAGCTGCTGTATTTCAAGGTCTTTTCTAAAAATAGCAGAATGGTAGAATTTAGGTCAGGCGAGGTAAAGGTGTGAAGCCTGATACCTCAGACACTACACACAGTCCAGAGATACCACCAACCCTGTAACCGCTTATCTTCTGTTACCACTTTATGAACGATAAATAAGAATAATTTCCTTTGGAGCATCCTTTTCATCCCTTTCCTGTTTCAATGTTGTTTGCCCTGAAAGCTTTAACAGGTTTGATATTGGAACATCATTGAGTTGGTTGTTGTAAGGATGAGTTTGTGAGTGAAGAGGGTCAGGAAAGAGTGTTCACCTTTGCTGCAGTGACTTGGTTAGCTAAAATCAGTCTTTTTGTAAAGCTGGTTTAACATGGACAAAGATGACCTAAAAGAGGGAAATTTTCTAAAAATATCTTCTTGTTTCAAACATTAACTGAACTCTGCTGGTCTTATAATTACTGGATGCTGTTGTAGGCGTGGGCTGCTGCTGGTTTTTTGACACCAGTTGCATGATGGTCTCTAAGATGTCTTCAACCATTTGCAGACCATGAGTGTAAGGTCTCTGCAGTAATACTGAATTTATATCTCCATGATGCATGTTTTTAGCTGCCTGTTTGAGGTGTTTCTGTGGGTCAATTTAGTTTCTCAAAGAAACTTGATTCTTTGTGAAACAGATTAATGTACCAATGGCTCTGCAAACAAAGTTTATTCCTATTTGGTTCCTGTTATAAGTGATACAGTAAAATTGCAATCTACAGATTATTAGTAGCACTATTTCCCTTGAACTCCAGCTATTGAGTTTCTATTTGAATCAGAGAGATATATTCCATTTTTCTTGATTATACTGTATTTTTGTATAGGAGCTGAATTGTGCTAACCTTAGAAATACTAGCCTCCCTGATTTTAATTAGCTTAGCAAATTGACTTGTACATCTAAAGTCACTGTAATTCAGCTGTAATTAGTCATGTTATGCTGGAGACAAATGGGATTCACGGACTGAGCGCACACTGATGCTTTTTGACAGATCTCCTATTGCCACATCAATATGCATCCCTCACTGTGTGCTATGGTAGCACTGGTACCAGGAAACTGTATTTCTATATGGTTCAGCAACTGTATCTCTGCCACTCTGTCATTTAACTTGCTTATATACAATGTTTGCTTATGTCCTGCTATTGCTGTAATCATGATAGAGGACTGTTTAAAAAAAATCTGTACAAAGACTCAGCTGTATGTTGCAACTATAAAACAAATACATCACACTAAGTAATTTAAAGTACTGGAGTTAATGCTGAAAGCTGGAAGTTTAAGACTGAAGATTGGTACATCCAGCCCAGCCACTGAGTGCAGGTCATTTTATCCCTGAAATCTCTTCATCTCTGCGTAAAGCAAGAATCTCATAGTTGCTCTTACATTTAAATTCATGCTTAAAAGTGCTGTGAGATATTCAGATACTACAGAAATACAGTGTAATGGAAAGTAATAGAAAGACTGTAACAGTAATTTGGATTTTTTGATTGACTTATGATGTATTTATGTCCAATAGCTGGGCATCAGGAAATCATACCGTTTCAAAAGTAATGCATTTGAGAATTTAAAAATACGAGTTCAACATACTGTGTTATCTCTGACCACATGAGCTTCAGCTTCACAGAAAACAAAAATATTACCATAGTCGAAAATAATAATGTATTTCATATTCATCAGTGAATAAATATTCATAAACTGGATCAGTTTATGATTACCTGGTTTTTTGTTTGCATTTGACCATAGCTATTAAGCAAAAGTAGTCAAAACTATTCAGTTTTATGTTTGAATTAAATTGGGATGAATATATGGTCTTCCAAATCAGGCATATGAAAGTTTTCAAGTAAAGGTGATTTGCAAAGGTCTTGAGTTAAAATAACACATTATCTTAAAATAAGCTTTTATTTGGAATTGTAACAAAAATGTCTGGAAATTCCTTTGAAAAGATAGCTTTATTTTATATAGTACAGTGAGAGAAGTATGTTAGAGTGATTTCAGACCTCTGGATTCAGAGGGTCTCCTGTTCTTGCTGCCTCTCTTGGCTGTAATGAATCAGTCTGCACAAGATGTGGCTGCTAACAGATGATAATGCAAAGTGAAGGGCTGGGCCATGAAAAGCCCCAGGGTGGCTCAGCGTGGTGCTGAGTTCTCACGAAGAGCTGATTGCTTTCCAAAAATAAGAACAGGAACTAGGGCAGATAATCCATGTAAAATGTACTTTTTACCCTTACACATTCACAACAATTTATTATTTTCAGCATTATGGAGCTTTACATGTTGATTACATACATAATCCATTTAGGTACACACACCTACCTACACACACTTCTGTGGTATTCTTGCAAACCCTGTTTGCGAGAATTTCTCTGGGATCCTGTTTTGTGGGTGTAACTTCAGAATATATAAATGGACTCATGTTTTCCCATCATTTAAACCCAAATGTGACTGCAAACGTGACAGCACTAGAAATACGAGTCTTTGAAATAATTTCCTCTGTTTTACATCTTTTCATTTTATTAGGATAAAGTAATCTGGGCTGTTCACACTGTATACAAACCATGCTGTTGTGGTGGCATTACCACTGCTCAGAGTTCAGGTTGTGTCAGCGCTTCTTTTATAAATATAAATCCTTATGTGAGAAGCTTAATAACCTAGTAAGCCTTGAAATTTCACACTTGTCTGAAACTTGGCACAGAGTATTAATTTTGTCTTTTACCACATTAAATAAAAATATATATTAGAGGGAAATGTAAATAAAAAATAAGCTTATTGTGTTTTGCTGCCTTTTCTATCTCAAAGTTAATTTTGCTTATTGAAATGAAATGGTGTGAACTCAGTTCCAAATGGAAACCTTTGAAATTTTTTTCTTAAATTAAAAGTTGCAATTGTTAGTGTTTGTACATCAGGCCTACACACATCACACAAACTTGCAGAGCTCACTCAAAGTGAGTAAAATTCTCTCATCGGTGTAAGAGCTATTCCTATGCAGTAACAGTTGTAGGATTGGATATATACAGACAACAGAAACATGGACATGTCTTTCCTTAGTTTCTTTAATATATAATTTCAAGTCCTGTCATTCACTAAATACGTTTTCTTAGCAGTGGTGATCTGTAAAAGTAAATCAAATGCAGGGTTTTCTCTGTCTTGTGGAAAAGCCTGTGTTTGTAAAATTTTGAGGCTGTTTTATAAACCATCAGAAAAATAAACATTGGAGAAGGCTCTAGTCTCAGTAGAAGTGCTGAATCTTTTGATGTGTGCTCAACCTATCTAGATAACCCTGAGATTATCCTGAGGGTTCCTATGGGCATAGCTTGCTTGGGCATAGTACCTTCTTGCATAGGAGAGCATTTTTTCTTAAAGGTAGAACTAATACAGGGATCCTGTATTAATGATGGCTTTAGTCTGACAAATAATTTCTGGCTTTTTCCTTATGGATTCACTTAAGCCTCTGCACAGGGGGTGTAGAATTGGGCTGTTTGAATCTGCAATATTTTATCCTCCCTTTGCATTCATTTTAGCTGCACGTACATGCCTGCACAAAGCAGCTCTTGCACTTTCTTACCAGGGAGCACTGATCTGCTCAGAAGACTAGACGTGCTCTTCACTCTTACTTTGCCCAGCCAATTTTATAGAGAGCACAAACCCTATGTAGTCAAACAAAAAAAGCACTTTTTTCCCCTCCATCATTCCTAATAGTGACTCCCACTTTCAGGGGGATGGCCATAATTAACTATTTTGTGTTAGAGAATCCTTACTTGCTTCAAGCACTTTGGATCATGTTTAGAGTACCCTTCCGCTCAACCTGATTTCTTTTTCATATTTACCTCCCCAAGGAAATTTTGCCATGTCTACAATGCCCTCCCAGGAGCAGTGCTGTGGGTTTTCAGTATGATACAGGCACAACAGTTAGAATTCATTTTACCTAATATTAGACCTCTAAAAATTAGGCATTTTTGTCTGATTTAGGCATCTCTAGACCTTTTCACAGTTCATGGAAAGAAATGTGTTTTTCTAAGGTATGATTCATCTTGGTTCAGGAGTGGTATCTAAGGCAGGTCAGATAAATTGCCCTGTGGTGTGTCTTGTTTCTCTCTGCTCTACAGAAAGCATAAGCTGATTAACTCAAATACAGACACCTGCCTTTTACACAACTGTCTATACTTATATCCTAAATGATAGCCCCAAATCTGTGCCAGCTACTCCACTGGAAAATGCAGTTGTCTGCCATTTGAAATTGGTGTCAATCTACAGCAGCTGAGAGGTTCTTGCAGTACTTTTCCTTAGCAAAGCCACCCCAGTACTTCTGGGTGCTGGTCAATGACCATACTGCCCATAGAAGGAAAATACAGACTGGTATATTAAATAATATATATTAAGAAAAAGTGAAGTGAAAGCTTTTATTTGCAGTGAACACTACATGTCACAGCCCAGATATTCTCACTAGAGAAATCAGTAAATCAAATTACTTCCTCTTATAATGTTTTATGGCTCAGTGAAACTACTTGTGTATGCAAAGGTAACTTTTTCATTGAAGTCAGTGGGAGTGAGATAAGGCTGTAGAATTGTGCAACAAAACTGCCATCTATAAAAGCTTTTAGATATTAAACTTTATGTTTCTTTTTTGAAAATGTAAGTAAATCCCCACCTACTCGTTAATACTGTAATTGAGTCTAGCAACACCTGTGCCTGCTTCTGCATGTGTGGGGAGTTGCAATCACTCTTGTGTGACTACAGAAAGGCTACCAGCAATCAGGCTGAAATTGTTAGAGGATGAGAGGGATTTGTTAAAAGAAAGTTTGCTAGCTGATATTTAGGGGTGATCTGAGTGGAGAAACAAGAAGTGAGTAAGGAGGTCTGTAAGTGGAGGAAATTATGAGGTGGTCTGGTGTCTCCAGGTCTTCTTCTGTCTAACAAGGTATGAGTAACTGATAGCCTTTCTGATGAGAAAACCTGAACTTAGGAGGGGGTATGAAAAGGGGTCTCCCCTGTCCCTGTGTTATGACAAT
The DNA here is from genome assembly GCF_900496995.4 of Aquila chrysaetos chrysaetos. NCBI lineage: Eukaryota > Metazoa > Chordata > Aves > Accipitriformes > Accipitridae > Aquila > Aquila chrysaetos. The sequence continues at coordinate 48,091,871 of NC_044006.1, read as the reverse complement.
TGTAATAATTTAATACTTTCTCAAGTATCTATTATGGTCAAACTTGTTGGTTAAAGGGTTCAAAAGGCGCTACAGCCAATGCTTTGAAATTACATATAACTTACTTCTTTAGGAAACCAAACTGAAATGCTTGGAGGTGTAGTAGAGGAGGGAAGAGACCTAGAAAGTAAAGATCTTAGGGTATGGTGCTATAAGCTTTGGTCTTTAGTGAGTGACTAAACTGCGCATATTGTGCATTTCTGTAGTCTGGGGGAAAAGTGTGAGACTTTGTTTTGTTGAGGTATTTGCTTGACCTTAAAAAGAAAGCTGTGTTGCAGACTTAATGGGGGATCTGCATCCCTTAAATCACCATATCGTCATGTGAAAGCACAGTAAGGGTGCACCTCCTGAAGGCTTGTTATCTCTGATACTATAGCTCAGGTGCTATGACGTCCTATCAGTTATCTCTAGTGAGAAAATAACTGTACATAGACTCCGAAGCAGATACTATCTGCTTCTGTAAACATCCTGTTCGCTCTGTGTATTGTGTGGATTAAACTGGGGTTGTGAAGACATCTAAGCTGGAATGGACACTGCTGCTGAAAAGCTGCATTGTGCCTGTTAGCTTGCTCTCTCTTCCGCTGCAGATGTGCGTAGAAAGCATTTACCTATTGCTTCTTGGGCCTGTGGCAGTGAATTAATAATGCATAACATAGTGCAACCACTTACTTGTGCTGGCTGCTGGGATTCAGAGGCTCTTCAGTCCTGAAGAAGAGGAGAGTGGTGCAGGGGTATATTCCTGCAGAGGACTAGACCAACAAGGCTACACTTGGATGTTTTGGGTAGAGTGGTTAGGAGTTTCCCTGTTCCTGGGATAGGAATCCGGCAAGTGTTCATCTCATTTTTAATATGTGTAGTAATGTTGTTTGTTTGGGCCATTGATTTTTTTTTTTTTGAGCCTGCTGTGATTATTATTACAAATTGAAATGTAGAGATAGATGTGTGGACAAAGACTTAAAAGAAACAACAAAAAAAACCCTCAAAAATGCAGTCTGCAAGAAGTTATGACAATATTTGGAAGCTGTTGTAAAAAAAAAAGAAAGTAATTGAACATGGTTGTAAACACAAGTTGGTAGGCAATGTTAAATTTAATTATAGAAACTTTATTTGGTCCTGCCTTGTAATAAATGAACTTGAGTAAACAAGTGACTCCAGGTTTTGTTTAGTAATAGTAATACTTTATAGGGTGGTGTGTGTGTAGTTTTGGTGGGGGTTTTTTTGGTGGTTTGGGGTTTTTTTTTTGTGCAGAGTGAACTACAGTGGTAGTCCTATCAAGCTGTTCAGTTCAGTGGCCTTCAGCAGTAAAGCTCCATGGCTGCCCTCTGGAACAGGGCTGGTGAACTAGGCAGCAAACATGGGAGAGCTCCTTTTATTCAGCATGCTGAGTCAGTGTAGGTGCTAGGTTACTTTGTTGCAAACCTAGGGTTTGTGTGCTAGCAGCCAAGAACCCTCCTTTTGACAAGCTCTAGACTCGCTTGAGCTCTAGAAGTCTGCCTTACCCAGCTCAGTGGTGGGAATCCCCCAAATAGTGTGTGTTCTAAGCAATAAAAAGCTCTTACAGTGCCAACAGCAGCTCAGTGCGAATGAGGATCCAGTTTGTGTATTCCCCCTTACACCTTGGACTCCTGTACCCTGCAGCGGTGGTGTTGGACTCTTAACGTGTTTCCATCTGTGTCCAGTACTGTGATTCTGTAAAGCTTGCTTTAAATCCTGATGTGGATCAGATAATGCTGTACCCAAGCAGACTGCTGAATTTTCTCCCTCTTTCTTGCCTTTAAAAGAGGTCAAAGTGAACACCGAGGGTATTGCAGTAACCTTGCTACTCTTCCGTAAGGAATGTAAAAACAGGATAGGATCTCTTGAGAAATATTTTGATAGGGAGACTCATGACTAATTTGTGGTTACTGTGTTTGAAGACCCCTTTGCTGTGTTTCTTTGGTCAGTTGTTAGCAGTGTCTAGAGCTAGAAACTGTCAGTGTTGGTGTCTCTGGCCTACAGAGCAATGCCATCCACATTGCCCTCCTCTGCCTGACCAGCCAGAGGCTTCATCTGACCTCTGTGGGCTCTGAAATGTGCTGCGCTGCTCATAAAATCTCTCCTGGGGGAAGCAGTTAAGGTCACTCTGACATAGGGTATTGCATAATAAGAGTTGAACAGAGTAATATTTGTGAGTCTCTGAAGGACTGGGGGTGGAGTGGTTATCACTGCCAGTGGTAGGTGCCAATGCTTACCTTCAGTTTGTGCTGGTTTGGTGAAATGATCTATCTTTTGCTGAAGCTGGCATGGAAAAAGCAATCAATGTCTCTTACGTTTCCAGTTTGGATACTTTTCACTGGTGACACTCAGGCTGCTAGGTGTTTGGAGAGGCTCTTGGTTACATATGGGTATATGCTCCGCTCCAGGGAAAAGGAGCGCAAAGCAGGGGGAGTGGGCACCCTCAGGAAGCCTCTGCCTGGACTGGACTGGAAGTGCTGCCCTGTCCCAGGGTATATCCCAGTAACACCAGTGTCACCAGGCTCTCCTGCCTTCCTTCTCCTCAGCAAGGCCTCGGGTCTCCTGGCAGTCCTGTGCCAACATACTGGGTGTGCAGACTTGGTATGCTGCTGCTTGAGGAGGTGGCCCTGCGGTTCAAAGTTGTCTGCTCCTGTAGGGCAGTTATGCCTTGGGGAGGGGTGGGAGAGCCCAGCCTGTGTACTCACTCCTCAGCAGTCTTATCTTGAGAGCCTGACGAATGTGAGTGGCTACAACAAGTTGGGGATGAGGTGGATGTCTTGTGTAATGCTTCAGCTCAGCCTTGGTAGGTAGGGCTGGAGACCAGCTCCATGCAGATCTTGCTCTGGGGATGTTTGCAAACAAGAATAAATTGTTCTCACTTTGGAAAGTGCTGAGATGGAGACATCAGGTGGGGCCTGGCCTTTTTTTTTTTTTTTTTTTTTTTTTTTTTTCTCCCTACTGATAATCGATAGGGAGCAAAACACTTCCTTTGGTGGAAATGCAGAGATGGGCCTGTTCTCTGAAAAGCGGATTCGTCACCTGGTGTGCAATGAGCCAATAGTCACATGCTCAGGAGAGACAATTATTTCATATTTGTGCAAAGGTGGGTGCTAGGTGGTAATTCCATGAAGCTAGCACACCCTGCAGTTAAAAAAGCAAGCAGTTTATACAGTTTCAGATTAATCTACTTAGTTTCCAAAGTCCTTCCCTCAAATCATTACTGGTAGTCACTTATCTGCCACCATTTCTATTGGGCTAAGGTTTTCTCTGCTTCAAGTTAATAGCACAGTGTTCTTTTAATCTACAGTGCGTGCTCAAGGAGTGTGTGGGAGTAAGTCTTTTAGGTCTTGAATTGGGTCGGTGGTCGTGATCTCCCCCTGCCACCTTTACTTTTCTCCTAGCTCATGCTTCTTGGGCAATCATCCAGCCTTTGGTGCCTTCTGGAGCAGGATGTTTCCTTTTTACCAGTCTTTAGTTCCTTCTTCGAGGGTATAGTGGTTTGCAAAGCCTGCATTGTTTTTATGAAGTAACTGGGCCTACATAGTGAAACTATTGAGCAATGGTCCTCCTTAAAGGACAATGCATCATGTTTAACCCTAAACTGAGTGGTATCACCTCAGTTAGGCTGTAACTCAAACATATGACTAGAGGCCAAGCCTGAGCCTTGCCCTGAACAGTGGGTCCCATTGCAGCTTGTGGTTCTGAAACCCTTCCAGGGTGCAGCCCCATGGGTGGCTGCTGCCTCCCCTTCTGCAAACCTTGGACACTGTAACTGGTGTGATGTTGCCTCAGGATTCTCTGGAAGAGAGGAAGAGATGGGTCTGCTGTTCCCCACCACCTGTCCCAGGCATGTGGAAGGGTCTGGTCCAGGCAGTATGTACCCGACACCTTCTCCTAGTGCTTTGACAAAATACAGTGCTATTTCTGTGGCTTGTAGTGTGTGCCTGGTCTTGTTATGGCAAGCTCCTTCAGTGTCTCCTCTTAGAAACTTTTCTGTGGCTTCCAAGTATTGACAGCTTCTAAATTTCTTCACTGGGATGAAGCGAAAGGAGTATAATCCAGTGGAGTGCTGCTTCTCCCAGGGGTATGTTGTCTGGATAAAAGCTTTAATGTAGCCAATGTCTGCAGTCTTTCAAGAATGTTATTTCCAGTATTAGCATTTCCTTATCAGGTTTTTTTAAAGATCCTTAGAAGTAATTTGGGGTTTTCATTCAACCTTCAGATTATGGTCTACCCATCTATGTATTAAGCTCTCTTCCAATATTAAGGCTGGATATTTCTTTTTTTTCAAGTGGGATCTCTGACTCGTATATACTCATAGGATGAGGCAGAAGAGTTTAAAAAAATTAAAAAAACCTGTAAACAGCTAGATTATTTGGCTGTATCTTTATGGTACGAAGTATTCGGTAAAAATGTTGCCTTGCATCCTGTGGCTGTGCTGGCACAGTTGCCTGTGCAGCTGTATTATGGCCCTTACGGTAAGCTGATCTGGCTGTAGTAAAATCTCTGGGTTATCTTCCAGTTTATCAGTTCAGACTGCAGCTGGCTGGACTTGTATGCCAGCACAACTGGAGGGGGCCATGCAGAGATTCAAGATGGGGCTGAATTGTGGCAATACCTTAAACTAGTGCTGTTGCTGCTGAAGAATTCTGGATTGCGAATTAGGGCCTTGATGTTCGCTAAGTAATAACAACATGCACAAAACATAATTCAGTAAAAAGGTACTTTTTTGTTTTGAAAAGCTGCAAAAAAATATTACAGACTCAAAAGGATTCCTAGATAGGTGTCATTTGTTTCACTGGCTACCATCACCAAAATAAAGGGCTGAAATTGCTTTAAGCAGAATTAAGAGGTGAACCTCAGTTCTTAACAGTGTCTGCCTTAATCTACAAAGGCTTCTTATGATTGCTGGTTTGCTATTTTCTAGCACACATTCGCTTCTGTTACATCACTGTACAGTGTACTGACGCCATTTTTTCAGTCTCAATGCAACAATTCTAAGTTTCTGAGAATTTTCTAGGTATGCAATTACTATACTTATTTATGGTGATTCACTGTCTGATTCGTTGATCAATGAATCTGTTTCTGCAGAACAGGGAAAATTTTTTGGCTATAATGTTATAAGCTTGCTTTAAGCTTCAAAACAACTATCTGAAAAGCAAAAAGTGAAATCAGAGGGTGAAAACTCCTATTACATTTGGTAATTTCTGGGGTACCAGGAAGTACATGAGGTCAATTACAAGATTTGATGACTGTCAAAGAGTTGGAAAATGTTTTTTGTGGTGTTTTTTGTTGTTTTGGGGTTGGGTTTTCTGGTGCGTGTTTGGGTTTTTTTTGCTGTTGTTTTGTTTTGGTTTTTTCCCCTAACTTGCAAAGACAGAAGGAGGAGAACTTGATCGTCCTCTGAAGGCTGGCAAATAAAGCCTAGAGACCTCATGGTGGCTCAGGACAAGGAACTGTCTGTTCCTGACATACTACAGTACCTCAGCCTGCTTGACTATTTCTTGATGTGCATAAGGCAGGCAGGCCTTGATTTTAATGGTACCTATGCTTTTTCCTTGCCCTCTTCTTGTTCCTCCCACCAATGCTGTAGGGGGGGAAAAAAAATATGATACCTTAGAAATGTTATGCTTGCTTAAGTAATTCCTAGGTACCTTATCGTTAACCTTTGTTTCTTCAATTAATGTGGGGTTGTTCAACATACGCAATGCCTGACTTGAGTATTAAGCAATATTGCATCTTAAATTCTGATGTGAAATTCTTTATCTTCAAATTTCTTATTCAGCTTCTGAAGTTATATTGTCTGCTGACAGCTTCTCAAATAATCTTGGTCAACTCTGTTGACTAGAGAATTTTAGACATGTATGAAAGCTTGTGATGATAATGAAGCAAATGTCACTCTTACTTCCAGTTTCATTACACTTTTGAATTGAATGTTTGAAGCGAGACATTATTTGGTTGGCTCAGACTATGTTTATTTCCCTTCAGAAGGAGGTGAGCTGTAGCTTCTTTTGAGATGGATATAAATAACTCTTTAAAAGATGCAGTAATGGCGGAGTTAGCTACTGTCAGTCTGTCAAATTCTTAGACTAGTAATTAGATTACCTAATAACACTGGGGAGAAGGATGCGATTGATCTCCCCTGGCACAACAGCCTTGCCATTCCCTCACTTCCCTTGCTGGCTAGGCAGCCCATGAGGCAAGGGGCAGGAGCAGCCACTTCCCTTGCTGGGAAATACTTGTGTACTGGAAGGCTGCTGCACCTGGGCTTCTGGACAGGCCAAATAGCTGCCTGTAAGTTGCCACTTACTGCAAGGTGCCTTGAACAGTTTGGGTGCCCTCCCTATGGTGTGAGGAGGTGCTCTGGCAGAGAACATCTGTCTGTCTTGCTGGTCACCTCTGACCCGTGGGAATTTATGACTTGCTGCTGAGGCATCCTCAGCTCTGGTGACTATGTAAACTGGAACTTATGCAGAGGAGCTCCCTCTTTCATGGTAAACCATCGTCTCGCTTCCTGTGTGTGGATTTATTAGGGTTTAAAGGTGTGTGTGTGTATACTTAAGGAAGTTTCAGCCTCTTCTTCACTCCCTTCTAAATTAACACCTTGTTGCAACAGCACCAGGAGCTTGGGCTGTCCCCGTTGGATGCTGTAGGTTCCCCAGCCTCCCTGGCAGTGCTACCAGCCAGGGGAACTGCCTGCAGCTCACAGCATCCCTCTTTCCCCTGCCCAGCCAGACTCTGACTTGGGGCTCACCCCCTTGCCTCCTGTGTTGCTGCTTGCATCAGGCCAGAAACCTGGGCTTTTATGTGGAAAATAGTAATAATGTATTCATTGTTTAATAAATACAAACAATCACAACTTGTATTTGGTGCCTCGTAGCCTTTTGTCCAGTCTTGCTTTTCATATATTTATTTAGACAAAAATAGATAGATTATGATGTTCTGCTGCGTTATCCAAAGTGAAAACAGTCTTAGCTGAGGGATGTGACTTACCTTTAAATCTGGCCAACTTCATTGTGATTTCTGTGTCTCATTGGGTAGTGAAATGACAAAAGATCTTGAAATGACTGAAAACAAGCCTGCTGAGACTTAAAATACAATAATAATAAAAACTGGTATGATTCCCTCTGTCCTAATTGCCTGTCTTGTGATGTACAGGCAAATATATCTTACAGTTCCGTTGAGCTATGTTCCATTTAGTCTGCTATTGTATTAGGTAATTGTTTTTTCTGTCATACTTTATAAATCTGGAATTTATCCACAATAAAATTGATTAATAGATGCCCTAATCTTGTTACAAGTAGCATGTCTTAAGCACATCAATAGAAGGCTTCACCATGTTTATGGACATCACTATAAAGAATTGAACTTATGATGGTATAACACCATCTGTTAATTGTTTGGTAACTCCTTAGTATAAGGAGATGTTCATTTATACTTTGTGAAGCATGATAATTTCTCCAAAGCACTCAACTTCCTAAACCAGAATATATTAATCGTAAGACATATATAAATGGAATTTCTAGGAACATTCTAGCTGCCAACAATTATATTTGGGTTTATCATGATTAGGTACTCTCTTGGTGCATACTCAGACCACACTTGGACATTAAAAAGATGCAGTACCAACTTTAGAGTTTACAGACTACTTTGCTGGACTTGAAATTAGTGGGAGGGCATTGAGGAAAAACAGGGATAGCTGGAGGAAAGAACAAAGGCTATGCTTGTGTGGCTGTGTGGCTTACGTCACTTCATTAAGTAAACAGGGTGGTTCTGCTAAGCCTTCCGACTTTGTAGTCGTAAGGATACGTGTCTCTTGTACCATGCCAAACCATCCCACTGATAGAGAAGTTAACTTGTTCTCCATCTACCTGTCATCTTGCCAAAAAACAATGTGTAGATTGTGATGTGGGGATAAGATCAAATGTAAGGGATCAGTACTGCCTTTGGGAATATTTCCCTCGCTCCTTCTCGTGGGAGACTTGTCTGCTTGCTGTCCCCAGCTGTTAGTCTTACCATTGCACTGTTAGTATTTCATACATGCATTCTTTTTGTAATCTTTTCTGCAGCAATCATTCTTTGGTGGGTGGTAGGAGGTATTAAAAAGGCACATCCAACTAGGATGTAGTTGTATCTCTGTTGTTTCTCCTCTTATGTGTTGGGCTTTGTGCTTCCATCTTTGAAACTTTACCTGGCAAAGCATTGATGCAAGATGACACCTTGGCAATGTTGTTACATACTGGTGTTGTAGACTTGATCACAACAGAATAAATGCCTGTGCTGGTATAATTATGCTGGTGAGGCAAATGAATTTAAAGCATTATACCACAACAAATGCTTTTGCTTATAATGTGAAGTTGCAGATAAGGAAGGACCTTCCAGTTTTACTAGTCTATCTTGGGTATGTCTGTGATCTTAGTGGGTATTTCTCATCCTACCTAATCTGAATCTGATCATATAAACTAATGGTGATAAACAGTCAGAAAAGATTAATTTCAAAGGAAAGATTGTCACTTCTGCTTCAAACAAAATGCTTATCTGGAAGTCTCTTTCCTTCTATGGTTTGTGAAGGTGTATGGGACTAATGCTGGTGCATCTGTTAGCACAGCTATAGCCACTTGCATGTATGGAGAAGTCTCTGTCACTGCCTAAGAAGTTAGCTCTTTCCTTTCCAACACCCTTACCCTGTCATCTGCCATGGTGACTACAAAGATTTGCTCCTATGAGCTGTTACTGTCTTGACGTTACTGCTCCACTGTGACTGCTTGCATCCCTGGCTGTGTACCATGGACTTGGGGCTTGTCTCCAAGCCTCATTTGTTGACCAAATCTATTATCACCCTCTGGAATGCTCTTGGGGTGACTCTGGCACGCCTGGGAGGAAAGGGTGGCCACCTGCCCCCATACCATATACTTTATGGCACATGCCAGGGCATGGTGGAAGCAAAGTCCTTTCAGCAGTATTACAGGACTGGCTTAGGCAGTTGTAATAGCCCTAGTCTTTTCTACAAAAGAAGTCTTCTCTACGAAAGCCAAGCACTGCATGTTTTAAAGGCAAGTGGGGCCAATAAGGAGACTGAATGAAACTAGGTAGCGCAGCTGGATTTTAGGAAAATGGTGGGCTTTGCACTCTTCCTTGGTCAGTGGACTTAAAAGAGTTGATTTTGGTTACTGTTTCCTTCAGATGGACAGGAGAAGTATATAATCTCTTTGCTGCTGAACTTAAATTGACTTCTAAGGCAATCTGTCTTTTCTGTACATCTCAAAGTGAAATAGGCTCTGCACTGTTTCTAGTAGGAACCTTGGACTCCTACTTGCTCTGCCTGATGCAAATGACTACTAATGGTGTCCAGCACTGTGTGCACAGTCAGTTTTAGGTTGAGGAAATGATTCGGCAGGAGCTTAGCTGGCTAAACCTGACAGCTGGATTATATGACTCAGCATTCCTTGCTTAATGAAAATCAAAGTGAGTTACTGAAATATCAGTCACACAGCTTGATGCCACCTCGGCTGATGTGACCACTTCTTTTTGGATGTGATCTAAGAACTTTGCTTCAGCACTTGTCTGACAGTCAGCTGCCTCTTATTTTTTCTTAGCTATGATGAGGTACAAGTATGTACTACTGTTACTACAGTAACACTGTAGTTGAATGTTGTAGTAAGAATGTGTTTATCTTAAAACCTATATTTATCTTTTTGTGATATTTGTCTCAATTTAGCTAAGACCCTTTAAAAGTGAAACTCTATTGCACTGGAAGATGCTTTCTTGCAAAAAATTTGGAAATATATTATGAACAAATTATGTGCATTTGTAGAAGGGGGTGTCATTTGAAGAATGGTTTTTAAAAATGAGCTAGGTGTCTGTAATATCTACATACAACAAGAAATAAAAGCTATTAAACTGATTGTCATCTTGCTCTGGTTGGGAAAACAAAATGAACTAAACTGAAGAAGCCAAAACTGAAGTTCTGGGTCTGATTCAATGTATGCAGCCAAAAATAAAAGATGTCTTTTACTTACTTGCATATGCTTGGAGTTGAACTTGAAATAGGGGGGGGGGGGGGAGTGGGTAGAAAAGGATGGGAGACTTTCCACTGATTTCAGTGGGTATTGACTCAGATTCTTGTTCCGTTCCCTTCTAGCAGAAAGACTCTCTCATGTAAGCTAAGGAGGACCAGATCCTATCTCCTTCCTTTCCATCAGTACGAAGTGTCTGGGGCCTGCTACAGCACGAGCAGAAATAAGCAATCCCACTGAAGCCTGTGGGCTATCTCCTCGTTAAGTAAATGCTGCCTATCACAGATGGAGCTTTAGGCTATTAACCAAAATTGTTGATCACTGGGAATACTAATGAGCAACCACACTGATGGAGACAGTTAAACAGAAGGACTCTCAGGTTAGTGAAGGCTAAAGCTAGCTTTGCTTGGATGGGATTTTTGACTCTGAAATCTTTTGTCCTTGTTTGGCCACTGACTGAATTGCTTAATTTTTCCAAGCTAGCCTGTTTACCTTTTTTGGAGAGAGGAGTTCAGTTGTACAGTGTGGGGAATATTATTTTATTGCAAGTTCATGTTGTATTGCTGGTGACTTTGTTCTTAGAATTGGGACAGCAGTTGGATTACTCTTTCTATACAATAAATTAGGGTGACTGAAGCACTGAAGAAAGTATGTTAGAACTTGTAGTGGGTGCAGTGCTCTCCTATTTAGTAGATCTAACTGGTCTAATTTGTATGAACATTGTGCTTAAGACCTACCTATGTACCTGCACATCGTTGTGCAACGGGCTATGCAAACAAGGACCAAAATGTCAATTCTCAGCCTTGTAATTTAAATGAAATTAATAGGAACGGGAGGAATACAGGATGGTGGAGAGTGGGAGGAACCTGAGAGAGTAGTGACCAGGTGCTGGTGTGCTATGTGGCCTCATGTAAGACCAGTATCCTTCAGAACTGGGATGCAACTATAGCATATTGGTAGTGAGATAAAACATGGCGACAACTCTGGCTTCTGAGGTTTCCTAGTGCTGTCATCTAAATTAGACCCATTCCAATAAGAATACTGTGCTTTGAATATTACAGTGATTTTATTTTTTTTTTTAAACCATAAACTCCAAATGCCTTAGAAAACCATGCTGAAGCCTCTCTATTCATAGTTTTTGTCCCTTGGAGACTGGAATGGTGTCGTGGTTTAACCCCAGCCAGCAACTAAGCACCACACAGCCACTCACTCACTTCCCCCACCCCCCACCCAGTGGGATGGGGGAGAGAATCGGGGCGGGGGGGGAAGTAGAACTTGTGGGTTAAGATAAGAACAGTTTAAGACAACAGAAAGGAAGAAATTAATAATGATAATACAATAATAAAATGACAATAATAAAAGAATTGGAATATAGAAAACAAATTATGCAAAATGTAATTGGTCACCACTTGCCGAGCAATGCTCTCTTAGTTCCTGAGCAGTGATCCGCTCCCCAGGCCAGCTCCCCCCAGTTTATACACTAGACGTGACATCACATGGTATGGAATACCCCTTTGGCCAGTTTGGGTCAGGTGCCCTGGCTGTGTCCTCTCCCAACTTCTTGTGCCCCTCCAGCCTTCTTGCTGGGTGGGCATGAGAAGCTGAAAAATCCTTGACTTTGTATAAACATTACTTAGCAACAACTGAAAACATCAGTGTGTTATCAACATTCTTGTCATACTAAATCTAAAACATAACACTATACCAGCTACTAGAAAGAAAATTAACTCTATCCCAGCCAAAATCAGAACAAATGGGTAAGACGGTTCCAGAGGATGTACTGGAAGGAAGTAGGGGATTATTCTCACTTCTGTTGAATGCTAATGCTGCTGACTTTGGAAAGAGGTGTTAGTAGGCTGTGAGAATTCATGCAGGTGCAATGGCTCTGGTCTCTCCCCTGGGAAATGATTTATCAGCAGCTTAAAGCAATAACTAACTAAAACAGCCACCTGCCTTATGCCACAGCAGTAGGTAATAATGTTACCGTGTGAAGATTACTATAGGTGAAAAGAGGCCATGGTCTCTTTCTGTCCTAAGCAGGAAAGAACTGTTCTGAAAGCAGAAAGTCTCTTCCTTGCTCCTTGAAACTTTTAAGTGAAGGATTTGTTTCACTGACTGGCTTGCACATAAATCTTTCTGAGACCATCTTGAGGTGATCTCATTGAAACGACAGGGTAGGAGGGCTGTTGCCTCTCCTGCTATTACTGTTTGTTTAGGTGTGTAGGTATTTACTGCAAGGCTAGCTCAACAGAGCAACTAGAGCCTGACCATGCAGACATCTGTAATGCAGGAAAGCTAAAAATTCAAGCCGTTCTGCAGTTTGCATAGTTTATTCTTTTAAACTTGGCAGTTTATAATCTCTTCTGCCTGTTTGTGGATTCTGCTCAGAATCTCCAAGAGACTGGAATTTTCCATCATAAAAATAAATGGAAAGTAGGGGGAACTGAGTGCCTCTGAAAATCCTACTTCAAGTTATTTCTTCTCCCCTTTTACGTGAAAGGAACTTCATGTGAGTTTGTACTTGAGTATCTTCTTGTTCCCTGGACAAGAGCAGCCTGGGTCTTGGCACTCTAAATCATTGAATTAAACTCTTGCAGGATGCCTGGTCCAACTCCTTGCTCAAAGCAGGGCCAGCTCTGAAGTTGGGTAGAGTTGCTCAGAGCTTTGCCCAGTCAAGCTGTGAATATCTCAAAAGACTGAGATTCTACAACGTCCACGGGCAGCCTGGTCTAGTCTTTGGTTATCCTTATTTTGATCCCTCTCCTTCTAGAGAGCCAAGGGCTTTTGATGGCTGACCCTTTCAGCCTAATGGTCCGGACAGTTCTCCACTTCCTTTATATGCCACCCATCCAGCCCATACCTCTATAACTTGGCTGATCTAGATACCGAGGGAGACTGCTGAAAGCTTTGCTAGAATCAAGGTAAATTATATCCACTGGTCTTCCTTTGTTCAAGGTCACCCTTCTCTTCATAGAAGGAGATCAGGTCAGTTAAGCACTATTTCCTTTGGCTAACTCCCTGTTGCCAGTTCCCCATGACCTTCTTATCCTTACTGTGCTTAGAAATGGCGTTGAAGACTTGCTCCACAGTCTTTCCAGGGACTGTGGTTAAGTCTGTGGTTTCCCAAGATCATCCTTCTTGAAGAGGAATGTGACTTTTTTGCCTTTCTGTAGTTATTGGGGCCCTCCTGAAATTGCCATGACCTTTTAAAGGTGATTGAGAGTGGTGTCTCAATGGTGCTGGCCAGCAGTCTCATTGGCCTCATTTGTCACGTGAGCCCATAGGACCAGACAGATACTCAGTCTACTCTCCCAGACTCTTCCATTAGGCAGAGGAACCAAAAAGGCCTGAGAGCAAACCTTACTAGTAAAGGCCTTTTCTGCTTCCGTTACCATCTAGTCCCCCAGCTCATTCAGCAACAGAACCATGTTTTCTTTAAAATTGCTGTTGCTGACTCTGTACCAGGAGAAGCCCTTGTTGTTTCCTCTTGCATGTTTTACTAATTTTGGCTCTAGGGGAGCTTCAGCCTCCCTAGGACCATCCCTATATACCCAGGCAATGTTCCTGTTTCCCTTCATCCTTCTACCTTCTGCATGCTTCTGTGAGATCTCATCAACTCATTCAGGGCTGTCATATAATTTGTTTAGTTTTTTTAACTAACAAAGTAAAATACCTGCCTTGGGATTTTGCTTAGGTAAGGCAATATTTTTAAGACTTTAAAAAAAAAAAAAAAAGTACCCTACTAACATATATGAATACCCATGGTTGAAGTAGCATGCAGAGCTTGAGACTGATCTTGTGTGGGCTGATAAAGTACTTGTAGATATGAAAAGGGATTGCTAAAGGTGATCTTAGTTTTGATGAGAACTTATGAATATTCACTCACTTCTTAATTTTAGTAGCTCCTTCCTATTGCAGCCTGTTGTGTATTGAATTGTTGGGGATATATTCTACACCCACTCTTCAGGTGTTTCCAACTCTCACAAGCACTCTCATTCTCATTAAAGGAATTGACTGGCTATATTACCTGAATTCTTTTGGCCTTATTCATATTAGCCTGAGGCGGGGCAAGGGAAGTAAAAGCGTGTAAACTTTAAGTGCCCCACGTCAAAAGCCACAGCACAGACAGCTCATACTGGTGTGGTACAGGACAGCATCAGGGTAGGTGTTACAGCGAAGCTTCTGATGACTAGTTACAAGTCCAGTCACCTACTGCACTGCTGATTCTTCCCCCAGCACTCATGAGAGTTTTAGCCTGTGCACTCCTTAACCCACTAACTTAATTCTGGTCTCTGTATAGATTCCTTAAACGCTTCTGGGCACAGAATCTCCTGCAAGTAGAACATGACAGAAATGTAAAATTTCTCTGAGCTAGAATGAACATCAAACTAAGCTGCATGTTACTTGACAGATAGCTCTGCTGGAGTTGAATGGCTGAATGAGAGTTTGGAGTTGTAATGTGGCTTTTAATGTCTGGACATGTTTCACTGGCACTGGTGATTTTTGCTTTATTTAGCTTGGGAAAACAGACTACTCTGTGACGTCCATTTTATAAAGCTATTACTAAAACTGATTTTTTTTTTTTCAGCTGCTGCTGCCTTCAAGGCTGCTAGAAATCCACAGGATGAAGCCAGAAAGAACATAATCTGTTGAACTGTGATGCTGAAGCAGATTTGCAAACATCAAAAGTGAAGAAAATATTCTGCTTATAAAACATAAATCACTACAATCTCTGAAATGACTTACTATAATAAAATGGCAATGAATTTTTCATGAAGTACAGCAATAGCACCAGATGGCTACTGGGCCTGTGGGAGAATCTTCCCATTTCACATTAATTCTGAAAAACAGTGAACTATAAATGGCATGTGGTAATAAACAGGTCACCCACAATCTAGTGGCTGATGTTAGTTTGGACCTAAAATAAATGTATAGATTCAGATGTTCTAAACTGGCATATTTTCCTGGACTTCTATCTGAGGTCTGGCTCCATGAATTCTTGTCTACACAGGTCTCTCTGCAGTGTGTAGGTGGGTGGTATTTGGTTTAAATTGCTTTATGCTCACACAGTTGTCTTCTGTCCTTTTTTTATCTTGTCACATCCTGCTATAATTAACCTGCCTTCAAAGTGATATTACTCCAATGTGGAATGGATGAGACCGCTGTAAATGTTCATGTGAACTTTACCCACGTCATATGAGCTAGAGTGGTAGTTTCTACAGTACGTGGCTTTTCTTGTCATTAGGAAGTCATGTTAGTTTAGCTTTGTACTTTCCACTGTTGAAGCAACACTTTTATTACTGTTGGCATGCACCCAGCTGTATTTGTCTGTTACTTCAATTTATGGCAAGTTCTAGCAAGGAGTGTATTATGCGTAGCATCCTCTGTGCTGCTTTTAGTCATGGGTGGTGACCTAGAGTAAGAGTACGAATTTCTGTTGATGCAATACGTAAGGAAGGAGTAATTCAAGGCTCAACCCTGTGACCTGTCAAAATCAAAGAGGAATGCTTGGTTAAAGATTCCTCAAACAGAAAAGTAATTTCCCAGAGCTTTTTTTCTTTGCAAACCTAGATCACATTTTGGCCTTAGATGCCCCCAACCTTGGGTTTTTTGCTTATTCTTTTTTCTACCTTTTTATTTTCATAGTGGCATCTAAGGTAGTTTAACAAAACTAAAACATGGTCTTATCTATCATTGTACTTCTGACCAGTGTAATTCTGAATGGTGGGAAATGGATTTGAATAAGGGGCTGGGGGTGTGTGTATTTACAAACAATGACTCTGCCTTAAGCCATTGCAGATTAAGATTTAATGCACACTAATCCATCTGAGTCCATATGAGGGTAAAGATATTTTTTTTCCCCCTAGTCATGTGATTTACTTATTTTATTAAGTACCCTCTACAATTTACAACCCCAGTGGAAAAGCTTGGTGGGTTCTAAAGCATTTCTGTAGAGAATTTAAATACCTGCATGTACTTTGCCCTCATCAATCTGCAAATAGGAATTCTGTGCAAACATATGGGTGTATATGCTCTTCAGAGTGAAGTTCAGAGTCCTTATTTGGCTTTGGAGTGGCTGATGTGTCCACATGGCACAGTACAAGCCATGTTAGCTTCAGTGACAAGCAGCATAGCTACATTAGCCTGGTCCTATTCCTCAACTAACTTGCCTTGTCTCCCTGCAAATCTAACCAGACTGACCCCAGTGAAGTTGGCTGATATAGCTCTCTAACTAGAGGTGCTCTAGATAATCTGGGTATATATTCCTGAATATGTATTTCAAGAACTACACACACCCATGAGTACACACATATCAAGGCCAGGTATAGCTTATGCTCCTGTTTTTAACAGGGACAACATCTTGGAAAATAGTAAGTGCATGTGTATGTGCGTGTGTATATATATGTATATATGTGTGTGTATTTATTCCCCCCCTTCTATTTAGTTCTCTTCTCCGTCTTGGTGGAACCCCTCTGAATTATATGGTCTGGTATAAAATAGAAGGAATTTAGTCTAAACATTAATTTATAATTTTGGGGCTAATCTAAAGCATTATTATGTTAATCAGATGACACTGTGCTCTGCTGGAGTAGGAAATCAGCATGTGTGGCTTGGTGGGTGGAAGTGAAGGGGGTGAGAGGGCACCTGATCTCTGAGACTGGATCTGTAGCTAGTGCCTAGGGTTGGGCTGGGAGGCAGGAGGCTTGCACAGCCCCATGGATTTAGCTAATCCCCTGTGGGGCACGCAGGTGCTGCACTAGGGAGCAGATGCTGTCTCGCAACACCAGCAGTTCTGGGGGGATTATTGAACTGTGTTTCATTATGGGCTGCTTCTGGCTACAGACTTCTTGTTTGTTTGTTTGGGGTGGGGTGTTGGTGGGGTTTTTTATGCCTTTTCTAGAGTATTGTACTGCAATATTATGGCAAACATTCCTCATAGGCCCTCAAACATGCTGCACGCTGCAGAGCTAGTCAGGTTGAATCTCAAAGTTGATACTATGGCAAGAAGTGCTGGAGTTGCAGTGAGAGTACTGCGTGTCCCCTTCCTTTCAGGAAGGTGGCATAATTCACGTGGTGACGTGTGCTGTTAGCTGAGCTGTAACTCCTTGTTGCTGACTTCACGAGTAAGTCTTACCTGAAAACAACTGACTTGTTGCTCCTGGGTTTTCTTCTGTTTAAATTAAACCACCTCAAATATGACCCTGAAACAAAACAAACAGGAAGATTTAGGAGTGGACTTGACAAAGCCTATTCCAAATTAAAAAAAACCAAACGAACGAACAAAAAAAAAAACCAACAAAAAAACAGGGAGGAGAATTGAAACTGTGCCAAGCAGTTGTGGATGGGTGAATGGATAAAAACAAGAGAGTGGCTTGGAGGAGGGGAAGCCGGGCATTGGGCAGGACCAGACTTCCAAAGTAGGTAACATTACTGTAGTGCAAATACATGCAATGTGCAGCTCCAACCCAGCTCTGCAAGATTCTTGTATAAATACAAGGTTCAGAGTACTAATGTATGTGGTGTGCCCCAGCTAAACCAAGCAAATAATAAAAAAAAAGCCCTGTCAGTGTTACAGTCACTGTGACAGTCTACGTATTTATGCTGATGATTGCGTATACGAGCCCTATTTCAGACGTGTTTAAGTCTGTGTTGTAACTGTCTTGAAATGTACACTTACAATTTTATTGTTGTATTTAACTGTATAAAAATTAGTAACAATACAACTGTTCTATGCCAAAGTCATTCCACCTTAAACAAAACAAATTGTTATCTTCCTCTGTCTATGTTTTCTGAGTATAAACACAGGACTGCTTTTGCTGGCCAGAGAACCTTTCTGGCTATTTATAGCATTAGAAAAGTCTTTCCAGGTTCTTTAGGTACTTATTAACAGGTCTTTCTTTTTGATATGGGGCAAAAAAATTTCACAAATATCTAGAATGAGACAGATAGGGAAAGGCTAGAGTCTCCTGAGAGATGCAGCGTTTCTATTGTCCTTTCTGCTTTTCAACAATCACTCCGAAGTCACACTGCTGATCTACAAGATACTCATGAACAATCCTCTTGTCTTGTGAAAATACTCACTGAAAAGCTTCCTGATTAAGAGAAGAGGAAGACAAACACCTCTAGGGCTCTCCCTGTTCCCTGATATCTTGTTTTACTGATGAATGCTGATTAGCTGGACTTGAGAAGTGGTGTTTTGCTGAGGAAAACAAATGCAGGCAGAAGGAAATGTGTGGTTATGTTGCCCTCGTTTCATGATGCTTTTTTTTTTTTTCATCCCCTGCAAAGTTATGCCTCTGATATATTATGCAAGCAGGCACAAAAATACTGTACTTCAGTGGAGAGAAAACGTAGCTGAACATCTGAAAATCTGTCTAAAAGTGAAATGAGACTTTCTGGAATAACATAGGAGAAGGTGGAAACGTTTTGACCTCATATTCCTGAACTCTGGCAGCTGTTCAAAACATACTGCAGGAATGAGCCCGTGGTGTAGGTAGCCATAGCTCTTCAAAAGCAATTTTCTAATGATGGGTATACATGCATATGCAAATACACATACATATGTATTTGGTTTTTGTGTGTGTGATGTGGCTGCCGCCCCCCCCCCCCCCCCCCCCCCCTTTAGCCCCGTGTCCTACAGCTGCTGAAAGCACCGAGGCAGAGCAGTTCCCAGTGCCAGCACTGGGTCGCTGTGGCCCTGCTCAGGTCCCTCCTGAGGGAGCAAATATGTGTGGGTCCACTCCTCTGGAATTGTACAAGATGAGCGTCAGCATGAGGTCAAAGAAAAGAGTCAAGTGCACTGATGCTTTACAGTGCTTTTTCTTCGAAGTGACTTTTTTTTCTACCTCCTCCCCGATCTTGTCTAAACTTTTTTTTTTTCCCCCTCTTCCTCTCGTACTGGCGGAGCCCATTTCCTCTGTTACTACGACAGCATCGAGGAGGGAGAGCGTGGCTTTGGTGGGGTTTGGAAATCTAAGAGCGCGTTTCCTTTCCCACTGCTTTCCGCTGAGTCAGAGCAGCAGAGGGGTGTTCCTGACAGCTGCCTTCATGGCTGGGCTCTTACGGCATGCCTGGACCGCACCCACCTCCCAGATAAACAGAACACTCTGCCTGCTTATGAATTCTGTTCTTTGGACAGTTTGAGGCATTTTTCAAAGCCATGCTATTGTCGCTTTTCCTTTGATGTGCAAAGCTGAGCGGGAGTATGAGCTGCCTCTTTCTGCAGCCAAGAGCTTGGGAGATAACAATGTTATCAGAGCATGAGATGAATATCCATGTAATGTTAATATTCAGATAGCGCTGACTTTCAAGAGATAATGGAAGACTTTCAGCCAGGCACTTCTGTTTGTAACATGTAGGCTAGGCTAATCCACTGAAAAAAAGGGGTGCATAAGAAATTTCTGACCTTTATTTAGGGTAGTTGTTAAAAAAACCCCAACCCCCCCAAAAAAACCCAAACCCAGCTGTACTCTTATATGTAATTAGACAGGTAAAAGAGGAGGAGGTTCCACATCAAACAGACTTGTATCACTGCCCACAACTAAGTAAAGCACATGCAAGCGGCAGGGATTTAGCTAGTGCTCTTCTGAGAAGGTTTCTTCCTCGTGAACAGAGAAGCTGAGGAAACTGTGATGGACTAAAAAAGCCTTGGTAGAGTAAACAGCAATACTGCTGTTTTTATTACAGAGGGAGATAGGGTATTTGTAAGCTTTTTTTTCACCAACAGGATTGGTGTGGGGTGTGTGGGCAAAACCTCAGGTGGGAATAGGACTAGCTCACTAAGTTTTTAAGATAAAACTACACAGCCTCGCACTCCTTGGGTGGATGCAGCCCTTGAGAAGGTTGTGCTTTAAGCCAATGGGAGATAGGTGGAAAAATCAGATGATGCGCTCAGAGCTCGCTCTTGGTACCAAGAATGTGAAGCTCTACAGCTGCATGCCATCTCTGCTCCTGGAAACCACCCATGGCTCTGGAGGGTGTCTTCAGACAGATGATTCTTTTTTTTTTTTTTTTTTTTGGTACCTAGCTAAGGTGAGCCTGATACACTGAAGGCAGCCTTCAGTGTAGTCTCCTTTATAGTCTATTAATGTTACTCTTCAGTTCTGTGTACAATTTAAGAGCTAGGGGAACATTTCCTTCTAGATGTAGAATAGGTATATTGCCTAGATTTTTCACTAGAACAGTAAGGGACAACTTAGGCTAACTGTGGGGCTAACTGAAACAACAGACTTGCATCCAAGTTCTGCATTAGATGACATATAAAGCTACTGGTGCCGTTGTAGTTCCCATATCCTTTGGTTCATAGAGCAAGGGAGTGAACTGGGGAACCGAACTACACTTTTCTGTGCAGACGTTAGCTAATGCGGAGATGCCCGAGTCTCTCACAAGTCGTCTGTGATCCTGAAAAACCTAATCTAGACCTGCAGGATATTATTGTGTTAAGTGCACACAATAGTCTTGGTTAGATTTCTGAGAGGAAAAGGAGGTGTTAGTACTATACAGTCAGTCTGTAACAGCCATTATCATTAATAATATATTAAAAAGAAGGCTTATAGCCCTGAGGCTATCATCTTAATGATGCATAATCTCAGAAATGTCAAGGTGACTCAGTGTGATGTGATGGACCATGGCATCTCTGAACTGCTCTGAAATGTGCCATTCTGAATAGCACACATCCTGAAATGCACACGGTGCTCAGACACAAAGGCTTTGTCACCCTCTGAATCATAAACACTCTCCTTGGCAAGGATACAGAGTAGCATTGCTTCCTAAGAATGTGGGCTTGTTTTTACAGTCTGTAGCTAATTTGTAGTATGAAAGATTCTGTAGGTAAATAATAATCTAATTTCCCTGCTATTGGGATAGAAATACTTTTTGCTCATGTTCACAGTGGGGGAAGCTAAGTATGGCTCAAAAATATTGTGGATCCAGTAGGGATATATTTGTCACATTGCTGCAGTTTAGCTGAAAGTTCTTGCAATTAACAACATCTTTTTGTTTGCGTGTGTTAGTTCTGTGCTGTGTCACCATACTTGTCTTTCAGATAACATTATTCTTTTTATGAGCGCAGCCTCTTTTCACACAGCGGGTTAACCAACACTGTATTCTTGTTTGTAAATTGCATTAGGGCAGCTTTAAGCTCTTCCCTGGGGTCGGTACAAATCAAAGTTGAGCACTGATGCCAAAACCTTATACACAGCTACTCTGACCAGATTTTTATTGTATATTTTAGTGATAAAGTCCAGTGCAATAACAAAAATACATTGATGATGTGAAGGGAGGTGTAGGAAGAGCTTAATCTGAATTCTTCAGACTATCAGAATGACATCAAATAAAGGGCAGTTAATCTGAATGTCGTCTTCCATTGGAGTAGGTAGTTGCAAATTCTTAGGTAATAGCATTCCTAGTAGGGAGTGGGTGGTGTAGCCACTCCTCCCACCCTGTGACCTGATGTTTTAATTTTATCTTTAAACAGTGCCTTTCAACAATAGACTTTTATTATGTTTAGTAGACTTTTTTTTATAATGAGCTGGGCTTCCTGACCAGCAGAACATCTACCTTCCTTGATAATTACCCAACAGTTTCTCTCAGAAAGCTCTTCTCTTAGAGTATGTTATATTTACTCAATAAACTTGTTCTGCACTTAGCATTTTGAGTGGGTTTTCCCATTTTAGCACCAGTTGGTTTTCTAAATTAAAATAGCTTTGCTGGTATGACAGTGCAGGTGCAAATTCATTGGGTCTTGGACAAAACTGAGATGGAGCCTTGCCACTTCCAATTTTTTGTGCTAGAGGACTGACACCTAAGTTATTCTTGGGCTCTCGTGTAGTCTAGGCTGTGCACTGAGAAATTTGTCTCTGTCCATTGCGTGTTATACCACAAAATGACTTTGGGTAGTGCCAGTGCAAGTAAGAGTTCTGTGGCAAATACTGGGCTTTAGTCGAGTTAGTAGCCAAGCTCTCGCTAATTTCTATACAGTCAGGCTTGTAAATGTCAGGGGTTTTTTTGTCCAATCTCTGACACGGGGGCAAATATGAGCACATATCTGCCTATACATTTTGCTTTAAAACCAGGTGACCATGTTGGCTGAGGTGGTGCTATGCCTGAGGCTACAAAGTCATGGTGAAAGGCTTTCTCTGCTTAGTTGGGCTTGGTGCTGTCCTAACACGCTCACGCAGACATTTCTTTTTTTCCAGCATGGCAATGAACTGAAAAAACTTTCATCTGCTTGGCAGAAGCCCACAGTATGCAGTGCAAACAGATCCCTGTTTGACATCCAAGTGAGTTACACCAAGTGTGCATTCCTCAGTCCTTCTTTGTAAAATGAGGGTAATTCCTTCCTCCTTTTGTAAGATGCTTTGAAGGAAAGGTGTTTAATTGATGTAAAGTGTTACTGTTAGGAATGTACCTTGTTGTTTCCAGCTGCTCATGCTGCTGATATACAACCCAATTCTTTTTCTCTCAGGCATTACTCCAGTGAGAGAGAACGAGTTTTGACTGGTCTTCATGCAGTGATATCCCTGAGTTCATGGCATTGCTGCTGTTTTACCACCCTCATGATTGGCGTTGATTGTACTAATGCTTTTCCTAATCCTGACAAGAAAAGTAACTTTTGCTTCTGTCCAGCAACTCTAAACATGTTTGATTAACTTCCAGTAAAACTGGGGCTTTGTCTTTAGTTAGGAAGTTTTCTTAGCAAGGAGGAGAGCTGTTTGTATCTGAAACATTGTCAGGTTTCTCTGCCTGACAGCTTTGTCTCATTGAGACACTGCCCACTAAGGTTGGGGATGGCATCGTGTTCTAGAACCCACCAGTAGTCTCACCTTGACTTCAGCTGTAACCAAAGAGCCTCTTTTTTTTTTTTTTCTCCAGTAAAGCTTTCAGCCAAAAAAAAAATTCTTGAGGGACATCAGAGGCTGCAAATGCAATAAGTAAAATCCTATCAGACAGTATGTTTAGAGGGTATGTACTGCAGTTCTGTTGGGTTTAATTAGCTGGTTTTAGTCTGTGGCACAGATAGCTCCAGGACTCTTTATTTCCTATGCATTCCTTTATCATAAAGGCATTGAAGATAAAGTCAGAGGTCTTGGGAGTGGTAAGGAGTGAGGGATGTTACCTTCTGAAAAAAAAGAACAACCTAAAAAACCCCAAACAAAACCACTTTGTAAACAGTCCTTTCTAGTTCTTTTTTCCTTTCTCCCCAGCCCTGTGGCTGCATCGTGCTGTTGTGAGAGACCTGTTAGGATTGCAAAGTAGCAGTTCACTCTTGGCAGGTCCTAGAAAAGATGAGAGAGGAGTCGTTGTCTAGTATCTGCCAGCAGCTCCAGGAAGAAATGGAATTTGGGTCTCCCTGAAGGTGTCTGAATTAAGAGAAATGCAGCCTTCAGGTGCTTATTATGTATAATTGTATAACCAAGGGTTAATTAGGAAAGCCCCTGTGGTATTTCAAATGTTTGAGGGATGTCTTAAAGCTGAGCATACCAGGCTTTGGGATGGACACTGAAGTCTTAACAAGTAGTCCTGTGGGACTTTTGCAACCCTATGTGACTCTCACTTTCACTGGCTCGGCTTGCTATTTTATAAGCTATGACGCAGATGTTAAAGCAAGAATAAGGAAATATTAATGCCTGATAAGCACTGCAGCAATTTGCAAATTTGCCAGGTAATTGAATTTAAAATAGATTAGCATATTCATGGTCCAAATGCTAGCACGTATACTAGCACATACACAATCTTGTATAAATAGTCATGATATTAGCTAACTTGTTACATATTTGGCATAGGGTGTATATTGTTTACTCACCAATGCCAAACTGCAGGCTAGCTCTAACAGCATAGGATGTGTTTAAAAAAAAAAAAAAAAATGGCTGAGGCCATGAAAGTCAGAGGTAAAAATTTTAGGTACCAATAATTCACCATGAGGAGTCTCTATGTAACTATGCTGTATCCTCTGCATCTGGTACACATCAGTTTTTTGAGCTATGGCTTGATAAACTTAGAAATCCTGATTACATCTTTGAAAGCAGCTGTGAAAGAATAAAATCTATATAAAAAGAAACAGTCCATTTTGTAGGAATATACTTCAGCCAGCTGTGGAACTACTAGGGAAAGAAACTGCAAGGCTCTGTTGCAGAAAAGTTGTTTGTTGTGTTGTGGGTTTTTTTGTTGTTGTTGTTGTTGTTTGTTTGTGGTTTTTTTTTTTTTTTTCTTTTCAGATAATCTTGCCAGAAAGTCCTCAGTTCATTTGCCTAATAACATAGGATAATTCAAACAGCACCAGGCACTTTGGTGATTCCTGCCTTGCCTCTAGCTGCTGTTCCAGGAGGGTACAGGTCCCATAATGTCTGATTAAATATGCAGCCTTAGGCAGGTGTCCTAGATACCCCAAAGAACTGAGTCCAGAGACTTCCAACAAAAAACTAAAGCATCTGGGAACAAATTTCCTGCATTAATACAGTACTGTAGAAAATTGTAGAGTATAAACTGTTTCAGTTTCTTAAAATGCAAGTTTCTCTAACCTCTTATCTGCTTGAGCAGCTAAAAATTCTCTTTGCTAATAGTATAATGGCTCCGAAGTTGGGAAATGCTTTATTTGTTTTTGTTTTTTGTTGTTGTTGTTGTTTTTTGTTCAATGTCAGATACTCTTCAGCATCTCCAATCATAAATTTCTAACTGTCTAGGAACTGATATTAAAAAATAATAACAAAAAACTCCCTAATAACTTAATTTCATCTCATAATTTGTTTCCAAAGTTCTAATCAGTAACAAAATCAGTTAATTTTGTTTGAATTGATTCTGGTTTGAGATGTGTGTCAATAAAAATCTACATCAAGTTGCAGGACTGGCTCCCTTCCAGAATTATATTATGCAAGATCGCAGCAGTTAGCCGTGCTCTGGAAAGCCTGTCTGAGAGCACATATTTGGAAGCATGGGGCCATGCTTTTTTCTGCATCGCACTGCTGTAGAGATCATAGCAGGACTCCGGTATCATGGAACTGCAAATCTGGGCAGATGTTCTTTAACAAATGGTTTGATGTGTAGTGTTTATGACAAGAAAACTCGTTTAAACTTGTGTTCAAAGTCAGTTGAACTTAGATCATACAATTAAACCCTCACTGTATGCTGGTTAGTCTCCTTACTGTCTTCACAGTAGGAACTATTTCTAAAATTACTGATGTGAGTGAGGGACTTTCCCCGACTTTAAGAGGAGCTGGACCAGATATTTACCATTATTTTATGATTTATTTTTTTTAAACAGCTTTAGCCTGACAGTGTTAGTGCAGAGTCAAGATTATCTTCAGAACTGCATCAATTATGATCAACTTGAGATCTTACTGTTACCTCTTAATGTTTGATAAAATAAGGATACACCCAGCTTGCCACAATAGCAAAATGCATCTGTGGGAGGTGTGGGCACAAAAAATGAAGTATAAATCCTTGTTTTGGTTATTTGATCACAAATATACTCTGCTCTTGAACCCAGCCCTGCCAGCTATTAATATGCAGGGAAGTTATGCAGACACTCAAACCTATCCCTGCCAGAGGCAGATGGGGAGGATGAAGGTTGGGAGGAAAGACTCTGGAGTTTGAACTTAGCAAAACCTTGTGTCTTTGGAAAGTGAAATTGTGGAGGTTTACTCCACAGATTAGCAGCTGGCAGTTTTTCATCAAAAACAAAATCAAGGGCCAGGTCTTTACAGTCAGTTGTCTATGAGGCGGATTTAGTTTGAGAAGCATGATTCCTAGTCAATGTAACTGCTTTCCTGCAGCTGTTACGATGTTATAGATAGGTTACTTATCCTCACAAATTTGAAACTACAGCCAATTATGCTATCATAAATTCAACATGAGTTTTTGTTGCTTGGCACACTGTACACAGTGCAGTATACAAGAGTGTGATATCCATCTTTTTTCTTTTTTTTTTTTTTTTAAAGATTAATTCCAAAGAATGAAACAGTAAGTGGGTAAGAAGGGTAGGTCAAACTCTGTATCTGTCAGCTGTGACAACATATTCTTCGCTAGCAATGGGCTATAGGTGTCCAGTGGTGGGAAATCTGCCCAAAAGGGAGGTTAGAGTGTTGCAAAAGAAGTTTTCTATAGAACCCCCCAAAATGGTGGTCTACCTCTGTAAAGCAGACAGTGGGTATTTATGAGGAAAGCGAAGCATGCTTTCCTCCCAAAGACTCTGCTGTATGGCCCAGTGGCACAGGTTGAGGGTGATGATCAGGCAAAGCATTTCCATTAACGTTGGCATTAAACCTTTTTGTTAATTGCTTGCAAGCAGGGAGGGGGCTCCAGACATTTCCATCAGTGCAGAAGTACCTGGTCAGATCTCATGTCTGCTGGCTTGGGGCAGCACTCGTCAACTTTGGTGAGAGCTCACGGTCCCCTGGATGCCTTCAGAAATTGTTGGCTGCTGTGTAGTGCTGTTGAATAATGATCAGGTATTTTCTTTTTTCTTCCTATTTTCTCTCTTCCTACTTCTCAAGTTGCCTTCTCTGAAAGATGTGACCCTCAGCCTTTCCACCCCACACACCCTCTGTTGTTCTCTCTGTTTGATCCCTGCTCCCAACGTGTGTGTCTGTTTTGAGTGAGGACGTATTATTAGGATATATCTGCTTGCTTTTCTCCTATGTATTTTCAAGATGGACAGTAGCCGATGGCAGATAACTAGGGGAAAACATAAAGACTATGGTAATACTCCCTGCAGCTCTGGAGGAAAAATCATTGCTCTTAATGTAAACCTCTGCTCATGGGTTCCTTTTTCGCTTTCCCTGTTGCCCAATTTGCTTTCCTAAGGGCGCTGCCTCCCACTTGATACAGGTGTGAAGCAGGTGTTCCTTATGACTGAAGATGGACTATTTGGGGTAAGCATGTGTCAGCCAAAGTCTCCACCTGCTTGCAGAGTGTTCTTCAATGTCAAATTCAAAGGATGGCTTGAAGGTCAAAGGGGGTTTTGTGGGTTTTTCTGGTTACATGTCTGCCTCCTTGGTATAGTAATTAGAAAAGTAAAATTAGGGGAAGTACAGATAGCTGCATTCTTGCCAGTTGATATAATTTGAACGTTGACTACCTTTGAGTGTTTATATATGTGTAGAGGGAGGTGGTTTCATGGAAAATGCAAGAATGAGTCTGTGAGATTAAACATGTAGAGATTGTCCTTGAGACCCAGCTGTCTTAATATTAGATAGCTTGTGCTGGTTTTGGCTGGGGTAGAGTTAATTTTCTTCATATTAGTTAGTATGGGGCTATGTTTTGGATTTGTGCTGGAAACTGTTGATAACACAGGTATGTTTTAGTTATTGCTGAGCAGTGCTTACACAGAGTCAAGGCCTTTTCTGCTGCTCACCCCACCCCGCCAGCGAGGAGGCTGGGGGGGCACGAGAAGTTGGGAGGGGACACAGCTGGGACAGCTGACCCGAACTGACCAAATGGATATCCCAAAATGTATGATATCATGCTCAGCAATAAATCTAGGGGGAAGGTTGGCCAGGGGGCCGCTGCTCGGCAACTGGCTGGGCATCAGTCTGTTGGTGGTGAGCAATTGTTTTCATCTGCAACACTTGTCTTTCTTGGGTTTTATTTCTCTCTCTCTGTTATTTTCTTTTTCATTACAATTTATTATTATTATTTTATTTCAATTATTAAACTGTTCTTATCTCAACCCACAAGTTTTCTCGCTTTTACCCTTCTAATTCTCTTCCCCCATCCTGGTGGGGGGGGGTGAGAGAGTGAGCAGCTGTGGTGCTTAGTTGCTGGCTGGGGTTAAACCATGATACAGCTGTACCTGGTGATTTCACATTCTCTTATACTGGAAACCTTTTACTCAACAGGTCTGGATTTTCCTAAAAAATGGCTGGGGGGTGTGTGGGTTTTGGGGGGGTCTTTTTGGTTGGGTTTTTTGGGGGGTGGGGGGAGGGGAGCATGTGTGTGTTTCCCTTAAATTTTTTTTTTTTTTGTGAATGTCAATGATAGTGCTTGTAGCCTCTGAAAGATCAATTTTGGGTGATATTTCAATGAGCAAAATGAGCAAACACACCAATTCAGTGGGTATATAAAATTGTATTGTAGCAACCTTTTTATCCTTCATTCTAAGTCTGTCTCAAACTGACTGCAACACAGAAACATAGAAATCCTTCTGTCTATTTCCAAATTCATTGTTTCCTATTTTTTGTGGGATCTTAGTATGCATGATTTCACATATGCATACGTGCTACCAAATGTATGCATACATAGTACGTTTTGGTTAATTTTTTATGGAAAGTCAAAGTCTCTGAAGAGAATTTATTAATAGAGCTGAATGGAATTAGAAGCTGAAACATCGCAGTGCTACAACGAGGATAATTTTTATACTGAGGGCAGCTCCAAAATGATTTGCATAGCTTCAGTAGTTTTCCGCTACCTGGAAACCTCAAGAGGCTGAATAATATTCTTACCTACTTGCAATTTATAAGGGCTATGGGTATCTCTAATCCAAAGCTTTCTCTTCATAGAGCTATGTTTTCTATTTTTGAGTTTGACTTCCTGCAATATTTGTGGAGGTAAGTAGGGTTTTTTCTGCAATGTCTTGGGGCGTGCCTGAAAAATGTTTTCTTTTGATAATTTTTTTTTTTTTTTTTTTTTTTTTCCAGAGCAGCCCTCACCATAGAAACTTGTTTTCAACTTAATACTGATAGGAAGCTGTTTATTTTTAAAAAAGTTACAAACAAGTAATACTTTTTTTTTTTTTTTTTTTTTTAATAGCTACATCAAGATTGTGGTTTGCTAACTTGCCCGAGTAGGGCCATAGGGTCAGGGTGACAGTACTGAGAGCCTGGAGGTCTGCGTGCTCCCTTCATGTGGCCCCTGCTGATAGTGCCACTCCAGCAGGGTTTTACTGAAAGCCTTTCCCTGTGTTTCAGGCAAACATCCTACTGATGAATTGGGGGTGGTGAGAAGTGCTGGTGTGACTGAAGCGCTCTGTGGATGGCACTTTTTGGACAGTGCGGTTGTGTGAGCTTCCTGATGGGGCCCCAGTATCTCATCCCTTTTCTGTCTGCCCTGTGCTGGAGTTGCCCGAAGGCTTGCTACCTCTTGTAGCAATGATCTCTACAGTAAGGAGAGAGCTCGCTTGCCTAATCCTGTCCATTTCTTACACAGGGAAAGAGAGAGGGAGTGGAAAGGGATATACAGATGAAAATCCTGGCTGCAGACCTGAGCAGGGCTGTGCTGCAGCACTTCATTTCCACTTCTGTCTTGCATCATTCCCACCTGGTCCTTAAAAATGCTCCTGTGGGTGGCCTGGCCCCAGACAACACTAGCCATTGCCTCCAAAAGTCTTGTTGGTGTTACTGGTTTTGATCTGCTTCTGGCTGTGTGGAGCCTGGGCTGCAAGCCTCAAAGTAAGGGGCTTGCTCTTTGAGATAGCTCCCAGAGCAGCTTTCCAGAAAAAAGATCATGTATTCTCAAAGGTATTTTCTCTGACTTTATAGAAAAGGCCTTGGTCTGCTGCCGCTTCACTAGGAATGAGCTGAAAGTCTTTGATATTTGAAAGCTGAGCTGTTATGTTCACATACATAAATCACATGGGTAGCTGGTCAAAAGTGTTTAGTATTAGATAATATTGCTAAAAAATGCTTCACTTGCTTTCATTGTCCTTTTCAGCAGGGCTGTTCATGTAGTCTGTGACTTCAGTTTTGGATTAGGTAGCTATAAGAAATCCGATACATATTAGGTTTACTCCATCAAAATTTACTTCTCATGAATGATCTTCAATGTTTGCTTTTAATTTACTCTGAATGTCCACATTGGCAAACCTACTCTGCCAAGTATTTATAAAATATGAATGCAAACAAACAAAGCCTGAGGTTCAAACTGAAGAGTTTTTGCAGACTTCATTGAATTGTGTTTACTTTCTATTTACCTTATATTGGTTTATTCCGTTTTATTAAGGTGCTGGGGCAGTAGCTTGGAGCAATCCTCCCCCACCCCCCAATCCCCCTTCTACTCTGCAGCTCAAGAACACAAGAGAGAACATAGAGGAACTGTGACAGAAGAAATTGGTTTCTTTTTCCGTGTGTCCAAAGAAACTGAGTTATGGATTTCATGAAAATGTGTGGTCTGAGCTGCCCTGTGCTTTCTCCCATTACAAGCATTGATATGAGATCCATGGACACTGTACCTGACTCTGCTTTCCACATTGCTGCCATGAGATACTTGAGTAGAAATTAATGAAGTAAGACCTCAGGATCTTTGTTTTATGAAAAGAAAATCAAGACAGGTGTAATGAGAAGTCAGTCGCAAACAAATAACCTCACTTCTTAGTCTCAAAGGCTGAATAATTCTGTATGCATTAGCAAAATAAATTACAAAGCAAATGTGCTCAGGCACTGCACCCAGAGGGACTCCATTCTGCAACTAATTTATTACTTGTTTTCATGTTAGTTGGCCTGTCAGAAGAGCTACTTATGTCCTGCATGAGGTGTTATCATTCTTGCTAGAAGCTGTTCTCTGCTAACAGAAATAATATTTTCCAAGTTTAAGGATGAGATACTGTAAAGCCCATAGAAATGAACAGCCTAGCATTTGGCAAATGCCATTTGCCTAGCAAACAAATGCGCTTTTTCATTTTTATGTCCTTGGCTTAGGTTAAGCTTTCCCCTGATGGTTCATGAGCAGAACATTTCGGTGTTTAACATGAAGGGACAGGAAAAATTAAAACACAGGGTGCTAATGAAGGCCGGCTCTTGTGCTGGGCAGTGCAGTGCTGTGCAGGAGGCAGATGCTTGTACCACTGAGTCATGGGCTGTTTGGATTTTGTCCTTAAAGCTCCAGCTTCCTGAGTCGGGTGAAGGTATAATTAGTGCAAGGCTTGGCTTTTGTCTTGATTGTACTGTTTGGAAACCTGAGACCTTTGCATTGTTTCAGCGCACCTCCCTAACCTGAATGCTGGGCAGTAAACCTGAAATACACTGTCAGAGGGTTGCTGGGTTTTTTCCCCACCACGTGTAGTAGCTGGGGCTTAAAGGAAAATACTGTACATTCCTCAGCTTGCTGCAAAATCACCAGAGCTTGTGTGTTGGGTGTAAACAACCCCACACAAAGTGCAGCAGGGTGTGCTGGGGGCCGACTGCCTCATGCACCCAGCCTCATGGTAGCACCACGGCTGGGACAAAAGCAGAACCCCACAGCCTGTTGCCGTACCACATGCCAGAAATGCAACAGAGCTTTATTTCGGAAACAGGGTTTAAGCCTTGGCAGCTCTGTTCAAAAGGAACTTTCTTTTATATGATCAGGAGCAATATTTTGGCCATACTACTTTATTCAGGCATGTGGATCACTACTAGAAGTAAAGTGTCAGTGCAAGGGGGCATGGAGCCGAGGTCTTGCATAAGACCTACGTATGAAATTGAGTGTAGTTTGCATCGCGACCAGGTGAAACTCTGTTGATTAATTAAAAATGTAGTAACTGGCAGCATTTCAGACTCAGAAGACCATCCAACTGTTATTCTGGGTTTTTTGGGGGTCTTTAATTGTAATCTTTGCTGGCACAGTAAAGGAATGTGGATTCTTTCTTTTATTTTTGCTGTGTAGCCTTGCAAGCCTCTTTGCATAAAGAGGGTCTGCTGATTTCAAGTGAAGCAGTGTTCACTGAAGTGATAATCTTTTATTTGCTTCCAGAGAGGTGTAGATGTAAATAAATTAATCCTGAACTGCCAGCTTACTGTTGGCAACCCTCTGTTCGAGTTCAGGCATGCTCCTTGCAGTCAGGCCTGTGTGCCAAGGAGTTCCTGGCTAATACCTGTCAACAGAAACCCTTGCTCAGTGCTGGCATCGTGAGTTACCAGTGCCTAGACTGGCTCACATGGAAGGAATAGTCTTTTACCTCTCTTTTCCTTATTAATTACAGGGCTGGGTACTGAATGATCCAGAGCTCTGTTAGGAGAGGTGGCCGCTCCCCTAAGAATGGAATGCTGTTCGCCCATCACTCTGAAAGCATCCCTCACTACCTGAGGCTTACGGTTAAAAATAAAAACCTCAAACATACTGAGTATTGACAACAGAGATGGGCTAGAGAGAGGTGCGCAGAAATAAAGTAATTCTTTCTCTATGTCTAATGGATAATTTTTAGTTCTCTCCCCGCCCCCCCCAGCTATAAAGTTTTTGAGGATACTTGTGTGAAGCATAAATGCTTCATCCTAAAACTTGCGTTTGTTAAAGGGGGCTTTTGATTAAGAGGTTGCATGCCTCCTTGGCATGGAAACTGGATATTTTGAGTGTATATTCAACATTCTTCATTCCCCTGCTGTAAATTTCTTGATAAATTAATTATTCATGACATTTGTTTTAGCACTCTTCCTACGAGGTCATTGACCTCTCCACTTTTTAAGGCTAGAACAGCTGATGCCCTTTGGGTCAGAGTAGAGCTGTCCCTGTCTGAGTAATGACTTCCCTGGTGCTTACTGAACTGAACACCAATCACAGAGTGTATCTTCTGCCTAGCAGGGCCATGTTTATGTCAGTGTAGAAGCCTATTTTGGCACAGAAGCTGTTTTACCATATAAACCTATAAAACAATTTTTTTATTATTATAGTAAGTTTACATGATTCAACTTAGCTATGAAAAGTCTCCAATGTTAATTTCTTAAAACACAAAGACTGGAAGTTAGGAATCTTGGAGGTGGGTTGGGTTTTTTGTGGGTTTTTTTTTTTTTTGTTTGTTTTTAAAAAAACCCTTTCATTCTCATTGCAGAGGGGATCCTAAAAAATATTACTCTAGGTGTTCTTAAATTACTAGAAACCAAGGGAAACAAGTTAAATTATAAAAGTTTATAATATACATAAAGTGCATATTTAATAAAAAGGTGTAGGCACAAGCAGATTGTTGTGATTTTTGGACTTGCACAGGTTTGGCATGCTTTGTGCTGATGGTGGGAAAGGCATGGGGTTGGGCTGAAGCTTTAGTGTGATGTGGAAGGTGAGAGATGTTTTTGGAAGGGCTGACTTCTGACATGGGCCTGGAGCTGAAATTGCAAAAGAAATGCACATCAGCTGTGAGTGGCAGGGTAGGAGGTCAAGGCAGAAGGAACACGGCAGGAAAAGGCAAGAAACCAACAGGTAACACTTGACTTGTTATTCAGCGAAAGTGCTGGGAACTCCACTCACAACAACAATGAAAAAAGGGAAAGCAAATATTCTCGGTGATCCTGATATGAATAACAAGGAATGCAAAGTTTTGCTGAATAACTTTAGGTGTGTTTGATCTTAAGTCCTGTTTGGAAGGTTAGCTTGAAAGGTCTGGTTTGGGTGAGAGAAAAAATGCATTTTGGGAATGGAATAGTGATTGGAAATCCTATGCAAGTACTAACAGACGTCCACAGGATACCTCTCTACATAGGCCAAAGGGTGTGTGTAACGTCAAAATGAAGTGTGTAAAAGAGAAAGGGACTGACTTTGATACCTTTTTCTGCTTACAAATAATGACCTCAGTATAAAGCCTGTTTGTCTTCATTATGGGCCTGAACACTTCCCTCCCAAATACAGCTGGTCAGGGTATATATAAACCATTTCTGTTTCTCTTTCCTTGCTGTTTGCAGGAGAAATAGTTTCACTGATTTTTTTTTTTTTTTCTTAAGACGATGAGTATGTGATTAACTTCATGAAAGAAAGCTAAAATGACTTCTCCCCCCCCCCCCCCCCCCCCGGTGTGGGTGTCCCCCCCCAGTTTAGCTCTCATGTTTATCTCCTCAGGGAACAAGCTCTAGTCCTGGGGCAGCTACAGTTTCTCTTGGGCCAAGCCTGCTACACAATGGGGCAAGACTGAAATTCACTCATTTTTTTCAGAGCTTGTAAGGGAGATAGACCTTACTGAAGACAAACTACTTCATGCCTTCCCAAGGTTTCTCTGCAATGTTTGTGAAAAATAATTGAAGTTTATAGTATGTGTGTGCACTGAAGCTCTTTTTTTTTGATTAATAAGTAGGACTGTCTGGTAGAGAATATGACTTCAAATTATAGCAGAAATTTCCATTCCCTTCTTCAGCAACAATGTTGGAAATAGTCATAGTTTGATGACTGCTTTAAAAGATATCTAGATTGTAGAGACAGGCATATTGTGTTCCCTTGAAGAAAAAGGAAGAACAGAAACTTGCTTTGTTCTTCAGATAAGACAGTTTCTATTCTCTCTCCTTATATAAACTCTGGAGCTGTGGGCTGGAAGGAATCCCAGGGACCAGTTAATCTGTGCCTCTCTGCTGATGTGAGGCCAAATGTACCCAGCCTGCCCTAACACATGTTCTGCTAGTGTCTGCTCTTGAAAACCTTCAGGTATGATTTTCCAGTCTCCCTAGCTAGTCTAACCTTGTGTTTCATCTTTCTCAGTGCCTTCAGAATTTTCTCTAGTATTTAAGCTGAGTGTTAGTTATTGCAAATTAAGCTAAATTTCTTATTTTCTTGTTCCTAGCATCCATGAAAAATAATTGCTTGCTGTCTTCCTTTAGTTTGAAAAGTGATATTATATCTGCCTCTGGCATTATTATTTTTTTTCCTAATCAAATATGGCAGTTGGGTTTTTTTCCACGACTTCTGTTGTTCTCTTCTAAATTTCCTGTATGAAATTTTGTTGCAGTAGAAATGGGGTCTAACAGATCAGAGTTTTGATGAAGTTTTATTAGAGCTGTAAACTGCAGATAGACACTATAGAGTGTAATTATAATGTATTTACAGGTTCCATTCTGGATATCCAAATGCTATTTAATTTCACTCTGTCCTTTCCAGAGCCCTCTTGCATACTTGGTTTTTCTGCACCCTTCCCAAAGTTGAATTTTGCTGTAGTGTCCTTCTGGTTTAACATGAACAGCTGCTCAATCAAGAAGGCAGAGGGAGAGGCTGCAAAATGCTAAAGGGAAACTAAATTCCTTAGCAGCTTTTTGACTCCTGCATAAAGGTAAACAAACAAAAGTACACTAGACTTTCCTATGGGATGCAGGAGGTCCTCAGAGGTGTGAACACCAGTCAGACCATTGTGATCATCTAGAAAATGTCACCCTGTATTTCCTACAGCCATCTCGATTCTCCTGGCTGAGATAGGGTGGGAATGTTTTACTTAACACTAGATGTGTCTTTCTAAAGACTTCAGATGACTGATAATATCATGTTACCTGTGTGGATTATTTAATCAAATACTGCTGTGGAAAAAAGTGTAAAAGTTAGCTCTAGTTTAGGATCCCCCATCAGTCCTTGCCTTTTGTTCAGCTACTTTGCACCCCCTTCTGATCCAATGTCTTGTACTCCTTATGGGTATTCAGCATATTGCTTTTTCCCACTACAGGTATTTATTAAATCAGCCAGAAGGCCAGGAAATCCCCCACCATATCTGTGGTTAAGGTTTATCATAAAGTTTTAACATTTGTTAACGATAGACCTCAACAGATTCCAAGGGGTGTCTGTTGTAAGTAAAGAAAATTGACTGAAATGATGTTCTTTAAGTGGCTGTCTCCTCAAAACAGCATCTCTTGCTTGTTCATCCCTGTGTCACTGTAGCTGTGAACAGTAGAGAGAGCAGAATAATTTAAGAATTTTGTTTGCACTCCTAAGTGTTGAACTGAAGAAATTATTTCGTTTATGCTGTGTGAGTGGAACAGCGAGTTTCTCTCCCAAGCAGAATAAGCACAAGGCTGAACTGCAATTACTCATTGTTTGTTGCATTTGCATTCAGCAGCAGAGCCTGTGGTAGAGAGCCAGTGTTGCTGAATCACTGATTGTGGTTTGCTTTCCTGCAATAGTGAGAGGTGATGGGTATGAATAATGCTGAGGTCTAAATATGTATAGTTCTTATGCTGTCTTTATTCTCATGGATATGTAGGACCTTGCCATGTCAACAGCAATTCCTCCCTCCCCCTTTCATTCCCATCAGTGGTTTCTAAAGCTATTTGCATGTGAATCCCTACGGGCACCCCTTGCAACACTGGGGCTGACCTGCTAAAAGTAGGTCTCCTAGGCTTTCAATCATCTTGCCACACATAACAGCTAAATAATCCTGCCTGCCTGCAAGAAAATGACCTACACACTGAAGGAAAGGGCAGATGAAGGTTCTTACACTGAGTAATTGCTCAGATAGGCATGCTGGTGCAGAGCAACAGATCACAGAAAAGCTATGAAACTGCTCCCAACTTCCTGACACGCAGATACCATCCAGTAAAGTGCTCAAGGTATTGACTGTACTTACTGTGTCAGGAAAGGGTCCATAGTGTCTACTCCCCTGGAGACTTCTCTGCGTTACCCTGCTTCCTAACATGTATCTCTGCTGGCAACCACAACTGCCTAATGAAGTTAATTCTTCACATTAAGTTAGATGTGTTATTAGGTCTTGGACATTAGATAACAGCACCTGACAACTATGCTGAAGCATGGCTGCAGAAACTGTGTCTGAAGGCTCAGTTGGTAGCACAGCATACTGTAGTGTGGAAGGTGAAGGTTTCAGATGGGTGACATCAGACAGTGTCATGCTAAACACTGTCGGGGATTTGGAGCTTTTATTTCTGCAGAAAGTGGAATTTCACCCACAGTCTATCATAACTATTCTACCACAGATAGGAATGAGAAAGCAGCATTGTGGGATTTGTAAAGTTGCTTTTGCTTAGAGGGTGGTGCTGTGAGTGCAGCTGTGGCTGGCAACTAGAATGGCTTGGCATTATGTTAGGCAAAATGGCATTCACGTAAGGAGTAGGGAAAAAACCCTGTGAAAAGCAGTTGTAGGACATACTGTTTGGAAAAGCGTATTCAGATTCATTAACATACAACATAATTAATACTCTGCTTGTGCTGAAGCATTTACTTGTGGTTATATAATAAATATAAGCTTATTTGGACAATATGTAGTGCTATCTCAGCAGGATGATAACTCATAACATGGAGCAAAATAGCTAAGGATGAGCTGATATTTTTATATACTGCCCTTCTCAAACTTTCTAGGCATTGCATAGTGCAACCCAGTAAATAACAATAAGAAGTTAGGAGCAGTAGCAATTGTATTTTTTCACTTTCCTTTTAATTATAGGGTTAATGAGTTCTTGGAAGTTTTAGTCAGTGCAATGTGCTCCTGGTCATTTTCCAGTTGAGCTGTGAAAGTCAACAAAGCTTATTTTTCAAAGTGTTCATATAAATGTAGCCTTGGTATTGTTTGAAATATCATGACGGGATGCTCCAGAACATCGTTGTCTGTGTGCAAATGATCAAATGATGCACAGAGAAAAAGAGGAAAACCAACTCATTTTACTTTTTCTAGACACATTTACTCTTTATCTTCTCGTGGAGGAGTCTGTACAATTACAGAACTGGTGGAGGGGGGGAAGGCAAGCACCTAAACTTTGAGGTTTCGAAGCCTGCTATCACTATACCTTCTGATATTAAGTTTTCCCAGGTCCTGAATGTTGACCCTTTCCTTCTGACAGCCTCTTTTCTGCTAGGACTTCCAGATTTTTTTTTCATGACACAATTTTGGCCAAATCTATTTACTGAAATAATTGAGGGTGGGTTTTTTTCTTCTTGTTCTCCCATTTCACCTATCCATCTTAAAATATTTTTAGAGAGTTTTAACCTTATTAGGAAACAAATTGATTTTTCTAAAGAGTCCTTCTTATGCTGGTTGTAGAGAACATTTTGCTTCTGTGACTTGAGATTTGTTACATAACTTGCTTATTCATGTCAGCTTAGGTTCTGGAAGTGTTCTTATAAGAGTTTAAGTGATGTCTTTGGCTTCAGCACTAAAAACCTTGTAATTTTCTTGTAAATGAATACTCTCTTCCTGAAACAATTAACTCTATTTTTGAGTGGCTTTTCTGTGTTTTTTTTGCCATCATCACTGGGGCATGAGGCCAGCTGTTCTACTCTTCTGAAAGTAGGACTTCTGAAAAACAAAGTAAAATAATTGGAAATTATTAAATTAGTAATAAATTTGCTGATTTTTTTCTCTCCTGCTAAGCCAAATTACAACACATTCATGTAAATAAATGGTAGCAGTTCGGGGCTTTTTTTGTTTGTTTGGTTGTAGGGGTTTTTTTTGTTTGTTTGTTTTGTTTTTTTAATGTTTTAAATAATTTGGACTGCTGATTTTCTGTTTTTCCTGCTCTGGGCATGACTTGGGAGAACAGTGACTACCGACTTAAGGATACTTAAACTTTCACATGCAAATGTTCACATTGACTTCAAAGAAATTAACAACCTGTGAAAGTTATAGCTCTGTTTAAGTCTTCACAGAAGCATGGTTATTGTTTGTGTTCTTTGAAACCTTGGAGGATACAAATTCCACAGCCTTCCTGGGCAAACTATTCTAAAGCCGTACTATACCTGCAGGTAGATGTCAAAGCTTATGTTTTGTGCAGTGATGTTAGTTCATCCTTTTTCTATTTGCGTTAGAAATAGCAAACAGATTCCAGTAATGGATGCATTTCAAGACTATTCCAATTTTTCAGGTTCTCCATTCCCTTCCTTGTTTCCTGCTGCTCAGTCCCACAATCTTTTTTTTTTTTTTTTTTTTTAATTAAAGAATTAGGTGCCTGCCAGGCCTCATGTGCTTTATCCTACTTAGGACAGGAAAACATACTAGGTGTTAGGTTGTGTCTATTAGCATCCCTTTCATTGTGGTCAGAACAGTAAACTTCATGTCTCAAATTCAGGTGTGGGATTTGTTTGTGTGTTTAGAAGCTATTTTTTAGCCAACAAGGAACAGAGAAGTGTAAAATTGTTAACTATTTCTAGAAGTAGCTGATAAAAATTAGGATGAACCAACAATGTATTCCAACAACCAAGACTCAGTCCTTGGAGTATCCTTATTGAAATTTTTCTGAGGACTTAAATCTATGGAGAAAAATAATGGCAGAGTAGGTGTATTATCTATAATTTTGTAAACAAGAAAACAGTTCCTAAATTGTACTTTTTTTTGTGGTAAAAGGGAACAAAAATAGTCAGTCTAAGAGATAAAGAGTAAGTAATGAATGGTAAAACCTGATATTCTTTAACAGTCAGCAAATAATTTTCCTTCTGGTCTTCTTTAAGGAAGATGATATTGCTCTACAAATACTGGAAATGTACCCTACTATTGTTTGTCCTATTAAATGACAATACTGAAAAAGAATAAGAAGCATTTTTCTGTTTCATGGATGTTCTACTACTTAACATCTAATGTCAATCTATAAAACAATGCCTAGACAGTATGGAAAGACAATTGGAAAGCATGAAAGACCTTTATGC
Organism: Aquila chrysaetos chrysaetos; assembly: GCF_900496995.4. Classification (NCBI taxonomy): domain Eukaryota; kingdom Metazoa; phylum Chordata; class Aves; order Accipitriformes; family Accipitridae; genus Aquila; species Aquila chrysaetos. The sequence continues at coordinate 48,052,593 of NC_044006.1, read as the reverse complement.
TCTTCTGCTTTGAGAATCTTCTTTTCCTAACTTTAACAAAATAAGGTAAAAATTAATGGATTCTTCTTTACTTCCTGGTGGGATAAAAAATGTGTTTATAACATCAAAGACCACAGGGGAAAAAAAAAATTCTACTGTTCTGGTAATACGGTGTTTGTGGTGCAAAGGAACTAAATTGAGTGCCGAGTCTTTTGTGGGCTGGGATTTTTCTTTGTAGGTAGTACCTGGAATCTTTTCTACAGCTGTTTTTCATTTTTCAGGTTGTATGGTAGAAGCGGTGCATCTGTTTTGCAGTCCAAGACCAGATGTATGTTTTTGCAAATATAGTATAAATATGTAAATGTTTTTCATTACCTAAGTTGTCAAAACCTACCCAAGTTTCTGAATAAAATGAAACCCAGTCAGAACTTTTTAGGCTTTGCATTTCTCTGGTGAATAACGAATTTCCTTTCACTGGAATGACCTGATGTGTGCAAAGGTCCTCCTAGGGCTCTGTGCTTTCTCCCAGAAGAGATGGGTCTGACTGTTGAGAGAGACTCAAGAGACAGTGCAATACAGGATCTCCTCTGGGAGAAAGTGTGACCTTCCTTTGTGATTGAAGGAAGAGGTTCCTGTTTCTTTCATGATTTTATGTACTGTGATAAGATTGCAGAGCTTAATAATCATAGGAGATAATAATAATCTTAAGGTTTCTTGGGTTTTGGTTACATAGTGAAAGCTTGAGTTCTGCAGGTGCAATTTGTCTCTAGTAGAGAAGGAGTGGTGATCTTTAAAGAAAGCAGCATGTGGCAACTTCGTCTAGCATGGGACTAAAACAGTGAAGGGTTGACATGGCTGGTCTGATATTGTTGAGTAGCAACAGGAAGCTCATGCTTTCACTGCTCATACCTTTTGATCATGAAATAAAGGAATTTGAAATTGTGATATGAATAAAAAAAAAGCATAAGTGATATTTCTAAAACTAGCTCATGCACCAAATGAGAAATATGGAACACTGACTTCCAGAGCAGTCTCTCCAAGAGAGGGTAGATGGCAACTTGGGAAACGCATAGAAGCTTGCATTGCTGTCATCCATGTTGAAACTGTCCTGCAGTTAAATAAAATGCTCTCCTTTTGACTCAAAGCCTTTTGCCAGAACAAAAATTGAATGAATTGCAAAAATAAAAATACCAACGTAGCTTTAATTTTCACACAGACATAATCTGTTGCTATTGCTGTTTTTCTAAAGAACTTCAGTTCATCAAGTGTGTATGTATCTTATCTCCTCCATTGACAAGATGTTACTTTTTTTTTGTCTTTCAGAAACGCAATTACATCTGACACGCAGTAAATCAAATGCAGAAAAATTATTAAATTATGCTAAGTGATTTGAAAGAAAATGCTAATGAGGCATTATACTTAGCATTGAAAACATCTAGCCAGAGCTTTTGGATGCAGATGTTAATGTATACAGAGACTTAAACACCTAAAAACTTCTGTTGAAGCCTGTTCTCAGTCTTTTGCTTGTAGAAGGCTTTATTGTTGATAAACATATTAATTTGGTGTACTGTTAATAACCAAGCTGTGCTCTCTGAAAGTGCAATAAAAAACCTTCTAAACATTTAAAAAAATTTTTTTTTTTTTTTCCCCTTTAAAGACTGTGTGTGAGAACTCTTGGAATGCTTTTGTTCTTCTGGAAAAATCTACCTCTTCCAGTAAATGTTGTCATTTATTAAGAATGATCTCACTGTTTCCCTTTTTCTCCAGAGAACTAGTTGGTGTTTGTCATCCTCTAGAAGAGTCTCTTAAGTTCTCTTTTATTTCTATTGAATTTTCTGTCCTTTAAAGTGACAATAAGTTACAAAAATCTTTAAAACATTATCCCCTTTATCAATGAAATGTCACTTATGCAGACTGTCCTTGAAAATACGTCCTAAAATAATGTGTTCTTTTTCTGTTTACCTCAGACTTTGAGCACGCTTTGATACTTTCAATCTTCTCTTCACAATCATAAAGTAATAAAGCTAGAAGTAATTATTTTTAAATCAAAGATAAATGAAGGCTGAAATGTTCTTGTAGATACTCTGAAAACAAATTTTCACTCCCCAACAAACTCCAGATATCATAGGATTTGCAATAAAACATTACCAAGAAGACATTTAAGGATGAATTCAAGGACTGACCACGAGTTGTCATCCAAGCTAGAGGTTACCCTAGAGCATTCCTTCAACAGATTCCTATAATAAATATAACGGAATACAGTGGATAACCCTAACTTATTTTAATATAACAGTTGTTCTATCTATATGGTGTGTTTGACAATGAGAGACAGGACTCGATGACCTAGTTCTACATCTTTAAATTAGGGGTAGCAAGGTTTGTGGTTTTTTTTTGTTGTGGTTTTTTTTTTTTTTTTTTTGTATGTGTGTGTGGTGGTGTTTGTTTGGGGTGTGGTGTGGGGGTTTTGGGGATTTTTTTGTTTTGTTTTGTTTTTAAATATTGCTGGCAGTAGCTTTTCAGCACCTCTTGTATGGTTCCCTTGCAAGCCCCTGGTACCTTGTGTAGGTAGGTGTATAGAGCAATCACAGATTGTGGCCATGTCCTGAAGGACTGTTTTCTCTTGGTAATGCTTTGGAACTGTGGTGCAGATGGACTCTTTTGAAGAGCAACACTTGAAAGGGAAATGCATAGGGTATATCCTATGGTTAACATATATTCTCTGTGATGAATAGTCTAAGAAGATGATAAATGTAGGCAAAAGCTTGATGCCAGGGGACCATGCTTATAGGTAGGAGTAAGGGATCAGATCTTAGAAGAAGAACAAGTAGAAGAAAGATGTGCTATTGCTGTTGAGAACTTTTTTTTAAAAAAAAAGCAAGCTTTTCTTTGAGTTATTAGAACATAGAGAAAACAGCTGCTGTTTCTCTTGAATAGCAGTGTTTTGCATCTAAAGCCTGACTCTAGCTTTGCATGCCTTTTCCCAAGCATGCTGGAGGACGAGGATATTTGTTTTGAAATACAACAATAATTTTGCCCCCACTTTAAAAATTGTTTTCATTCAACTTCAGCTACTGACGTTATGTGCCATTTTTATCCACTTACTACAGTGTCACCTCATCAGTCTCTCAGTGCAGAAAAATCAAAGGTCAGGCTAGGTCCCTCTCTTCCTTGGTGTTCAATCATCTAGTTGATATGGATTCATTATTAAATTGTTTTATGCAAGAAGAGTGGAAAGCAAATAAATACAGTACAATGAAATCTATTGCCTCAAAGATGTAGTGTGTGTGCATTTTACCCACTCCCTTGTAGTGTAATGTGAAAGTATGCTTGGAAACGGCAGTGATGGGGCACAGCAAAACAAACAACTCAGGGTAATAGAAACTGCTTCTCCTATGCCAAACTAACAAAAGCAGGGGAAAGTCTGCTAAAGCAAGCATCTTGGACTGTGGCAGCAGAACTTGAAAGACTGGACCTGCCGAATGACAGTCTGCAAGTCCTTGCTGAATGAATTTGTACAAAGCACTAATGAAGACAAACAGTCTATTTAGGCGTTGCTGGAAAGCTCCCATTCAGCTAGCAGCTGGCATGAATGTTGTCAATCAGAAGACATAAGCAAATGACAAATAACTGAATATGTGGAAAAAATGAGATGACAATGAGCTGATTTCTCATTAGCACTTCTTTTCTTTTCTTTTCTTTAGATATTATAAATACGTTATTCAGGGTTGGTTGTACTGGCCTCGTAAATGCTAGTAAGTCACCGTTGAAGGAGTGTGCAGATGGGAAGGTGCTCCCCGGGTGGGAGGACAGTCCCCCTCCACGGGAGCCGGGCAGTTTGCATCCCAAAGTCTTCACAAGTCTCTGTGCTCCCGAGGTAACTTCTGTGGGGCACAAGAAAAGCAACTCCTGTGTGAACGGGATTGCTGTGGAGTGCTAACAAAGCAAGCCATTTTAATGAAAACTAGAGGAAGGATTACTGTCAATAGTAGGGCTAACAGAATACTTTAAAGTGTATTATCAAAGTAGAACAGCCTATTTGGTGGTGTTTGGTTTTTGTGTGTGTTGTTCTGGGGTTTTTTTTTGTTGTTTTTGTTGGGTTTTTTCCCAGTCTTTATAGAATTTGTGTGTTCTTTTTCTTCGTATAATGGAAATGATTAAATAACTGTAAACTAGAAGCAATTAAAAATGTTTCAGAGTTGCCTGGAGAGCCCTTCTGCTGTAGACCAGGTCTCTCAGCAGTATAAATGGCCCTGGACTGCAGTGCTTCGGATTCAGCTTCATGTCCAGTATGAAAAATGGGACTATTGGGTACAATGGTTAATTTTGCATTCTAGAAACTGGAATCCAATATAAATAGGACTTTTGCAGCCAAACCATGATGTCTTAAAGCACGTGAAAGCTGTCTGAGATTGGGTGTTTCGTTCCGGCCCCTTACCTCCCTTCCTCCCCCTGATCCCCCATCTCTATCAGACTTGCAGTCACGCTTCCTTTTCAGTTTGGGCATTGACATAAATTTGGGTGGTACAAAGCAGATAAGTCCGACACTGGCATTGTGTTGTGCTGCTTGCAGGTTTCCTAGCTTCTTCACTTGAAGCAAGAGATTGGATTGGGCTACACTTGCCCATGGTATCCATATCTGATGTTTGACTTTAATGAGTTTAAATCCTAAAGGAGAACGTGGAAGTTTCTGCTTTCTAAACTCAAGTGGTCAGTCCAGCTGAAGGTGAGAATTTTTCAATTTTTAGAAATGAAATGTTTGTGTTGTATGTGGGTTTTTTGTTTGTTTGGGTTTTTTGTTCCTCTTCCACCATCACTGGACAACTGGTCTCAAAGTGTTTTTCATGTTATATTGTAGATTGTCTAATTAGGACTGAAAGGAGGGGATGTGTGTCTGTTTATATGTATATATGTACAGATAGATACTTATATGGTCAAAATGTTGTTTCTGTTCCCCTGAGGAGGGGATTACAATGGTCAGCTGGTAGATCCATTTCTTCCACGTGCTTCAAATCCACCACAACCGATTCAAATTATTAGTCATCCAGGATTTATAGTACTATTTCCTCTCCTTGCTTTCCCTTTCTGTGTAATTATCTGTAGTCTTATGTACCTACAGGCATTTGAAAATCCTACTTGGTGCTTATTTACTTTTTTTGAAATAATGTTGAAAATATAGCCCTTAGCCTTTTTATGTCTGTGTAGGATGATAATAGTTTCTTACCCTTAAGGGAGGAATTTTGGACAGTTGGGGGAACCTGGGCTGCCCGAGTAATACCTAGCATGAGGTTAAAAACCAACCAACCAAAAGAGCTATTTACTGGGGCTCCTTTTAGTGCACTCAGCCGTGCTTGGGGGAGTGCTTGCACTACGTCATTGGCAGGGTCCTCCGCCAGGCTCCTCTTCCATTTGGATGGGCGCTGGTGCTGCCAGACCTGGACATTGCAACTTCCCATCCTGCTTTTCAAGTTGATTTTTCAACATGTTGTGGAGACCCTGAATGATCAGTGATAAGTAAAGCAAAAATCATAAATAATTAAAAAAAAACCCCCACCACACCCCAAAGCCCCCAAACCATCCTCAGAGATAATGTATTTTCCTGCTAATAAGCCCGTTGTTCCTGAGATTCTAACTGGTTCTCTGTTATGTGCTGTATTATGTAGGGATTTGGATCTCTGCATATTTTAGCAGTGTATGTATCCATGAAGGCACATCAAATCAGCCCTTTCTTCTCTGAGTCAAAATACATGGTGACAGTTTGTGAAAATAACATCTGCCAAGAAGAAGTACTCTAGGCAGTAGAAGAAGAGCTATACTGCAAGCACTGAACTGGGTCTGGTTCAGCCTTTCAGTGCTTTCCAGTATGGCATTGAGTCATACAGTTTTTTGCACAGTGAGTGCATAACAAACCTTCATAATAAGTAATGGCAGTTGTAGTGTTACCTTTTTTAAGGGTTCTAAGGTTGGTTGTGTGTAATTTGTAATAAAGCAGACGCGTATCTTCACAACCTGTGCTGTTAACACACCTCACTTCGCCTTCATGACTTTTTATTGATCATAAAAATTATTTATTTATTGTTTGATATTTTAGTACCTTGAAATTCAAGACATATTGGCACCGTAAAAATAAGCTTGAAGTAATAGCCCATCCTCTGATACCCTGTACCCCATTCTGCAAAGACTGTAGACCACTTCTATTTAAGCGATCATTTTCCCATTGATTTTTGGAGTGTTACACTCTGAACAGGAATGAGATGGTTAAATAAGGATATTGGAATGAGTCTTGTTATATTAGCCAAGACAATAAAAAAATGACAGAAATTATGAGCAAAGAGGGATGAGGATAGAGAAGGATGCATATGGGGTTAAATCCCTGCCTAGGATCAGCTTGCTTTGCTTCCTGGCCCTGCCCTGGATTGCCTGTGTGTCCCTCTTTTTAGCAAATGAAATGGATAATGCAGAGGTTTTGTTGGTTTGTTTTTGTTTGGATTTTTCCCTGTTTGGGTGGTTGGTGTTTTAGTTTTTTTTCTGATTTAGATTGCAAAGTTCTTTAGCTACAGTATCTTACTATTAATATGTATGCCAGATAGTACACCCTGGGGTCCTAATTTTGTTACAGACTCAAAATAGTACTGTAATAGTGTTTAATGATGATCACGATAGGAAGATACAAGTTTAGCACTACACATCTCAGATAAATTTTGGGGATGCTGCTTCTTTTGTGATGTGGGTGATGTTGATGAGATTCCATCATTCTGGCTGACCAGAGCCACTTTTGTTCTGAGGCACGCTTTTTACATTCAGTTTTCACCGAAGGAAAATGGTTGTGAAGTCTTGGAGAATTAGACTACGGGAAAATTATCTGAGGCTGGTCTCATCTGAAACATGCCTACAGTATCTTGAATTCTGTAGACTGTGCCAATGTGTGGTTGAGACTATCAGGAACTTCCTGGGTTAGACTTGTGATTTGCAAGCAGTTTGAGTGATGATGCAGAAGATTTAAATATCTCTAGGGTACAAGCACTGGAATAGTATAAAAATATTGCTACAAGTTGGAGGACAAAAAGGATATATAAAAGGAAAAAAAAATCTATAAAGTGGCTGATTTTGGTGGTAAAATAGATAAAGTTAGGCCCATAAGCCTTTTATTGGAAATAAAGCAGAAGCAGCAAACTTGGAGTCTCAAGGTATAAACTCATACAGCCTGTCAACAGGAATAGTGCCATAAAGAATTAAAAAAAAAAATAAATCTCTTCTATTGCAAGAACTCTAACTCTCTTTCTGTAGTGTATGTTATGTGATAAAGGATTTTCTTTTCTCTGTGTGGTCCCATTTGATTACAATGCTAGGAGTGCCTGGCTGCATTCCATATATAATTAATTGCAGCTTTGGTTTCAGATTGCAGTGGGGCCAGGCTGCCTCTATCCCTTGCACTTGTTCACATCTTTAGATAGCTTTCCACCATGCCAGCTGGTGAGTGAATGGAGCCTTTCACAGCAAGCCTAATAGGCATGAATGGTTGAGTCATTGTCCTTGTTGGCTCTCTAGTTAATCTAGTGACAAACAAGGTTGGAGCTGCTGCAGTTGACATTCTTTTTATTGCCTGTGTTTTCAGCATAAACACTGTGTGTAAAGGGATTTCATCTTTTTGCCAGCTTATTTCTGTTTCTTGCTGGTTTTGGAAGGAAAGTATTCTTTACGAAGAGGTACTAGTAAAAGCTGCTATGTGTTATGTTCATTTGTTTGCTTTTAGTTTCCAGCAAAGCAGACAGTTGAATACCTCAGGTTGTGTGTTCAGGTTCCAAGTTTTACAATTTTTTTAGACCTTCTGAGGTTCAATTGTCTTTGCTGACATAAATGATTTCTGCATTGCATGTGAAGTTAAGTTACACTAAGCTATCGTTTCAGTTCTTGCCTGCTTATAGGGATGTGTTTCTGAACTGTTATTCATTCATTTATTTATGCTGTTTACAAGCTTAAATAAAAAAGAGATCTGTTTTCTTACAGGGATTAGTACCCTTTTGTGATGCAAAAAGTAGCAAAAAATGTATTCTAACTAGGAAATTCTGTAACAATGGAAAATGTCCTTTCTATGAGTAATTTTCAATTCCGTATGTATAAAACAATTCTTTTTCTAAAATACTTCTGCTATTTCCCTCATTAAATTCTAAAAGGTAAACTAACTTTAGATAGCATGTAGTAAAAAAAGTAATCAGAAATGCAAATAAATTTAACGTAGTGTTTGAAAACCATGTGTTTTCATAAATGCTTTTGCTCAACCACGATATCTAAAAAGTTTTTGGGGTTTTTTTTTAAGCCTTTTCTGAATTCAAGAAGGAGAGAGGAACATGTGCCAACTTTTCATTTCCCTATTTTCTAGATCTTTCAAAATCAAAGAAGGAAAATCGAGTCAAAAGGGCAAAAGCAACATCCAGCAAAACTGCTCACTGACAATCTTGTCATTTATGGAGCCAGGATAAACAAAAACACAGTTCCTGCAGTTGCTTTTCTTCTATAATGAGTTGTGCGTAGTACAAAAAAATACAACTCAGTGACTGCTTCTCAGTCTTCCTACAGCAGAAAACTGTGACAATGAGAAACGTGGGCATTGTAGTAACCTCCTTCCGTGTAACACTGGTGTGATATGGGCATACGTGGTGAGCCCTTGGCTCAGATAGAGGCTTTAAAAGTCCCTGAGCTAATCAGTACCACAACACTGCTGGGGGGTAATTTCACTCTCTGCCCTCGTTTAGCCTGGAGAAGTGGCAGAGGGAGGGGGAGTACCCTGAGTAGCATCATGGTGATGTCTGGTCTGCCAGGGAGGCAGGATGCCTTCTTGAGCCCCTCAGGTAGAGGACTTGGGCTATTTGTACATCTGTGCTTTATTCTGGGCCATCCTGCTCATCTGGCAATGGTGAAGTTTTGCAGAGGAAGATACTGTCTTTAACACTGAAAAATGTTCTTTCATACAGCAGAGAAAATGAGATTATTTTCAATAACAGCTCTTGTACACCTTCTGCTTCCTTGTTGTCACAATAAAACATCTTTTTGGAATCTCCCTGGGCCTCTGCCCATGTCTGCTGTTATAAATGAGCAATACGCATGTTTCACAGTGCTTAATGGGCTCCATCTAAACTTGCATAAAGAAATGCTGGAAGCTGTAGGGGTTGGCTGGGGCAGGGGCTGTTGTACCTGTAATGAACTGGGAGCAAAACTCTCATTAATGTTAAAGGAGAAATTTGCTTAATTCCTTGCTAACCATGCTGAAAGTCTTCAACAAGAGACACAGTTTAATAGTCATAATTGAATTTGATTTGTATTAGTCCTCTTTGCCTAATTAAAAATGTATATAAAAAAGCAGAAGACAGGGAGAAAAGAACAGTTAAGCTCTTCAGTATTTGGGGCTCACTGATATTTCACCAGTGCAGCAAGAGCAGGAAGAAAACAGCCAATCCTTTTGTAATTCTGCCACATCTTGGGACAGTTATCTAGCTACAGTGGTGATTGACGGATGGTCAGTGTTGACTTTCTTGTCTGTTAATCTCAACAATATGCTACTTGTTTGCAAGGGTAGTAAGAGAAGAAATCTAACTACAGCACAAGCATGAGGTTTGCTTTAATTAGACTAAAAGCAATTTTTTTTTGGACCCTACTTCTATATTTTGTTTATGGTTGCCCTTAAATTGAGATATTTTCTTACCATGATAACCCACAATGAAATCCTCTCTCTCTCTCTCTCTTCCTTTTTGTCTTCTAGTATATAATTTTGTTCTGTAGTCTTAATTATCTGAATAATCTCACAGATTTGGTTTATTAAAGTGAGTAAACACAACTACATTTGGCCAATTCTTGATGGCTTTTAGACCTTTCAAGTTTTTTTCATTGTTCTCAATTCCAAGAGAGCAATAAGTTAAAATATTGTGTCTGATGACCCTTTATATGTTTTGGTTTTTTTCAAGGATTTATTTAAAGTTTGGTGTTCCAGAATGAAAAAAAAAAAAGGGGTGTGTGTGTGTAATTTGTTCATTGCTTCATTTTGTGTGTGGGAGCTTCCCTGAAAGCCACACATATGATGTAGTCAGTGTGGTTCAATCTTGCTGTGCAACACTGATATTATGCTGTCTGACCCAGGAGTCTCTGTGGCCAAAGGCCATAGGCTAAATGTTATTTCATTTTGTATTGGGAAAGTACAATTTGGAAGCTGATTAAAAGAAAAATCTGAAATCCAAAGTTGAGTGATGCTCATAAAGATTGCACAAAGAGATGATAAAATCTCATTGTATGAGAGAAGCAAAATCTCTTTTTTCTTTCTTTTTTTTTTTTTTAATGCTGCCTTTTCTGCAATAAATAGCTACTTGAGTAGGCGTTACGTTCTGCACAGGAGTTTCCTGCAGAGAGTTCACTGCAGATTTGTTAGCATTAAGGAATACCTTGGAAGGATTAGGGTAAGACTCTTAGCAGACTAATCTCTAGAGGACATTCTTGGTAACATGTGACTGGCTTCTGACTTTTGACCTTCCCCTTTAAAGTGTTGGCAGCAGAATAATTATCATGAGGCACTATAGCAAATCAAATGTTTAAATTATTTCCTCCAATTAAGAGGTTTTTTTAACATGCAAATGCAATGTTATATATGTAGAAGTCATTGGTGGTGATGGTTCTTCATGATAATGACATAAAAATAGTGCTGTTCAAACCTGCTGAACTGTATCTTGATCCAAAGAATAATTTTAACTGCATTGAAAGATTATTAATCAAAAAAGAATGACATGAAAACAAAAATGAACAGATTTCTGGATCTGACTACTTTCAGTCCTCTTCTGGTTTCCCTAACTTGCTCATTACCCTTTGATTTACACTGAAAAGAGGGGTATAAAACATGGTTGGCTTGCCTTCATGCTGCAAGGCATCCTTTTGCCTTCACTGTCCACACTGATGCATCTCCACTAGTGCTAGCATAGTCGACTCTGAGCACTCTACTGTCATCTTGGTGGAGATGAGCCAAAAAGGTTTACATGAGGTTTGGTGTTAAAGTCTAGCAGGCACCTGGCATTCTCCCACTTCTTTCCTGAGGTAGCAGCAGTGTGGATCATTTCAGGAGAAAGAAAATGCTGGTCACACTGCAACTACCCTTATAAATAGACCTTCAGTAGTGAATACAGAACAATTCTACATTTAGTATTCCCACTGCTGTTTTAAAAAGAACTAGTAAGTATTTGCTGGACTTTGATCTTTTTCTTTTTTTTCCACTGAAAACAATCATGTTTGTTCTGCCTAAGGAGAAGACTTTTGTTAAATCCCCTTGCAAATAGTCCCTGATCTCTATATTTCCAAATCTTTCTTCCTTCCCAGCCATGTCAGTTTGCAGGAGGAACAAAATCACTATGGCAGCAGGCTGCTTCCCAGATGTGTCAAAGAAACCTGCCAAGTTTCATAGGTTTATTGTGTGCGGTGCTGAGATTCTCTTTTGTGTTTGTAACATAAGCAGTAGAAAATGGCAGTATTTGAACTAGGATTTCATGCTCCCTTATTCTGTCCCTGGCAGGGCCACTCTGTGTTTCCTCGTCCATGTCAGTCTCATGCTTGCTCCTGAGAGGATGGAAAGGAAGCGGCGGGGTAAAAGCCTTCTTAATTTGCTTCTGAAGACAAAGGTCTCATCATGATTACTGTACCGGAGCACTGGTACAAATAGAAACAGCAGCCCCCTGAGAGTGTTCAAATGGGGTTTTCTGGGACTGTGTCACATTTGTTTTCTCATTGGAAGGTCAGAAGGGCTCAGTAAAGTCAGTAACAGCAGATCAGTCTCATCTATGCTGCAAGACTGAGCCATTTTTTTAATCATGTCAGGGGGCAGCATCCCCAGCAGACCAGCTATCACTTTTCAGCCAGCCAGCCCTGCCGGGAGCAGGGAAACTCTTGGTGATAGATGCTCCTCTTATAGGATGTGTTATTGCCGTTGGGAAAACACTTCCACAGCTTTGGCATGTGCTTACTTCAATCTGCCAAATTAATTTTCTAGCTCTGGTTTGGACTCATTCTTTCAAGTAGCATCTGGGAGATGCTGGGATGTTGTTTTGGGTTTGTGTGGTAGGGTTTTGGTAGCAGGGGAGGGGCTACAGGGGTGGTGCCTCTAAGAAGCTGCTAGAACCTTCCCTGCTCCAAGTTGGACCCCGCCGCTGGGCAAGGCCAAGCCCATCAGCGATGGTGGTAGCGCCTCTGGGATAACCTTTTTAAGAAGGGCAAACCTGCAGTGGAGGGGAAGTGGAATGTGAGAGAAACACACCTATGCTGACACCAAGGTCAGTGAAGAAGAAAGGGGAGGAGGTATGCCGGAGGAGGTGATGCCTCTGCAGCCTGTGGTGAGACGGCAGGCTGTCCCCCCCCAGCCCATGGAGTTGAGCGTGGGAGCAGATGCCCACCTGCAGTCTGGGGAGGACCCCATGTTGGAGCAGGTGGGTGCCCCTGAAGATGGCTGTGACTCCATGGGAAAGCTTGCACTGGAGCAGTTTGTGACTGAAGGACTGCAGCCCATGGGAAGGACTCATGTTGGAGAAGTTCATGGAGAACTGTCTCCTGTGGGAGGGACCCCACACTGGAGCAGAGGAAGAGTGTGAGGAGTCCTTCCCCTGAGGAGGAAGGAGCAGCAGAGACAACATGTGATGAACTGACCACAAACCCCATTCCCCATCCTCCTGTGCTGCTGGGGGGAGAAGGTAGAGAAAATCGGGAGTTGAGCCAGGAAGGAGGGAGAGGTGGGGGAAGGTGTTTTAAGATTTGGTTTTATTTCTAATTATCCTTGTTTTGACTTGATAGGTAGTAAATTAAGTTGATTTTGTTTTTTCCCCAAGTTGAACCTGTCTTTTGTCCGTGACCATAATTGGTGAGTGATCCCTCCCTGTCCTTGTCTTGACCCACGAGCTTTTCTTTATATTTTCTCCTCCCCATCCCACCACGGAGGGAGGAGTGAGCGAGTGGCTTTGTGGTGCTTTGTTGCTGGCTGGGCTTAAACCACAACAGGTGCCATATCTGGTCATGGGTTATGTACTCTTCCAGGCTGAGGGCTGTGAGAGTGTGATCATACTATTGAAATGCCTGCCCCTATGCACTGCACATCCATAAGGAGCACCCTTGTGTCTGATTTTTGTGGCATCCCCACAGGTATTCAGTTCTGCAGTGCAGACAGGTCCTAAGCCTCTAGCTGTGTCAGCTGCTTCTTGTGGTAGTAACATCAAGTCAAAAGGATGACCTGGCACCTTTTCTCATAAGTGTGTTGTGCTTTGTTTTTGGGATGTCCACTGGAAAATATAGGTGGTGCTCCATGCCCATACACTGGGTTTTGATGTATGCTTGTGTTTTGGCTACTTAATGTACGTTACAGGCTACTCTACTGATTCCCTATCAAACGGCTGAGTTTAATTTCATTTGTGTTTGGAGCCAAAGCTGCCTCAGTTAAACACTTAGAATTGCTCTTCAGAGGCATCCATTTCTTTCTACTGACCATAGGGGAAATATAAATTCCTAGCTGAAGTTCTTTGAGTCACCCTGTTGGTCTGTGTACCTTTGCAGTGCTGAAATAAGTCCTCTGAATCCAGCCCATACTCTTTGAAGTGCCTGATTTAGAGCCTTTTGTTGCATTGCTCTTTTGTTACTTGCCATTTTGCTCCCTTTTGCATTGACAGCAACAAAGAAACCCTTATTTCAGTGCAATTCCATCAGTCATGTATAGAAATAGAGCAAATACCTAGAAAATCAGAATGGATCCCAGAAGGGCCTTGTGGCAATTTCTGTTCCGACTTCAAAAGATACCATTTACATAATGCAACATCTTCACTGGAATGAATAAACTGTGATTTAATGCAAGACCTTTTGTCTTTTATACTTTACATTTAAATAATAGACACATAAAAATTAAAATAAAAATAGCCAAAAGAGTGATGTTTGGTTAATGAAGCTGTGAAATCGCAGCTTGTTTCTGACGCACAGCATCAAAAGTTTTCACTCTTATTTTAGCAAGCACTAAGAGGCAGGTTCATATTAGCTGATCTAATCCAGTCCAACTTTATATTATCTTAATCTCAGCTGCTCCCCATGCTCAGTTTCAATTTATGTATTACTGGGCTCCCTCTGGTCTCCTCTCCTACTTCCCTCTGGCTGTTTTAAGATTGTAGACAGCTCAGAGTCACTCTCTTCTAAGACAAGCATGGGCATGAAAGTTAAGTGTCTGTTCATCTTTTTCTTGGCTTAGACCCGTACACCTGCCTTGTAAAGACCTCTCTAACATCTCTAGCTTTTATAAGAAAACAGTGCTTTTTTTCCATGAAAAAGTGCTTTCCATACTGTTTTGGTTTTTTTTACCACAATTGGATAATTCTGTGGAAGTGTGGAGGGTCCCCCTCTGCTCTAACTGAAGGCTTTAACCACACTGCAGACACTTCTGTATATAGAATTTCTACAGCCTGCAACCTCCTGTTGTAGGCTTCTTTCCTTATGTAGGTTTCCCCTCCAGTTATTCTTGCTTTTATTCATGGCTGTAGGGTTGTTGGTTTTTTTCCCCCCCTGAAGCTTTTGGGACAGCTACTTGCATTAGCTTCTACCTCTGGCTCCCCCCATTCTCAATTCCCTCTTAAGCCTTACTCAGTGGGAGAGTGTTTTCTTTATAAGCTACAAGCAGCCCAGAAAGGCACCCTTGCAGCTTTCACTCACTACAACTGTCGTGCATACCTCCATGCACAGCTAGCTTAAAGGAAATCAGCTTCCGAAATGTTAAATGTTAGCAAAACTCACCCAGCACATGCCTGATATGCCATCTGTTACAAACAGGAATGAGGCTGCAAGTGGAGAAAGAACACACTGAGAAGGAGAATAAATCCTATTTCTTACTCTGTGCCACTCTGTGCTCTGCATATCCTGCCATATTATAATTTTTCTAACTACTTCAGGTTTCCTTTGCAGATTTGACTTTCAGCCTTTTCCTAATGCATGCAAACAGGCTCCACGGCTGCTTCTATACTGCATCTTGGGTACCGGTCATCTATACTACCCTTTTAACTGGAAGTATGGTGCTAGCAAGTCCTAGCTGCTCTTAGAACAGATGATGTTAAGACTCCTATAGGAAGAAGCATAAGTCTCTTCTACTGTTCCAAGGCTCATTGTACCCTGGTTTTCAGGTGTATCTTTCCAATTCTGAACTGGTCCCCTAGTTATTTCCTTTTGGTCTTATTTTTCTTAATCAGATGATGGAGGACAGCCAAGGCTGACCACTAATTCTATTTACCGTGCCTTATATGCTCCAATTGCAATAAATCTCAGGCTACATTGTTCTTTGTTATCCAAGTGTATTGTGTTGATGCTATGAAGAAGGCCAAAAAAACCATAATGAGCCTAAGCCTGTTCCTCTCGGGAAATTTCTTCTTTGGCCCTTGCAGTTGCTGTCAAGAAGGTAGCTGTACCCTGACCTCCTATTTTCAGTCTCCTTCTCATTTGTGGCTTTTTTTTTTTTGTGAGCACATGCTTAACAGGGGAGAACATGGCCAGCTTTCACACAGGAAGCAGAAGTTCAGATTCTGGGTGCTGTTTCAGCCCATGTTAATTTCTTAAAACACAGTGTTCCAAAGACTAAACAATAAGCTTGAAGGGGCTAGGAACACACTCCTGCTTTAAGGTTGGGAAAGGTACAGAACAGTGGATACATCAACATTCTGTGGGACTAGTGTTTTTTTTACTCACTGTCCTCATTTTGCCTGTGATAGTTAATTTTCTTTCTAGTAGCTGGTATAGTGTTATGTTGTCATTTTATTATAATTATTATTTTCTTCCTTTCTGTCCTATTAAACTGTCCTTATCTCAACCCATGAGTTTTACTTTTTTTTTTTTTTTTCTGATTCTCTCTCCCATCCCACTCAGTGGGGGGGAAGCGAGTGAGTGGCTGCATGGTGCTTAGTTACCGGCTGGGGTTAAACCATGACACTCATCTAACCCACAAGTGTCGAGATGAGGATTTTCAACAGGTTTCTCCTCTCTGTTACAGACTATGTTTTACATCCTTCTAAGGTACTTGTGAAGTCCTTACTGTGTAGCAAGAAATGCCCTTTCAGTCAAGGACTTTTCCATCTCCCTGTGCAGCCCCGCCCCGCTCTCTAAGCATGAGGAATGGTAACTAAAGGAACGGGGTTCTGTAAAATGTAAAGTGTGAAACCACGTGCAACTGCATTGCATGTTTTTGACTAATCTGAGGACAAATGCTTAAAACGAGAAAAAGACTTACTGCCCTATGCATGGCCTTACTGAATCCTGATAGTACAGGCCCCCTTCACATGGAGAGTGTGCTCTCTATGTTAGCAGTAACTCAAGAACCTCTGTTAATGGCTTTCAGAAAGGCTAGACAAACTTTTAAAATTTGTAAATCTGGAATGAAATTTTTGGTTTGGGGGTGTGTATTTTTGTGTCTTTTTTGTTGTTATTGTTTTGGTGTGTGTTTTGGTTTTTTTGTTCTGTTTGGTTTTTTTTGTTCAGGTCAGTTACTGAGGATGTATGCTGGAAACTTAGAGGCTACTGGAGCATGATAGCAGTGTTTATGACTGCATCAGACCGTGATAACAGCCAGCTTTCAGACTGGTTCAACTGTCAGGAATACCATGTATATGACTTGAATACAAGTATTTGTGAATAGAATACAACTACTTGCTGTTTCCCTATTTATAAAAAAAGAGATTTATAATAATTCTCGATAGTGAATCTGCCTTTCTTTGGGTACAGAATTATACTTAGCTGTAGTTTGAGGGGCCTGCAGACATGCTCTCACAAAAGCATTACCCTAGTTATACCAAGTTTACTGCAGTCAGGGAATAAGTGAGATGTAAATGAGATCAGAATCCTGTCTACATAAGGGAAATTATTCTGCTTTCCTATCTGGTTACGGTAAGACTAGTACGTCATTAGGAGTTTTGCCAGGGGAAATCTGTACGTCTGAGGCTTTTAAGAGATCAGAGCTACATTAGAAACTCTTCAGTTACTAAAATGCTGTTGAACCTTATTGATGCAGATACAGGAAGAAAAGATTTTGGTAGCATAACCAAATGCACTTCTGAAGGTTAGAAATGTGCAGCGCTGCAGTTCAACACACCTGCAGAGTCCCTGGAGTCTTCAACCCTTCAGAGGTTTCTGTAAGAAATAAATTACAGAGCAGCTCCAAATAAGGGAGAACTGGAAGAATCTTGCTTCTGTTGTTTAGAATAGCATCAAAGCAGACTGTAAAAGGGAAGAACAGTTCATACGTCTTCTTCTGAATTCACAGCTCCCTTGTTTCTTTCCAGTATGTAACATAAGCTGAAGGATTAATTTGTTTTTAAGTGGCTTATTCTTTTTTAATGTCTCTCCTAAACGCGGATTGCCTCTCCTGGAAGGGATTACTGCAGAACTGGAGAATAGGTCCCAGAGGATAAGAATTCAGCAAGGGAAAAGGATATTTCATCAGGATGCTAAAGTATTAGATTGAATTAATTGCTCATTTACATGGCAGGCAAAAGTCTTGGAGAATGTGTGAGATGCTGGGTCAGCAAGAGGGAAAAAGAATGATGAGAAGAAGGGAAGGGGAACTTTGCCAGTTTGACTCTTTTCTGTATGATTGCTGCTCCCAAGTGGATTAGAAGAGTCCTGCTAGAGGAATAGGGGGTAGGGAGGAGAGAATTGCCAACTAGAGATATCCCCAATCTTGTTTGTAAACAAGATCGATAACAAAGCAATTCTGAATTGGGGGAAATGCCAAAGTTTTTTTTGTCCAGCCTGCTTATCTCCTTAGCTGCTCTTCATATACTCAAATAATTCACTTTAATAGGTAGAATAAAGCTTATTTCATTATTTCCTTGAAACATCAAACTGCTACTGGAAGGACTTGTGAAAATAAATTGCATTTGCATCTCATAGGGATCACACGTGGCAGCCAAAGTACTGTCACTGTTTCAATATTAAAAGACTACCAAGGCCTTGTCCCTGGCTATGGAGGTTCAGATGCGATGTGGCTCGTGCTGTGATAATACAGAATAATGAAAAACTTGAAGAAGGTGATAAATTTTTACACAGCACTTGAAACTGGTGTAGGAACCAATTATTACTTGTTGTGTTAATATTTGGTTCTGATAAAAATGGCAGCCATATCTAGACAGATGTGTTGAGTGAGTCACAAAATGGCATGTTCTGATATAACACTTCTGACAGCGAGTGCTTCCTGAATGTCTAAGCAGAGTGTGTATGATGTTTCTAGTTTTACAAGAAGTTAAGCAACACACCAATATCTATTCCCTCCTAGAGCTGGAAAATCCATTCTATAAGGAGGAAAAAACCTCAACTACTGTTAAGCCAAGTAGTTCTATGGGATGAAGGATCTGGCTGTTGAACAGTGGCTTCTTAAGATTTGTGTCTCTTGGATTTTCTGACTTCTAAAGTGGTTTGAGTTTTGAGGGCATCTTTTTCTGTCTTTGAGATGTTTGTCTTCTTCCTATAAGGGTTTCTGGGTTGTACTTGTACAGTCCCCTTCAGTTAGGGGCTAATCAGTCTTTCCTTTCTTTTTCTTTAATTGTGTAGGAACTAAACACTTTTCTCCCCTTCCGGCGCACTTGGTTGAAACTGGTCAACATGTCCTGGAATGTGAACACACATGGAAAATCAGACAGCTTGGAAATACATAAACCTTCCAGGCCACTGACATGAACAGGAACATTTGCTTTACATTTAATTTTTCTAGGCTTGAAAAAAACATTGTCAAGGCTGGCTGGTAGCTTTAGCACTCATTGAGGCAGCTGAGCCTCTGTGTCTGAACCAATTACTATGGTTTTAGTGGGATTGGGCAAAAAGGCAGTTCAATTCAAACTGCTTTATTGGCATGACTAGTGTCACAAGCTTTGCCAAAAGGCATGGTGCCACTAGGGATTTGCGAGACTCAACATGTCAGAATGATTTTGGTCTTAAAATAAGTGCTATTTGATACTTTATTCTGCAATGATTAGAACTGGAGAAGGTTTTGATCTCTGTTCCTGATCTTAGAGGTTCAGATAAATAGTCTTGGTAATGGCAGCATAACAGTGTCAGCTATGCAGCTGAGGAATGAGGGAAAGCTTGGTCTTTTAATCTAAAAACTGACAAAGGTCAAACAATAAGACTCTTTCCAGTGTCTAGAAAGAGTCTAGAAAATAGAATTTGGCTTTAGGATACAAGGCACAAATCCCCAAACAGGGTCTTTTCTAAAACCGAAAGAAAGGCAAAATCCTTGCAAACGGCCTATTAAATTGCGAGTAATTGCTGTAATAGAAAAGCGCTCAGTTAGCCGAGATCTTTGGTCACTATTTAGAATGACAATGCTGAGTTAAATCCTGTTTTCTTTCAATCCAATATTCAAATAACATCAAACAATGCCCCAGAAAATGTATGTAAATTATAAACAGGCTGGTTTGTACTTCTCAGAGTCTAGTGTTGTGCACTGGAAAATGTTAAGCTGATAGAGAGTAAAGGGCTGCACTATTTTAAGCTCTCTTATCCAGTTAGCTGACTAAAACTGTTTTATAGCTAGAACAGAGCATCTGGGCTGGTACACATAGCATTCATCAGTGACTCTAAATCTGTGAAAAAGAGCAGGGAAACAACAAGCTTGGAATAGATTCTGTCAAGCCCACAGCATCTGAACAATTTGTAGTTAGAAAACCCCACTGATGCTCAGAAATCACAAGTGTCTGCCAGTCCTTCAAGATTTTCTTTCTCTGCGAGCATGTGCTGTTTTTCTGAAGTTCCTATGTGCCTTCTAAAAAAAACAAGTGGAAGATGGAACATACTGTACCGAGCAGCGAAGCAAGGAAGCCAGCATTGAAAGGAGAAAAACAATTCAGACTGGGACACTTCTGCTATCTCCCAATTTATCATAGTTTGCATATAAAAAGGATGTTAATTTCCGTTGTTTTCTTTGTTCCTCTTGAAATTTTAATGTCAATACCAGGTGACTGATTAGTGCCCTGTTGCTCCGATCTAAAACCTCCAAAGAGGTCATGGAGTTTATAAAGGATTGTCTGCCCGGGGCAGGTCATCTACTAACAGATGTAGCTCTTAATCTTGTCCGTGGCTTTTAACCTGAGCTATGTCTTCTAGTCGCTGTAAGAGGCTCAGTGGTGCCATAACGTGTGCCTCGGTTTCCAGATTTTTAATTAAGAAAGTAAAAATCCAGAAATTTACCACCTCAATATTCTTTTCCACAAAGAGCCCCTACATAGCACTTAAATTGCTACTTTTGGTCTTAACAGAGGAGTTTTGACTACATCGATGTTTGCTGGAACGAATTGAGGAATCCTGAAACCTGATCTGCATTTGTGGAGTAGGGAGCTGAGTTAAAACAGACCTGTTATTAACTCGGAATACTTCTTTTTTTTAACTCCAGAAAAACATAAAGAAAGCAATACTAATCTCTATTTTGGGGTGGCTGTGTAATTTTGGATCCTTACTTGCATGGGTTTTATTTTCAAACTCTGAGTACTTTTACAACTGAACTTGAATAGAATATAGCATTCTTGAGGCAGTAAAATATAGATTTTCAGAGAAAGGCTGTGGAGGATGTTGAAGTAAAAAGGTGTTGTAAGTGATAATGTTTTGGGCTGATAGCACTGTGAAATTTCTACTTTTGGTCTTGAAACCAATAGGACTTAAGTGGAGGTGAAACATGGTGTTGGATACAAAGTATGAAAGCCACCTTTGGGCTTTCTTTTAAACTTGACTCCTTTGTAGATGCTTCACTGCAGACATTTGTTCTGGCCTCTGCCTTCTGGACACTTCAGTATATGAAACTTCTGGGAAACCCCTTGCTTTAAGGAGTTACCAGAGTTCCACTCCTCAGGCCTCTTCCCACTCCCTTGCTGCAGGGGTGGTATGGAGAGAGGCTGCAGAGCTTTGGTTTTGCATAACTCTGAGATCATGGGCAGCCTCGGTGGTCTTGACCAGGCGGTATCTGTTGAACGGACTAGTGCATCTCCAGAAACTGCTGTAACTTGTGGCTGGGGCTGACCCAGCTCCTCAGAGCAGCCTGGGGTCTGGGAGGTGCATCTAATGCTGTCTCTCCAGGGAGCACAGCTGAGAACTGTTCCTCTGGAGGTTTGCCACCTGTGCTTCCCCGTCTGTCCCCGGGCAGACCTGATCTCTGAGTGGTTCCTCGTGCACATGTGAATATAGACATATTAGATTGCCTCCTGCTCACCTGCCCTGCATGTGCTATGTAGATCAGATAGCAAACCGTTGGGAGAGGGTGACTGTTTTATTCCAAATACACACCATGTAGCACTGTACATTCACAGCAGTTTTCAGGGCCACGTTTCATTTATAAGAACACCACCAACAGCGAGATCAGGCCGTGGAAGATTGCCGCCTTCTCTGCAGAGAAGGGTGGAGGAATTCTGTCACTATGGAAGCTGAGCCTGCCGGGTATGGTATAATGGTGGTAGTAAAGGTTTTCTTGGACATGGCAGTGATGGTTCTACCTCAGCTTAATGAGCTGCTGAGCCCCCTGGGACAGGTACTAGCTGTATCTGGGGATACTTCTGAGTCTGCTGCTTTCTGCTGGGACAATTCAGCTCTGACACTTCCTGGTGTGGGCTGGTACCAAGCAATCCATCCAGGCTCTGCTTCCCCTCCATTTCCAACACTGGGGCTGCTATCAGGTGGGCACCCTGCTGCACTCCCACCAATACCAGCTGCAGCAGGGAGGCACCTGGGCCTGCATCTTGCATGTGAGAGTACTAGGGCGGCCTTAAAGATGAGCACTTCCCCAAGTGCCCCACAGTTCACGTGGGATGGTAGCTCTGAGCTGTCAAGCTGTTAGTGAGCATGGGTTGGCTTGCCAGCTCAGTGCAGAGGGGTAAGGTACTGCAACAAGACTTCTCTAAGGCCTGAGAGCTCAGCCCTAGCACGGGGCTTTCCCCTCTCCCATTGTCTGGTTGTGTGCTCTGGGTCTGGCAAGATAATTAGTCCTTTTTGGGCAATTTTCTTCTCATCTAAGTGCTGTGATAAGGTGTTACAGGCAGTGCCCTTCATAAAAATGTGGCTGGCATAGTAATGCACCACTAAGCAACATGAGATTGTTTTAGCCAGGTGTAGCTGGAAGGTGTCCATCAGCACTGTCAGCACCCCACCACCTGTGCAGGAGGGAGGAGGTAGCCACAGCAGTGCAGGTAAACAGAGATGGGCAGAAGGAGCAGGCTGTCCTGGGATCACAATCAGGGGCTACACAAAATTGAAAGAGGCTGCTTGTCTGCACATTTACCTTGGGGTGTTTGCTTTTAAAGTTGGTGTGCTGCGAGCGATTATATTTTCCCCACCCTATTGTAGCAGTTGCTGCTAACCTCATTAAACAAGTATCTCCTATCTTTGGCCTGCTGTGGAGTGGGAGGACTGACTCCCACTGTGTCTGATCTGGTAGCTACTAACCCTGGTTCTTCCCTGATCCCTGCTCATTACACAAATAACGTGGGCTTGGAGATCACTTATCGAAGCTGCTTTTTATTGTTTTTTTAATGCAGAACTAAGTGTTGCAAATGAAGTAACCGCAGGTGCTTGGGAGAGGTTGAGGATGGAGTTTTATTAGGGGAAAGGGAAACTATTTATGGAGTTGAATTACATATAAAACAGTTTGCTGTTACAGCCGAAGCAGGCGGGTGACCCCACCCCATTCTCTGAGGGACCTATTCCTGCCAACTAGGGAGTTTGCTATTCACATATAATCCTGTTCAGATTTCATACCTGCCCTGTTGTGTATCTGCAAAAGGCCGTTCTTTGCTCACCTACAGATTCACACGCTTGTTTAATCCTGGACATGGGATGAATTTTTACTTTTTGCAGCTCTCCAGGAACTTTTTCCTAAACAATGATCCCCAATCGCAGGTTGTTGTCTGAGGCAGGATGGAAGGCTGAATTTGGGAACTGTGGGTTGAATGTAAACTGCAAGCTGGGCTGGAGAGGCGTGGAGGATATCTCTTCCATTAAGGTTTCAAGCTGAGGCCATTGTATGGGTCTTACTGTGAATATCAGATGCAAAACACACTGAGGTGCTACTTTTATTTTTGCTCGTGTTTGTGCCCGTTGAATAGAAGTAAGACAGAGCAAACAATGATAAGGCTGAACTAACAGTTATGTGGTCAGGGAATGTACTTTTTGTTGTTGTTTTTGTTGCTTTCTGCTCTACCACAACATGCATTGCAACACTGCTGTCCAGCATAACACACCGGGGGAGGAAATTAACTTGTCTTCGCTATATGGAAATTGGGATGTGATTTCTATTGTGTTTGCAGGAAGGGGAATGAAGCTGCTTGTGACACAGCTATTAAATTTTCTTTTTGCCACTTGTGCCCTTTTGTTATGGATTAATTGCACCTGGCATCAACACAGCTTGGTAAGGGTTATGGAAAGCTGAAATTTTATAATTGGAAATATCCAAAGCTATTTTATTAAAGCAAGTCTTGCCAGCCAAACTCCATGTGAACATGGCTTTGTCTGGTTTTGGGCTTAAATAGCAGAGACCTTGGAGTCAATGTAATTCATTGTGCTCTATGTAAATGAGGCTGTATTAAATGACTAAAGCATGTTATTCACATAGATCTGAGATGAGGTGTCTGGGGGAAAATGATAGTATCTGACTGATAACAGCTACCTGCCAGGGAAGTCCCTGGCCTTCATTTTTATAAAGGTATGTGCACAAATGTATTATTACATTACTAAAAAGCCAGAGGAAGGAATTCTTCTCCCTGCCCTTTTTTGAGGGCACTCAGGTCTTTATCCTTCCAGCCAAGAGCAATTTTTGCAACAATCTGTCTTCTTGAGGGATTAAGTCAGTGTCAAAGACAGGGGAGGCAGAACTGTTAATTGCAGCCAAATCAGTTGGGGTAAAACTGCAATTAGAAGAGACATTGTGGGAATTGCCAAATCTCAGGCACAGTTTCTTTGTAGGAAGGTTTTCTATACTTTGATTCATGTGTTCAGACCTGCCAAGTTACCCACTTGGTAAAGTCTGTAATAAAAAGGGAATTTATCAGCAATTTATGGTGAAGACGTGGAAAACTTCTCAGGCATCTAATGTCAAATTGCACATTTTTTCACCTGCTAGTGCACTTGTTTAGGGTTGTGTAGACCTACCTATGCTTGGATTATTTTTAAAGGTACACACTTTAAAGCAATTGACAAGAACTGCTGTGTGATAAAGACTATATAAAGACAAACTTTCAGCTAAGAATACTTCAGGGCTGAAATATAGATGACTGAACTGGATTAATCACTTGTTCACCTAAAAGAAAATATGATGCCTGAAAGGGTAGGGTCTGTTATTAGAATAGGTGTTTTGTAAGTAGTATTCTTGTATGAAGAACTTGATTCAGAAAGGTTCCTGTGTAACTCCATTTGAATCAGGTTTCGTGCAGTTACAGAGTTTCTACTCAGATCTGGACCTGTGCTTCTCATCACCACAGCCATCCTTTAGAAATCATCTAATGCAAAATTTAAAAAAACCCCTCAGAAACATTAAAATTCATAGAGAGAGAAGTCTGAAATAAAATGTATATAAAGAAAGATCTCTTAGAATACACAATACTTCATGCAGCTGAAGTAATGAAGCTCTCATGTTTCTCAGACCCTTCTCCTCCCTTTTCAGTATTCACAAAGGTAGTAACGTTTTGGTTTTTTTTTTCCCTTGATGTGGAGGCTGAATACAGGATTTCTGTTATGGAGAAACTGATGAAAGAAAATTTGCCTGTAAAAAGACTCCTTTCCAAGCTCTTGGGACTTTGGCGCTCTCAAATTCAAATACCTTAGGATTCAAGCTGTGATGTACAAAGTTTTGATGTTGAGTTCAATATCTATGTGACTAGAGCTCTAGATGTGGTCTGAAGAGATACTAAAGTGTTCACAGGCTGTTCATACTTTACTAATGCTTCCTCTGATAAAAAAGGTTATGCCATGGCATTTGTAATCCACCTACCACCTCCAGGCGTACTGTTTAGGATTGTGAAAAAAATCCCAAACAAACCTGGGGAGGGTGGAATAGTTGAGAGTTGATCTCTGACTGAAAATAAAAAATGTAATTTAGCTAGAACTTAATTAATGCCATGTTATGTGGAACAGACTCACCAAACAGGAGTGTCAGTTCTGATCTCCATTCCCTGTCTGATTCTTGGTAAAGCCTGAATAGGACATTAACATGATGTGTCTATCTCCTTTTGTATGAAACAGCAGAGTATAATGAAGAGATTGGTGAAGAATCTGTAACACTCTTAAAAAAAAACCCAAAAAACCCAACCCTTGGGAATGAAGATGACTTCCAAACAGTACCTGCCCTGAACTCTGCAAGCGGCGTTGTTTTTAGTGTGGGTTTTTTTTTTTTTTTCCTTGTTTGTTTTTAAATACTGTTGCAGGTGACATAGTATCTCTAACCTGGGTTGTGGCATTTGAACTCCATCTAGTTCACCATGCCTTTTCTCATACATCCGTAACCCATACTGTAGTCAGAGGAGTGGTTGCAGCTTGTTCAGGTACACCTGAGCTAGTCTGGAAGTAGCCAAACCAGCTTAAGAAATAGAAATGTGGCAACATATAAAGCATCTTCAGCTTCCAGAAAGTGTAGTGTTGTTTTTTGTTTGGTTGGTGGGGATTTTTGGTGGGGTTTTTTTGTTGCTTGTTTTTTGTTTTTTAAAATCTAGACCTCCACGTGAATGCTGCTGTAGTTGAAGAGTTGTTGGTGTGAATTCAGTGTGATTTCATGCTTGGCTAACACTGATGGAAGTCAGTACTCCTAGGTGCCAGAGGTCCATTCTCCCACCAAGAAAACTTTAAGCCAATCCTATCCTTTTTCTTGAGCCAGTAGTAGTGATTGTACAGATGACTGCTGAGTTTAATCTGCTTGCTGATACAGATGAAGGCTAGTTGTGAGTTTGGATTGGCAACAGGGAGGGTGGCTTGCCCCTTCGCACAGCAGTGTGGTCTCAAAGCAGTAGTGCAACAGTGCCCTGAGCTGGTTTCAAGCTGATTCAGACAAGCCTACACAGGGTGTAGTTACAACTTTGGTCTCTGTGTGTGCAAACTTGAAATGTTAGGGGTGTCATGACATAGAATAAAATTCTAACTTAAGTAGTATTAATGATGCTGGATTCTGGACTGTGCTGCTTCCACAATTAACTTGACTTAAGTTGAAAAGAAGCAATACATTTCTCTGCTGCTATAGTAACTGAGTTTTAGATGTGTCTTCTCTTGAATGCGATCCAGAGCATTATGTATCACACGCCTACGACTGATATATAGGAGACGAAAAGTGCTACAGATGATTTTGAAGAATGTGCTGTGGCAGTTTAAGGATTTACTACCTGCAGCTGTCTGTTCTGCCCTTCTGCAGGAGTTTCTAGTCTCCATATCAGAGCTGGCAAAGGCAATATGTACCCACACCAAAGCTACCTCAGATCATAACCTGGCATTGTAGCTTAGACTCATAATGGCTCTGACTCATGTTTGCAGGGAGATTTAGCTGCTGCGGCTAAACAAATTCTGCCCTGTCCCCATACAAAGGGTTGGAAGGGAGAGCTGAACAGGACTCTTAGTTGTTTCTGAACTGTCCCACTTTACACTGATAACATCTGCAAACTCTGGCAGTTGAGGAGTGGATGCACATCCTCTGTAGCTGCCCCTGTTACAAGGAGACAGCCGTTGTAGAGGGAAGTGTTGGGCAATGGGAGACATCCCCGCTAGCTGGCCGGCTAAACCTGCCTAAGAAAAGGAGCCAGAGCCATGCTGTGTCAGACCATACAGCATTGTGGCTGTGGTGCAGGCACACATTCCTGTCTGCCAACGTTGCTTTGGGAAGGCAACCTTTCGGAAGAGATGTAGAATAAATAGGGTGTGCAAGAGGGAAAGCAAGAGGCAAATTATTTAACTGTGACAGCAAGGTTCAGCAAGGGTTTGTTTGTGGCATCTCTAGATGTCTCAGAAGGCCACAAATAGCTGGTGTGTGGAGCAGGCCATTGTCTAAAGTCGCCAGTGTTGAACTACTTTTACGTACTCACCAACACATAATGCTGAGGAAGAGGAAATACTGGATGGAGCCAGTCACACGTCTACTCAGGCTAAGAGGTTTCAGGGTGACAATCTGGGACCCTACAACCTAAATTCTGCTGAAGTCCTTCAATTTGGAGTTGTTCTTCTCCCTCAAGGCCTAAGGGAGAGACTACCTGTTTGAGTAATCCACTCGGCTGCTCATGAATAACATGATTAGACTCTTAGAGTTGCACTGAAGCAGGATGGGTTGGTGCTATCTGGCAAAATGCAGGTAGAAAACTTGATCCTTCTCTTTATTCTCATTTTCACCATACTTAAAGCTCTACTAACATTTTGCATTCGGATGTGTGGTGTATAGACTCTTATTAACCAACACCAGAAAAATCTTTAGTTTGCATGTATTAGAATGAAAGGATTTCTGTGGTCAAAATTAAGAAAAGCAGTGGCAGTGTTTCTGTACCTCTCTCTTTTAATGGTATGGTTCTTTTGATTAGTACTTAATTTTGCATTGAAACCTGGCTAAATTGATTTCATGATAAAAAAAGGAGCAATCAAAATTTTATACTTAGAAAACCCCTCTGAACTGAAGGTCCGGGAAATGGCTTAGGCTGAATTCTTAACACTGTGGTCTTATATCTGCCAGTGGAAATAAGGCCCAAGAACAGGTTTTGCAGTAAAAACAAAGTATTCAGTCTAGTTTGTTTTAGAAGTAACTGTAAAGACAACGCTGTTCTTCTGAAGGGAGACCGTTTTGACAGAAAATAACTTCTACTTTTCCCCAAATGCATAAATATTTAAGTTTTCTGGCATGAAATATTAACAATAGGAGGAAAAAAGATACTATCTCAGTTTTGGTTTTTTTGGCCGTAAATAAGAAGTGAAAAAGAGTTTAAATAATTCAAGTCATTCAATTAAAACAATTACAAATGTATCTTTGTGCCTGATAAGTATTGTATGTATCCTTATGTATTATACGTAGGGGTAAGAACTGTAAGCTGAACAGGTTTCGTTCCACCTTGTTGGAAACATTTATGATTAAGGACTGCTGAACAGTCTTGTGAGGGTCAGTGCATGACTGATTGCTGGAGTCCTTAGAGATATGCTATGTACTGTTTTAGGTTGTAACGTTTTTCCATTAAACTTCCTTATACAAGAGTTGGATGATGACAACTATGTTACGTGGCTGGGAGTAAGTGCCCAGGAGCCGAAGTGGGCTACAGTGCGCTTGCCCTTCCGCCTCTGGCAATCCAAGAGAGGAACACACTTCTGGCTAATCTTGACCTGAAAATTAGGAAATGAATTTTTCAGGGATGGCTCAGTCATTTTATCCAATGACTGTGAAAACCATATAAAATGCATATGCAGTTCTAGGAATAAAGGTTGGCCAGGAGCCTCCCTTCTTCTGGATGAGTGTCTGATGACAACTTACAGAATTAGTGTGCTCCTCTTGCTCCCATGGACCTTGCATTTATTTTTTTTTTCTGAATGAGATGATAGCTTCATCAGGCCTGTTAGAAAATGGTCTTTGTTAGAAAGGCGTTCTCCTGAGAAACACGTACATGGGTGTTAGCTCCTCTGATTATCTTTCAGTTGGCATGTAGGTCCCTGACTTAATATGTCAAATACAAGAACCTCGAAGTTCCCTAAATAAAGCATGTACAACTTCATTATTTTTGAGAGCAACTTGAATCTGTCAAAAAGAGATAAATGGGCTCTGAGATCTCCTACTGGGCCGGCTGCTTTGGGAGTTTTTGAGGAGGAGTTCTAGACCCCTGTGCAGCCTGGGTGGGAGCTTGGTACTTGGCAGCTCAGCCCAGAGTGGTCCTACACTTGGGCAGGGGCAGTGTGTGCAGCACCTGGTGAGGTCAGGCAGTGGCTGGGTTGAGTTATGGTCTGGTTTACAGCTTTGGGTTTTAGGTGTTTCTTTTCCATCTGAATTCTTTATTTGATTTAGCCCAATAGCTCTAAAGGCCTTTTTAGAAGTATTTTTCAGATTAAGGTGACAGCTATGTATCTAGCTTAATTTAAACACCTTATTCTGTTAATATGCTTTACCTTACCCTTCTAAACCACTGAAATTCCAGTTTTCCTAGTTCCCTTGGTTAATACAAGTAGAATTGTACTTTTTCCAAATTTCGTCTAGAAATACTGCACTTCCACAGACAGACTAATTTTAAAGGCTCTGCAAGGTAAGGTGGTTTTTTATAATATTCTTGTTATTAAACTACATTTATTTTCTGCCTCAAGTACTTCCATACTGTTATTCCCTAACTGCTAGAGACTACAGCTAGCTGGAGGGAAATCAGATACAGTTTAAAATCCCTTCATAAATCATTTTGTCACATTAGTGACAAGAATAAGCTGATAAGTAGTGGCAGTTTCTTTGTAAAATGAAATCCAGAATGAGGCTTTCTAGATAAACACAATGGACACCTAAAGACTGAACAGCTGACCATAAAGATCCTCTGTTTTTACAATATACAGGTCTAATAGCAATCTCCAAGCTTCAAGGCTCTGTGTACTGAGTAGTATCTCTTTAATTAAGGAAACCCGGGTTCACCTTTTACAGGCTCCTCACCTGGCATCTGTCAGATGTCTGGTTATCAAGTGCTAGTTGCTTTCCCACACCGTTAAGATGTTAAAGAAAGCAACAACCAACCTCTAATGGTGGAAGAACTATTCAGCCCTATCTTTAAAACTTTAAATAATGCAGACAATTGTTTTCCTCATTACAAGGAAGAAGAACCAAGGATTGTGTTATAAGAAAGTACTTCAGACTGAGTTGTTATAAAGCGCTTAAGGACGGATCTCTCCCGATGTGATCAGTGGTAAGGAATTTGTTTGTGGTACTTTCAGGACCAACTGTAGCTCTATTTCACTGGAACAGGGTGGAGTTATTTTAATGAAACTGGGAGCAAACTGTAGTGGTGTAATAACCAGGGACTACGTGCTGTGCCTCAGAAACACTTTCAGGCTCTACCAGTGCCAGAGGAAAAATTTCCCAGTGTAATCCCACTGGAAGTCATTGAAGTTGACCACCTCCCACCCCGCTGCAGAAGATCAGAATCCATTTGGGAAAGAAACCCTGGCTGGCATTTCATCACCATGGGAGCTCCATGGGAAGCACTGTCATATCAGTAAGATTACTTTAGAAAGAACAAGAAAGGTCAATTGTCCCTAAAATATTTTACCCATATTTTACAGGTGTAAAAATGATGACTCAATGATTTGAACAGAAATCTGATTGTTTTGTTCTGAAAAATAGATCCTCCAAGGGACTTTCATTTTGTGAGATCATCTGAAAGCTTTTGTGAAGTGCTTTTGTGAGAAAGAAACTTGAAATTTGTTGCAAACCAGGAACATTCTCATGTTGGTCATAACAGCAACATATTACAGTGGCTTTTGACAGGCCTAAGTCATTAAGAAAGGTATATGGCAGTAGAAATGTACATCCTCAGTGCAGGCTGCTATTTCATGTAAATAGTTAAAGCAAGTTCCTGGCCAATCAAAACTATCAGTTTCGTAGCCCCCAAACATATTTCTCTACCAGTTGTGCCAATACAATTGGTAGTGGATCAATAAACATCAT
Source organism: Aquila chrysaetos chrysaetos (assembly GCF_900496995.4). NCBI lineage: Eukaryota > Metazoa > Chordata > Aves > Accipitriformes > Accipitridae > Aquila > Aquila chrysaetos. The sequence continues at coordinate 48,021,974 of NC_044006.1, read as the reverse complement.
CTGATGTATATCATGGCCTTACAGGTGGTTCTGCCAGAGGGTCGAGGGGGGAAACGCTGTGGTACAGGGTGGGGAGGAGTAGAGGGGACAGTTCTGTGCTCCAGCTGGGCCACTGACCCCGGTGTTGCGTGTAAAACTGCTGCTGTAGACCAGCAAAATTTGAATCTCAGCCAAGGTAAATCATATGGCAAAGCAGAAAGTGGCAGTGCTATGTAGACTTAGGTTGTTGAGGGTTTGGTTCATTGATTCCTCTTCTCTCATTTGACTCCTCTTGGCTGTTTATTTCCTATAGAAATGGTGCACACTGGGCTTATACGAGCGGCTGGTACCTCTGTTCTAAGCAATTTACTGCTTCACAGGGCAAATTTAAGAAGAAAAAAAAAAACGTCATCTGCTGTTGTGTCTTCTAGCCTTCCATGCTGCACTTAATCTGCTCCTCAGTTTTGTGCCCCCTGGACAATTTGAGCATTGAGGATGCGTATTTCAAAAGGCTTTTCAGGTGCAATAGAATGATTTTAAGTAAACGTGACTCTTGGAGTGAAGGGAGCCTGGTTTTGCTCTGCTTGAAAACAGGCAAAACAATGATGCTTTGACAAATGTTTCTCTTGGCTATGGAAGTGGGAAGATGGGAAATATACTTGGCTAGGCTAGGTAACACCTGCATTATAGCTGTTGATGTATACATGGATCTTGCATGTACTCGTATATCAAAGTGGCACTAGAAACATTGAAGCATAACTAATTTTAACTGAAAGAGGTAGCCTTATTTCCAGTGTAATATCTGCTCCAGCAGATTACCTTCCTACCTGTCATGCAAACAGGGCACCATACAAAAAGCTTTTGTTGGATGAGCACGGGTGCCCTCTAAATATTTTAGAAGCATATCTCCTGGAAATGTCTTGTAAGTGAGCATCTATTTAATATTTGCTAGGGTGACTATGTTGCAGGTGTATGCACTACAGCTGCTGCTGGTGTATGCATAAGCAAAAAGACTGCACTCCTTTCTGATAGAATGGGGAAATGATATGCACATTAAGCCAGTTCAGTGGCTGCCACTAAAAGGTTGTCCTTGCTCCTTCCCTTTTTTAATGTCTGTACCCTGCTCCCAGCTTCCAGGACCTGTCGTCTTGCTCTGCTTTGCCCTTGCTCTGGGGCTCACCAGACTTGTTGGTGCTTAAATTCACTACCCCAGCAAAAAACTATTCATGTGGGTTTGTTTTTTTTTTTTTCTTGTTGTGGTTTTTTTTTTCCTTCATGTTTTTTATTTTTTCACTGGACTAGTGAGTTGAAACAGTTTGTTGTATGGCTAGATGTATTTGTTCCAGTGCAGGTGCAAGGGAGACCATGGGAACGTGCAGCTGGAAGTGAGGGGAAGATGTGGAGGGAGGACTTCCTTCTTTCTGCAGCCTTGAGATGTTAGACTTGTTCAGTCCAGTATTGTGTAACTGCCATATGATGCTGTAGGACAAAAATAACTGACTAATGCTTAGTTTCAGCTTTAGACAGAAAAAAATTAGGAGATCATAGAAGGATCACCTATTATCTCTTGCTTCATGGGTTTAATTTCTTTCCTGCCTATAATTCAGCCTCTGTCTTATAAATAGCATCTGGTAGTTGCTGCAGAAAGCATTAGCAAATATATTTCATGTGAATTGAATTTGTTCCATGAGTAATCATAGTGATCAGATTAGTTCTCAGTAGAATTTGTTATTTAATAAAGCTTTGTCAATAAAACTGGTTGTGAAAATTCTGGTCAATATACCTCAGCATGCACGTAATTGCACAAACATATACATGCACAAGTGCTTGGACTAAAATTGTTCAAGTCGCATTCCTGAAAGCTTTTTGAACTTGAAAGTAATCCCATTGGGAAACAGAATAAAACTGCTTCTCTCTTGTGGTCATCCAGTAGCTAATATAAAAAATAGTATTAATGATGAATATTTAGTGAATAATCTACTAGCTGAAACATGTTTGTCATTATTAAAAAACTGGCTTAAGGAAAAAGATAGAAACAGCAGAAGGCTTGTAAATAAGCCTGAACTCTACAAAGATTCCTGGCTTGGATAAATCACTGTTGCTTCAAGTGTTTGAAGGGAGCTAAGCCAGTTTACATCAACTCGAATGTCTTCCATTTTCACTGGAGACTAATATTTGACCAGCTGTAGCTCTAATAATCGTATAACTCATTAATATTTCCAAAATTATGTATTCAAATTGTGTTTGACCAGTTTGGTAAATAGCAAATTAATGTGAGCAATTCAAACTGTGTTCACAGAATTCATATACACTGGGGGAAAAGAAAGTGCTTTCCATGAGTTTGGATTTTAAGCCCTGTTCAGCAATATTAGGTAGCCTGCTTTTAGCTTAACTGTACAGACTGGCTTGGCCTTCAAGTTAAACTGTTCGAATGCAGTCTTTGGGGTTTCACAGTGAATTAGCACACTCTTTTCTCCTCTCACTCCCAAAAGGTTTGTCTGAGATTGCTCACAGGCTAGTTAGCTGTCCCTTGTTCCCATTGCAAAAATCCGGTTAAAGCTCTGGCCAGATCAGGGTTACGAAAGCATTTAGATTGACATGGAGCTTTGTTAGTTGACGTGTTTGAGGTAAGACGCTATTAGGTAGTGTAGGGTGGGGACGGAGTTTCCTTGATCAGCGTGGTTTCATCTGAAGCCTACGGAGAAGTAATAAATACTTGTTAGTCCTATCTTAATCTCTAATAGTTTCTGTGTTTCCATCAGCTGCTTCATAACATGACACGATTATTTTAGCAGGGGTCTCTGAGACTTGGTCTCTGATGGGTGTTTATCTATAGCAGTGGAAGTTGTTACTCCTTCTCCTGGGGAAGTTTTAGCAGTGGGGGAAGGAAAGCATGCGCATGGCTTCTGCAGTGCCACAGGTCACAGCCTGGCTGATAGCTGTGGGCTGCCAATGAAGACAGCATTGCAGCAACATGACAAGTTGTGAACAAAGATCCAAGCATATGTCCTGTTTTGCCTACTCCCCCCCAGCAAGGGATACACTCTGGAGAAAGTCCGAGGCCACTCTCTATCATGTTCCTCTTTCCTTCTAGTTATTGCTTCAGATTATGATTATCAGTTTAAAGCCTAAGAGAATAGACTGCAAGCAGCATTTAATAACTGTGAGGGTCCCAAATTCAACACAAAATAAAAATGAAACATAACCTGAGATATAGTCTTACCAAGTAGTGCTGTATTGGACAACCCTCAGGCAAAAACCTGCTACTTTTTCTTCTTGGCGCGTTGTTCTTTTCATTCACTGGCAGCGTTCTTGCAGATTCTGTGGTGGGGAGGATGTAAAACATACTTCATATGTGATTAAAGGTATATTGTTTTGGAGTTTTACTGTTAACATTTTTTTTTTTTTTCAGTTAATCATCTGCATTTCTGTGGAGAAGAAAGAGCAAAAAAGTTTCAAATATTGGGTTAATTCCAGCATTGAATTATTTCTATTGTCTGAATATGTAGTGTTAAATTATGTGGGCAGTTGAGAAGATCAATGCATAGCTCATCTAGGCCTTTGTTTGCTACAAGAATATATTGCAAGCAGAGTACTTTTTTTAAACATCCTTTTTATGTAAAATACAAGTACCTGCTCTTATAGCTATTGAGCAAAATAAAAAAGGCTGTGAACTCAGGTTTGAGGGCAGAAAGTTTCTCATGAGATCTGAAGTAAGTTTAACGCTGTTGATGGAGGTACTTGAAGGTACTTGGCCCTTTGAGGCAGTTAAATTGAGTAGTGCTAAGACAGGAAGGTATCTCAAATTGGCTCTTCCTCATGCTCCGATTCCTCCAGTGCCTCATTAGCAGCACAGCCTTATTTGTAATCCTAGCTGGTTTCTCATACCATGCTCCTGTGCTCACTGTGCATGTACCTCTGGCTATCAGTACTGGAGGCAAGCTAATCTCTCCCTACCAATAATAACTGCTTATAATATTGCCTTTTAGTTGAAATAGTAGCCCTTGGGTTTCTGCTCGAGAAATCTTATGACGTACTTCATTGGATTCTGTTAATTAGTGTGGCTTTAAAAAAAAGGGAAAAAAAAGAAAAAGCCCAAACACTTCAGCAATAAAAATGAATGATACATGTTTGTGAGGGCTAGGACCGATAAGGTTATGATTGGGGTGTTTGTTCTGCATTTTCACTGGTACAAACAGCTTCGAGCTGGAGAGACAGAGTTCAGGAGCAGCTGGCTCTGTATAAGCCCAGGCCTTCCGAGGTTAAGGGAATGCATTAAACCCTCTGGTAAGCTAGTCGTGTGTATGAAGATAGGCGCATTTAGAAAAAACTTTGAAAAACCCAACCAACCTTGCCCTCCTCTCCCCTGGAGCACATCCACACATAAGAACCTCACTCTTCTAAAAAATGAGGGTTAATAGCCAGCCTGAGGGATAAGTAGTATTCTAAATTGTCTGTTTTTCACGAGACAAAAGCATGTCGTATACTTGCTGCTTTCTGTGCTTGGTCTCTGTGAGTACTGAAGTTGTCAGGCCCAACCCCTTTTCCAGGAAAAGTACATTTTAAACATGTGCTCTTGATTAGTGGAGTCACAAGTTATACCTTTTGTGTTGTGAAAAGCACTTGGTAAATTAGAAAGTTTATCAGAAACCTTTTCCAGAGATTCAGTACAAATCTTCTAAAATGATCCAAGAAATGTATCTGTCTCCACTAAGTCTAGGCATGGGAGGAAGCGTATTAAACTTTGCACTCAGGTGATGGATTTTCCAGAAACTTCCTAAAATTCTCTTTTCCCATTATGTTGTCGTACTACTTTCCTTTAACTGATCTTGCCTAATCTCTGATGAGTACTTACAGCTTGTGGATGTAAGCAGAGAAAAAAAACTACCTGAGTTATTGTCTTATGTGTTTTTTTAGTGAAATGAGTAACATCTGTGCAATATGAATGAATTGCCATTCATATTGAGCATTCTTTGCTACTCTGTTTCAGGATAATTGTCTAAATGGGTATAAGATGTCCACCCTGCCTAATGAAATACTTGCTACCTTGTTTGGGCTGCTTACTTGGGGAACAAGAGCAGTTCTTTGCCTTTCCTTTCTTCTGCCTACTTCCCTCTGAGTTTTAGAGGAAGAATTGATAAAGATCAAGAACTGAAAGACCTGTGGGTTAAAGGTGGTTTTAAGGAGCTTAGGGCTGGGTTGCCCAAACCCATGGTGCTGCTGGTCTGGAAGTGTTACAGTGAATTTTGCTCCTGCTGTGCTATGGAGAATGATTCACATTGGAGTAGCACTCAGTTCAGTAAGTGGAAAGCTGATGCAGTCTGCTCAGTGACCGTGGGAGACCAAGCTAAACATGCCTGGCAAAATGTCCTTTCCTTAGAGAGGTTAATCCATCTCTGTTTAATCATTTTATGAGACAAAACCAAATGTCTTAGCAGTGGCTAGTTTCTTTGTGGCACTTTTTTCGTACAGTTGGATTCAGGTTGCAGGAGCCCTGCTCCTGCATAAAGTCGGGTGTTTTGAACTTTCATTGACATTAGGAGTGATTTAAGGTGTGTGTAGGCAATTGGTAGGATAAACTCCCCAATTCCTATCAGTAGTCCTCTTGGAAGTGGTAATGTATTTTCATCCCGTGGTGTTTGCCCAGGCTCAAATTAGTACCTTCCATAGCAGGGGGGAGCGAACAAGAAAAAAAAGGCGGGGGGGAGGGGGGGGAAAGGAGCTATTACAAATATTTTAAATCATGAAAAAATAGCTTTTCTAAAAGTGATCAGAATGTGCTTGAAGCTATGAATATTCACTAGTGAGGCACTGACTATATGCTGAAAATGTACATCTCTTCTTTGCATGAGAAAGTAATAACATCTTTGTGAAAATTCCTGAGTATCTGAAAAGCATTTCCATTCTTTCTGTCTTTACAAGGATGTTTTTAACAGGAGAAAAAATGTAACCAAACCCAAGAGTAAGTTTCCAAAAGTGGCTCATTGCATGGCTGCCTGAATGCTAGTGCTGGCAGGAGGGAAAGAGTGAGCAAAGGTATGAATAGCCAAGAAAGCAAGGGTGGGACCACTGTTTTTGGCATCAACCCACAAAATCCCACAATCCACTCTTTTAAAATAGTTATGAAACACTAGATATACCTTTAGGATAGCACTAAGGAGACATAACCACAGGCTACTGCTGAAAGAGGCACTCCTCCTTTCCTGCTCATTCCTGCTATGCCATGTGCTCAGCTGCTTCCCTTGTTCCAGCACTAGCACTTAGCTGACCACACTGAGGACCTGTTCAGGCATCTCACTCAGCAAAGGCATGTAACACCTGCAAGAAAATGAATGGTCTTTTGCTTTGATTTCCTGAACCAGTGTGTTATGGGTGCAGGGCAAAGCAGGGAGTATGAACACGCAGCATGGGACACATGGATTAATTACGGACAGTGGAAAACTGTGAGAAATTTAGCTGTAGAGTAAAATGCAGACAGAGGGGCTAGCTCTGTGGATTTGAGTCAAAGCAAGAAATTGAATTTGGGTGTCCTGCTTGCCGTTAATGAAGGCAGCTATCTAACTATTGGCTAATTTGAAGAATGAGTTGGTATGCATATGGGTGACAGCTAGGACCCGCCCCCCCCCCCCAATTTGGTTTTAACTGTGCTATATTTTTGACAGAGAATGAATCTCTATTGTATAAAATGTCATAGTTAAGTGGTTATGAGTTTTGTTATTCATATCCCTCCTTCTTGATACATAGTGTCTTTTTATGGACTGGCATTTCTGCATGCCACATGTCTAGGTCTTGGAAGATGCTCACACACATTATTTCAGTACACACTCTAGTCTCAGGTTGATTTATATTTCTAAGAGTTTCCTAGCTATCTCTTTAGCTACTAGAGTTAAAATGGAAGAGATGTTAGATTTGAGGATCAAATTCTGTAGTTCACACTGGATCTGAACTATTTGTCTATTTTTTTTTATTGTTACTAAACATGAAAACGTTAGGGAGTTCTTCATATTAGTGTTGTGCTAGAATTCCCTTGTACAGACTTCTTGGTTTTGGCTTGTTTTGTACAGCCGAGTTTTTTGCTGGACATTTGGTCTTCAGCATGTTGTGTAAGTTTTTCTCTTTAGAAATTATTAGCACCTTTTTTACAGTCTTGTCTATATTAACTGTGCAAGCAGATGGACAATTTTGTCTGTTTTAATTGTCTTCAATTTATCCTGAGTTTGGTTGCTGGCCAAGTACTCATCACCTGTGGATCAGACTTGGCAGCCCTTTTGTTTCTCGGCCAGATATTTTGTTCACAGGATTATTTCCTTTTGAAAGGCCACACCAAAGTACAGCTGAAAAGCAAACAAAACACACTACTGGATTTCAAATAACAAAGAACTGCTGAACATGTAATTTCTCTTGTTTTGGTCCTTTTAGGATCATTATTCAGTGCTTTTATTGGCATAGCTGCCAAAGACTAAGACATAAACAATTAGCTGGAAATCATCCTTTTTTTTTGTTTTGTTTTTTTTCTTTCCCATTCCCTGCATGCAGGAAGTTTAGCACAGTACATCCCGTTCTCTTAGGATGGACCTCTGCTTTGCTTATTGTTCTTAATTTTCTAAAACAATAATAATAATAATTAGTATGTCATAGGCTAGTAACAGTTGTATGAGACAAAACCATTGATGTAAAACAAAAAAATCAGCTTGTACTATTGCCTGTAAAGCACTCTGGATCAGATCCAACTCCACTGTTTCTTACAGCAGTCTAATCTTGTTGGAGTGATGTCTCCTATCTCTTGTTTACAATCACTGAAGCTGAGTGAGAGGTCTTGTATTTGCCAGTACAATTGTCCCTGAGGGTGTTTTGCTCTCCCTGTCTACTGTAGGACAGTTGCCAGTGTGTCTGGAAGAGATGGTTAGGAAATAGGGACAACCTAATGGAGCATTCACTCATCTAAATCACAGCTACGCTGGCTGATGTGACCACTTTGAGTCATCAGAAGATCACTTGATGCTGAATCTCATGCGGATGAGGGAAAGGCTGTGGATGTTATCTATCTTGACTTCAGCAAGGCCTTTGACACTGTCTCTCATGGCATACTCCTTGAGAAGCTGGTGTCTCATGGCTTGGACAAGTGTACTCTTCGCTGGGTGAAAAACTGGCTGGATGGACGAGCCCAGAGGGTTGTGGTGAGTGGGGTGAAAGCCAGTTGGCGGCAGGTCACAAGTGGTGTTCCTCAGGGCTCGGTGTTGGGCCCCGTTCTGTTTAATATCTTTATCAATGATTTGGATGAGTGGATCGAGTGCACCCTCAGCAAGTTTGCAGATGACACCAAGTTGGGAGGCAGGGTCGATCTGCTTGAGGGTAAGGAGGCTCTACAGAGGGATCTGGACAGGCTGGATCGATGGGCTGAGGTCAATTGTATGAAGTTCAACAAGGCCAAATGCTGTGTCCTGCACTTGGGTCACAGCAACCCCATGCAGCACTACAGGCTTGGGGAAGAGTGGCTGGAAAGCTGCCCAGCAGAGAAAGACCTAGGGGTGCTGATCGACAGCTGGCTGAATATGAGCCAGCAGTGTGCCCAGGTGGCCAAGAAGGCCAATGGCATCCTGGCCTGTATCAGAAATAGTGTGGCCAGCAGGAGCAGGGAGGTGATTGTTCACCTGTACTTGGCACTGGTGAGGCCGCACCTCGAGTCCTGTGTTCAGTTTTGGGCCCCTCACTACAGGAAAGACACTGAGGTGCTGGAGCGTGTTCAGAGGAGGGCAACCAAGTTGGTGAGGGGCCTGGAGCACAGGTCTTATGAGGAGTGGCTGAGGGAACTGGCGTTGTTTAGTCTGGAGAAAAGGAGGCTGAGGGGAGACCTTATTGCTCTCTATAACTACCTGAAAGGGGGTTGTAGTGAGGTGGATGCTGGTCTCTTCTGTCAGGTGGCTGGAGATAGGATGAGAGGAAATGGCCTCAAGTTGCGGCAAGGGAGATTTAGACTGGATATTAGGAAAAATTTCTTTACTGAGAGGGTTGTCAGACATTGGAATAGGCTGCCCAGGGAAGTGGTTTAATCACCATCCCTGGAGGTATTCAAAAAGCATGTAGACAGGGTACTCCATAACATGGTTTAGTGGGCATGGATGATGGTTGGACTCAATGATCTTGAAGGTCTTTTCCAACCTAAATGATTCTATGATTCTATGAATCTCAAAGGTCCTGTCGCACTTAAGTTAGATCACTCAGTCTGGGTGATATAGTGTAAACTGATTGAAATGAAGAAGGGGATCTGGGCTTAACAATGGAAAGGCAATCAGTTATTGATATCTATCTGAACGTTGGGGTAAGCATGATACCTCCATGATATGCAGTAAGGCAGAGATAGAGAACTAACTCCAAGAAGCCTTGACTTCTCTAAAGAAAATGACTGGGTTAGGCGTCTATCATTACTTGTTTTATTACCAGAAACAGGCCTTAAGTAGGAACAGTTAAACAAGTAAAGGATATTCTACTTTTTTCTTTACTATACCTAGCTTATAACTTAGAATATTAAAAATATGGGTCACTCTGAATGTGACTCATACCTACCATAGTGGTGGTATTAAACTCATTAAATGATCTTTTACCTATTTGTCTTGGGAAATCTTTTGTCTGCTTGAGCCACAACTCTGGAAAGCAAGATGTCACATATAGCTTTTCTAGCCAACAGTTCCTACAGATGGTACTAAAGAAATCTTCCATCCAGGAACACATTTTATAAGGCAGCTTTTATACTGGTCAGAATGCTGCACTTCAGTAACAGGTTTGTGTATTTCACTCCTTTTTCAAGTGGACCTGGAAAAATTCATTATGCTCCTCATCTCACTAAGCCTAATCTTTTCTACCTGTCACTGGTCTTTTACTTTGCCTCACTATTTCAGGTCTCACTACCCCTCTTTTATTAACTCTTGTGACACACCATACCTCCCGGGAGTCTACCTTTCCCTGGCCTGACAGAAGCACTGCCATTGCCTGTCCAGCTTGGGGGTGGCTTGCTCCTCCTTGCTTTGCCTGGCTTTGACAACAGGTTAATAAAACTTTTTAACCATCTGTGAACCAGGCTACCCAGCACTCTGTTTTCCCAGAATCACAGCAAAGGTGGCTAGAAAGGATCTCTTGAAGCCCAACTTTTCTCTCAAAGAGGGATTATTGCCACCACTAGTTCCAATTTTGAAAACTGCCAAGGATGGAGATTTTGTAGTTCCTCTGGGAACCCTGGGTAACCTGCCCTGGTGCTGCGTGGCCCTCTAAGGTTTTTTGGTTGTGGGGTTTTTTTTTAGTTGTTTTTTTTTTTGGTGGTGTTTTTTTTTTTGTTGTTGGTTTGTTGGTTTTTTTTGTGTGTGTGTTTTTTTTTCTGTTTTTAAAGTTTTTCCTGGTGTCCCAATGTGCAGCTTGTGGCTCTTGTCCATGTTTAGCTTGCTTACCACTACCCACAAGAGTTTGACTTTGTGGTCATCTGTAACTGCCCTTCAAGCAGTAGTAGAAGCTCAATATGGAGCCATTGGTAATGGCTTTTCATGGAGCTTACAAAGGTGTGGCTAACCTCATTGATTTATGTATTTCAGCTGAGACATGTTCATGCTTCTACTCCAAGGTATCTTGTCTATGTAGTACAAACAGAAATTTTCAATTTCTCTTGCTTGCTTGCAGCCCAACAATGACCTTGGACCATTCAAGACCTGTCTTTGCTATAGAAAACAAAGATTTCTGGTTATGGGAATGTTAGTCAGGAATATTTAAGAACAAAATCTCTGACAAAATATGGTTTCTTCAGATGAGAGAACCTGGGGCAGATAAAACTGTATTGTCAAAACTGTTGGTTTTGGGGGTGTGGTTTCTTGCCCAGGAAAGTAGTCTTGAAAAGGCAGGATTAGCCACCATACAGAGTAACTTGAGCCATGCTGCAGATTTCTGGTATTAGCTGCATTCACGCTGAGATACTTGGAGTTATACAACACTATCACTGGCAAAGCAGTTCTGCTTATAGTCCTGGTCTCAAGGTTTATAAACCATTCTTTTCACTAACTTGTGCATTTACTCTTACCAACAAAGGGCCACTTTTTCTTAAAGGGTGTGCCTTCCTTTGCTATAGTTCTTATGGCAGTGTGGTCAATGAATTAGATCACCTGGGAAAGAAGCAAGGTATTTTCAGTGCTGTCCTGAACCCCTTCCATTACAGAAGCACCAATACATGGTAACTGTCATAAAAGCCCATTGTAACTTAAAAAACTTCTCTGATTAGTCAATCTTTTCTCCATTTATCCCGGAAGATGGAATTGGCCACAATGGAAGAGAGAGCCTGAAATGGGTCAGTTATTTACAGTGCATTCAGCTTTCTTTTGTGTCTGAAAAGACTTCTATTTAGTTTTTATATAATTAAAATAAAAGACAGAGGAAGCTGCCTGGGGAAAGAGCCCAGGATTTTAGGTAACTGCTTTTAGCAACATAAAAATAGTATTGAAGCAAGGCTATCAGATATTTAAGTCTTGCTGGAACAAACCCAATTTTAAAAGACATTTCTAAGCTGTTTAATAGTCTACACTTTCCCCGGATTCCTGTTTTCACACCTCCTTATTGACATAAGGATATGGCTGGGGTCAGTAGCAATTTGGGAAAGAAAGCAGAACAAATTTCCTGATCGCCATGTGATAGTACATCTGCCATTTCAATTTAAGCCAGCATCTGAAGCTACTGCATTTGTAGGCATTTGGCCAGATTCTGATCTAACTGGCATCAGTTTTAGACTTGTGCAAATACTCTGTAACTTAAGGTAACTCCAGTGTAGTCAGCCATGTAAGAGGAGAATAAGGCCTATTTTTACCAGGTCAGCCTTTTTGTACAATGTTTGTAGAGTCTTGGCAATTCAGCTTAGTCACATAGTTGCTTCTTATCTGTTGCAATTAATCTGCTTGAACTCTTTCTCTGCAGTGTCCTAGTTTACTCAAGTGTTGGGTGTCAAAGACAGAACACTATCACTTGTGATCTGTATCTTGAGGCAACCATTATAAACTGTTATGTTTTGAAGGTTGTCTTTATGGGGTTCAAGCAAAATTTTAATGTAAGGAGGCTTTAGTGCAAGCGATTACAAGTTGTAGGTGAAATGTTCATATGCAGTAAGAGAAGTGCTCTAATATATAGCCTAATCATGAGTCCAATTCAAACAAGTAGTTGGGGCGTATAATCCCCACACGTGTGCCAGTTGTCCATGATCCAGGATGTCTGTTCTGACTAGGAGTGAATGGGGGGGTGGGGCAAAAAAGCAGTGTTGAGTTATCTGGTCATAGGGAACTACGTGCCATACCATAGTTCATCTGGGTATAACCCCAACAAGAAACTGAGACTAAGAACCTAAGAATTAGGCTTTCCATATTGAAACTCAAGTAAATCCAGTTGGGGAGGTGGAAGATAGTGTGGACATGACAGAAATAAAATAGGTTCTGTCTGAATAACTGATGTGGGATAATTTACCTAATTCCAGTTTGGTTCAATAAGTTTGATTAATGCAATAAATGAGAAAGTATAACTCCTTTGGGAGTGAAATAGTTGAAGATATCCAGAGCTGTTATGCCACAAAATATCCCAAAGTGGTTAGTGCTCCCATTTATTGGAATTCCCTGGGAGAATTTGGACCAATAGCCCTTTTAAGAGCTATTGGCCAGGTCAGTGCCATTGCTTGTGCTGATCAATACAGTACGAATATTATTACAGGCAGTCCTTAAGTGGCACAACTGTCTGAATCTTAAACGTCAAATGATAAAAAAAAGGCAAAAATCTGATAATAGGAATGTTTCTAAAGGTACAAAACCACACATGAAAGAAACTGTCATGTCAGAAGATGGTAAATCACAGAGGGGTCTGCTGTCACCTTTCAGTGTGACATCCTTTCAGTTTAATCTCGATTTAGGTAATTTTTTTTTTCTCCTCAGTGTATGTTTATGCTTATTCTGCAGCTAGAATAGACCTATGTAAATCTCTTGAGAGTTTTGCTAGGGCTCTGTGCAGGCGCAGCTCATTGTCATGTGTTGCAATGAGTGGCAGAGATCGCAGGAACTAAGTGTTTTCACTGATCACCATGTTATCTCATCACTGTGCATTTTTGTACTCACTTATTTTATCATTCCTAAAAACTAATTTCGTAAGTTCTTAGGATAAGCAATGTAGCTAATGAGACTTTCAATTAATTCAGAGATTTCTCTTCCTGGTTATTCTGTGTACTATTAGTGCTGTAACACTTTCTGTATCTTGCATAGTCTCCTATACAGAGATAACCATAGCCTTACTTGTATTTTTTTAGGGTTGTTTAAGGAATAGGAAAGCTACATGATCATCTTCATTATTATTGATACTACATATTAAAAAATCTTGACATGCCAAAGGGTGAAGCTGTCTTGCTGCTTTATTTTTTTTTGTTGTTGTTGTTACTCTTATTTTCAGAGTTCTTATTTACTTCCTAGTTTCTGAGGCTTTAATAGTTCAAATCCTTAGTCTTTTCTTTGCAGTCAAGTAAGTAAGTGTGTATCTCTTGAAAACAAAAGGTAAGCTTTTCATATAATCTCATCTGTTCAGGAGCTGGCACCCTAATGAAAAAGTGCAGTAGAGAGTTTCAATATTTGATATTCATATTTGTTTGTAGTTAGTTTCACTTTTTTTTAATTCTTAAGGTATGTATTGATTTTCCTTTAAACATGGACACATTAAGACTACTCACAGGAAAGTTATGTTTAATTTTGAATTTAATTTTGGCAATTAATACTGCTTTGAGTGCTGTGTTCAGAAATGGAGCCGTTCTCTGTCCATTTAAAGTCTTCCCCCCCCCCTTGCCTTTTATCTTTCAACTTTCCCATCCGGATTACACTAATAGTTAGCTCCAAACAGTATACCGAATGATTATACCAGATAAAATGAAAAAGCTGGTCCTAAGGGTGTCATGATCTTAAAAAAACATATGTCTTGGAGACTTTAATCTTGCTCAAGGTAAGAGTAGAGTGTCTGTGTGGTAATCTACAGGCAGAATGTAGAAGTGTGCAGAAAATGTCTTAATGACATGGAAGAAGTCCCTCATGTAGGAGGGGAAGAGCAGCTATCTATTTTGGGATCACAAAGCAAGTAGCTTGGGTCATTTCTTGAAATGGAGATCAGGAATCAGTGTTGATAGCTGTGGGCCTTTTCACTAAATGGTCTAAAGCTAATACTGTAAGGAATCTGAGGCTGGATCAGTAGCAATTGTTCGACTGGATGTGCTTTCCCCATATGCAGGGTCCTAGGTTCATTGGACACAGATCAATTTTGAGTCCAGGGTATTTCAGCAGGTTTTCTGGGTGTCTTGAGAGTGCAGCAAACTTATGCAGTCTTTGGACACCTACAATGAGAGGATGGAAAAATTTGGATGGATTCTAGTAGGTGAGTTTACTGTCTTGGCAGAGCAAGGTCAAAGGGGTGACAACTAGTACGCTCTCATCCTTCTGGTGACTCTGAGGATGGCAACAAGATCACTACACATGCAGGATTTGGTTCAGACCCGAAGAAGAAATCGGCAGGGAGCATAACAAATGTGGTTCCTTTTCACATGATTAGCAAAGCTAATATTTTTCATGTGATTACCACCATCACCTTGAGCCTGGGATATCTGCCATCAGAAAACATTATCTGTACTCTAATAATCTTCATTTTTGAACACAGGCAAGGAACCCCGGCAGGTTTCCTGTAGAGTTATGCTGAAGAAATACAAAGGAATTTGAGTTAGGCAAATTGAACTTGGAAAAGCTCACAACTTCTCCAGGGGGGAAAAAGAGAAAGGAAAAAAAAAACTTGCTAAAAGAAAAAAATTCAGTGATGTAAGGCTATAGACGGAACCACTGAAAACAGGTATTTTAGGAGCATTCAGGTTGGAAGCCTCAGTCTGGGATAACTATGGGGAAATAGCCTTTGCAGTATTGACATAAATATGAGAAATGTGTTTAGGTTGAGCCCTATTGTTACCTTTAAAGGTAGTGAAGAAGGTAGAAAGGCTTAGATTTTAATGTGGCTGTCTGCATTGTTGTCGTGGTTTAACCCCAGCCAGCAACTAAGCACCACGCAGCCGCTCACTCACTCCCCCCCCCACCCAGTGGGATGGGGGAGATAATCGGGAAAAAGAAGCAAAACCCGTGGGTTGAGATAAGAACAGTTTAATAGAACAGAAAAGAAGAAACTAATAATGATAATACTAATAAAATGACAACAGGAATAATGAAAGGATTGGAATGTACAAATGATGCGCAGTGCAATTGCTCACCACCCGCTGACTGACACCCAGCTAGTCCCCGAGCGGCGATTCCCCGCCCCCACTTCCCAGTTCCTACACTAGATGGGACGTCACATGGTATGGAATACCCCGTTGGCCACTTTGGGTCAGGTGCCCTGGCTGTGTCCTGTGCCAACTTCTTGTGCCCCTCCAGCTTTCTTGCTGGCTGGGCATGAGAAGCTGAAAAATCCTTGACATTAGTCTAAACACTACTTAGCAACAACTGAAAACATCAGTGTTATCAACATTCTTCACATACTGAACTCAAAACATAGCACCGTACCAGCTACTAGGAAGACAGTTAACTCTATCCCAGCTGAAACTAGGACAATTGTGCTTCATCCCACCTCTCCTTGCTTGAGGATGCAGCCGTACAAGATGAGTTATTTTGTTGGCTCCATGTTGAACTAACTCCACCATATGAAGACTGGATGGGGCTGTCTTAGCTGCAGGAGGAAGGAGAGGTTTTCTCCTGCAGAACTGCTGCCTTTGGGGCCCTAGGAGAAGTCAAATGACTTGGTCAATGGACAACTGGAGTTGAGTGAACAGGGGTCTTGTAAGTTTGGACTGACCTGTGACGTCATCTTGTCCCAAAAACATTAAGGAACCTCGACACATTCATTCTTAGATGAGATATCAAAAGAAAAGGATTTCAGATGTTTGGAGCACTCAGCAAGCAGTACCAGCATGCTGAGGTACTGATACATGTAGCCATTTTCTAGAAGGACCAAACTGGCCAGAGCCATTCAGTGTTTTCTGCTGTTTTCATAGCATCAGTAGATGAGGCAGTACTCTAGAGGAAGGCAGGAGCAGCTATTTATCTCAGTTTAAGAACCCCATGAGAGCTAACACGTGGATTGGTGAAGGTATTAGAAATAAAGTTGTGGAAACTTGACCCTTTGCTTAGCTGGAAGGATGAGATGCTGTAAGATGAGTATTCTGAGCTGCTGTGTGAGTTCAGCTAAAAACGCAAATTAAGAGCAGTCATTTCTGTGTTAGAAAAAACTTAGCATAATGCAGTTGTTGCCTTCATTATCCCTATTTCTTAAATAGAACCAAGTAGATGGAAATGTAGATGCTGTCATCAGCAGACTGGGCAGGCTGCAAGACTTGAAAAGAAGTTAACAGACATTGAAGAATTATCTGGGGCCTACGATGGTGAAGAACAGGAGTAGGGCCGTGACTAGGTTGGAGCTGGAAATTGCAAAAAGGAATTTGCAAGAAGTTGAATGAAGATTGCAAAGAAATGCTATACAGGTACTACAATAACAGACCGCATGAACCTGGCAGCTGGCTTAAAGATGTAGGAACAGAGTACCAGTTTATTTTCCACGACTTTGGAAGCAGAATTTTTTTTCCTACATTTTATAAATAAATAAGATTGTATCAAAGATATCTTTGTAATTTGTTTCTTTCCTCCAGCTGAAACAATTATAGAACCCTGATTTTGTCTTTCTGTGTTCAGAGAAGGTTAATCTGTAGTAGCAAGAAAACTATAAATTAAAAGAGCACTCAAATAGGAAGAAAAAAATTACTTTTTCTTTCATGAAATTAACAAAAAATTTACTTTTGTGGGACTAGCTGAAATCTTTCTGATGCTATCATTTTCCAGCTCTGTGATGTGTGACTGAGACATAAAACTTCACTAAAACTACTAAAAAAAGAAGAAACCAAAAAACTGCTACTTGTGATTGGAAATGTATTTTTCTCAAGGTGTGAAGTTGATAGTTGAAGACTGCGTGATAATGAATTTGGTAAAAGTCAGTGGAGAAGAACAAGCAATTTTTGCTCCTCTAGTTCTTAAGTATCTTTCCTCTTGCTAACTTAAAATTCTATGTGAACAACAGTTAGAATGGTTTAAGTTTGCTAAATTGAAAAGGTTAACAGTATCTCAGTCTATGACATGTGACCACTACTTTGTTATTTTACTGTTGTGGGTACAGCAATTGTGAGGTTCAGTGTTTTCTTTTTATAAATGTGCTCTATAGTGATGATACAACTCAATGGAGAAGTGTCTTTAGTCAGTGGGTCGATAGTTTCTCATGGTGCTGTTCATGTCTGAGTTGGTCTGTAGATCTGAATCCAACAAAGATCCAGCGCCAAGCCTTCTGAAGTGAGTAGAAGTCTTGTTAGTGGCAAAGGCCTTTTCCTCAACCTGAATAGGTCAGGTTGTATCAAGGAGATGACAGAAAAGACAACAGAGAAATAATCCTCCTGTAGGGCTGCAGCTGAGTCATCCTGCAAGCAAATGCTTCAGCCCTGTGCCCGGGAACACCTCCACAGATGTTGCACAGATGATGACAGTGCTAGCTCTAGTGAAGGAAAATGAAAGCTGAACCTTAAAAATAAAGTATTATATAATTAAATAAATAAATATAATATTTTGTTTTCTCCTTAGTTCTTTCTTCAGGCAAAGCTAATGCTTCTGGGTAACTCAGCTCTTTGAGAGGATACCTTGTCTTTCACAGACTGACTTCTCCTGTGTGGTAGAAGAGCTAATCTTATGTTTGGGATCTGTGCTGTCTGCACATCTGGGAACAGACAGCAAATGTGTTATATCTCTATGACTTTTGATGCTGCATTTACTCTTCCTTAGAGTCAACCCCTTCCTGTGAGAATATAGAGATTGTATAATACTGAACTATCTAAAATGTTTAGCAACATTCAAGACTGTTTCCTTTAGAGATCTGTAATTCATTCTTGTTCTCCAGCCTGGATGGGTCCTTGTTGCTGTACAGCTTTGTAGACTTACTTAGACTGGGATGAAAAACTAATACACAAATCCTCAGCGGTCATGGCACATCATTCACATGGTAGGAAGTTCAGCCTTACATTGGAATGAAGGAGAGCGAGTCTTGCTGAAATACGTATCGCTATTCTGAAAGTCACGTTCAAAAAGAAATCACACTCACGTTCTCAAAAAAAAAAAAAAAAAATTGCATGAAGAACATTGTTAAATGTTTAGCTTTGTGTACAAAGATTTAGTCTCAGGGAGGAATGCATTTCAAAAGACTTCAAGATTGGGTTCAGTTGAAAAACATAGTGTGTTTAAAAACTTTCACAGTCCCTAAGCATGCAAAATTTGGTTAAAAATATTTAGAAAGGGTCTTTCTTTGTACTATTATAATTTCTATTCTGATTCAGAAAGAACATTGGAAACAACAAAACATTCTTTCAAATATTTTGGTCCTTCAAAATGTTTCAAAGGAATGACAAATATTTTGTCTTGCTTAAACTAATCTGTTTCTCAAATTGCTTTCATGAGAAACTAGACTGGAAATTAAGGTTTTCATTCTTCAGAAAATGTCAGCTTTGGTTCAAATCAGAACAGAAATTTGACATTTCAGATTTCCATTAGAATGAAGCTTCAAAAGAAACATTGATTTAGAACAATTAAAAAAAAAACCTTTTGAGAAGGTAGAAAGTTTTATCTTTACCATGTTCATATATCAAAACCAATCTTAAAATAGTTTGGTGTTGTGTACAGAAGTAACAGTAAAAATGAGTTGTAAACAAAACCCAAACTATTTTTATGGACATCTAAGTTGACAGATTTTTTTTTTTTCCAAGCTGTTAGTTTTAAGTTTGACTATGTGCTTGTTTTACTAACCTAATTAGGTCCAACCAATCCCATTCCCTCTGTCATTTGTCCTGAAACAAGTATTGTCTTAGACTCCTTTTGTAGCACCTCATTTAAATGTCAATAGGCTTCTTTACCATTAGCTGAGTATTTCTGTCCTCTGAACTCCTCCTCTCGATTATTCACAACGTATTTTATGACCCTATTATCCTTCAGAGAGCAAATTGATATATTTTACATAGAACTTTCATTTGCCACTTTTTTCCTCCTGCATGTCCTGATTTGTGCTCAAGACTGCTTTTTTTTTTTTTTTTATTGTTAGGACCCCTTGTGCATTTGCTTAAGTGTGCAATGAAACCCACTTCTATTAGACAAAATAATATATTCCGCTGTATTTGTCCAGTCCCAATAATAAATTACTGATCATTACATATCATATGTTTCATATAGGGTTAGGACCTGCTGATGTGTCTGATTTCTGAGTGGAGCACATTGCCTTGCTTGTGTTCAGGCATTTTAAATGTTTTTTGATACTTGTGTTTTTAGAAGGCAGAGAGAAAGCAGCTTGTATCTGGTTATGTCCAGTTGGGGAAAAGTGGAATTTTTTAGGATTTTTCTGTGCTTTTTGAAGTCACTGATTCAGGCTGTGAATGAAGGTATATGAAGTATAAAGTTCAAAGAAGACAAAGAGGTCCTATCTGAGCAGTATCATTACTCACACTCATACTTTACAGAGAACAAACTTCAGATTAAAAAAATAGTCTTTTCTGAGCACTTGCTCAAAGGTAGAGCTCACAGCTCAGAGAAATATGAGGTGTTGTTTTTATTTTCAATATTGTGAGTTTGAAAAATAACTAAAACTTTAAAATACTAGAGTAAAATACAGTGGGAAGAAAGGTTCTCAGGCCATCTCTGCTTAGCAAATGTGAACAACATTTAGCTGTATTTGGAAGTTCTTGGAAAATGTGCTTTTTTTAACAGACTAAAACTTTATTTCTGACATTATCAGTTACTTAAAGTGCATCTTAGACTTAGTTAGGAAAGCACAAAATATTCATGAGTGTGTAAAATTATCCAGATGGGTATCCAGGATTTATCCAGAGGTTCCTTCTGAGAGATGTAATGCTGCATTTGGATGTAAGTTATACAATTGGGTTTTAACTGTGGCCTTGTCCTGTTTCCTGATACTTACATTCAATGAATCTGGAAGTGTTTAAAATACTTCACTTCCCCTGGATTTGTGGTCAAAATCTTGGGAATCGCCAAGTTTTATATGGTTTCCATTTACAAATCATAAATAACCAAGGCTCATGTGAAACTCTGTCCAGACAGAGGTAATGACTGTTTAAACAAACCTAGCTGAGCTATAAGGGAGGAACGAAACCTCCAAGAAATCATTATATTGATGTTAGCAATTTTGAACGCTTTCATCATGATTATGCGTCACTTGAAATAATACCATAAAACTCAGGCACCTCCACTTTCTCCATGAAAAATGCAATGGAGAATATTTTACTTAGACATGTTAGCTAATGTTTTTGAGGGGTTTCCCATTACATGATGCTCTTGCTGTTCCTCTCCCTGATTATCAGCTCTGTTGGTCCCACTAGTTTGCCTCCCTAAAAATTTCTGGATCCTTCTTTGATCTGCTTCAATTCAGCAAAAGAGCAGCAAAATACCCAGTTGTCTGGGGTTTTTTTTGTTTGTTTGTTTGTTTATTGGTTTTTTTTTCCTGTGGAGTTTTCCACTTTTTTAACAAGGCAGCAAACAACCTGGTTCTCAAAGATTGCCTGATGAGCTGACACAAAGTAAGTGGTGAAGGAGAGAAAGGTGAGTAGGGAGAAAGGTGGGAAGAGGTGTAGCTTGCAGTGGTGGTGAGCTGTTACACTGTATGGTGTGGCCCCAGACTTCTGCATTTGAGCTTCCTTTACATTAGGAGCATATTTATAGCAGCAAAAGCATTGGTGCATGGTACACATGGCTATGAATACAGGCAGTGCATAGCGAAGTCTGTGGTCTAGTGCTGGTACTTGTCAAATTGAATTCTCCCTCTTGTTGCTGCAGTTACACTTGGGACTGTAGTGAAAACATAACCTTTGTTTGGTGGTATCCAAAGACTTTTTAAGCCATGATGTGTGTAGCTGCTAATCTAAGATAAGCATATAGGAATGCATTTGTTACAGTATGTGGCTGCATGCAATAGGAGATAAAGAGAGGTTAATAACAAAACTGGAATTTGGCTGAAGTGTTTTGATAATATTAAAAACTCTGAGAGAAATGTGGACAATAAGATATCTTTAGATCATAGTATGATTGAATTACGGCATTAGTGATCTTGCAGCCTATTCAAGCCTATATCCTTTAACAATTGGAAAAGCAAGGAGAGTGTCTGCATCCTGAAAACTACTTTTAGGGACCTTTGTTTAAGAGGGAAAAAACAAACAAACCCAACAACGAAAAGAAAATGCAAATATTTCAGAGTATGCAAATGACATTATGGTGATGCTAATGGAGATGTTTTGGTTCCTTATCTTCTTAAATGCCTTACTTTCTATATCTGATGATTAAAGGAGCTATTTTATTTTCCTGTGAATTTTCCCATATGTCACAATGTCATCCTTGAGAAACCAACCATAACTCTAAAAGATTTATTTCATTAATACCTTAATAAATATCTTTACAGAAAACTGCAGACGTTTCTTAGCTTCTGCTCCAAAGAACCAGTGTTAGGTGTAAGGTTCACTCTCAGACCAGGGTGGATTCTTTTCCCTGCATTCGTTTTAGCACTAACATCGTATGCGAGCACATTGGCTAACACTTGACTTCATAATTTTAATGAAAACAGTCTAGAAACAAAGCAAATATATCATTATTAATTGTTGTTTGTGAAGTACTTTGGGATGCTATATTTGTCTATGTGCTTGGCTTTCATCCAAACTTGTCTATTGACAGGAGGAGATTAAATATCTTTATCCTTTTCTGCTTTCTGTTAGTGAAATAATTTGAAGGGAATCTCAAAAGATATATTATTGTTCAGATAAGCAACCAAATGTTTGGCTTGCTTATCTGCAGCTTAGATGAACTAACTAAAGTTTCGTATTGAAAATTGCCTACAATTCTCACAGGAGTTGGCATCCCATTGAGGTTTCTGGTATGCTCTCTTGGCAGGAAGATTAAAATAAAAGAAAAGGCTTATCCAAAAATGTCTGTCTTCCAAAAAATTTCTGTTTAGTTTTTGCAAACTGTTCTTCATTTTGAACATGCAAAATTCTGCCAATCATAGTTCTGCCAAACAAGACCATTGCTGGACTACGAGTTGTCACGCTGATTTTAATAGGCAGACTCCCTAGCCAAAGCATTATACATTGCAAGGGGGCTGATAAAATAACATCTATTTTCTAAGGGTAACTTGCCGACTATTTTAGACCATGCCATATCTTGCAATACTGGTAGCTTATTGAAACCACAGTGCTGAGTGGAGAAGGATAACTATGCCTGCTGTGGGATACAGTGTTTACACCACATTGGTTTTTGCCAACAAAGGAGAGGTTCAGAAGTGCAATTTATAAGTTAATTAAAAGTTGTCTTGTAACATTAGCATCAGCTTTTCTTGCTCAGAAGCAGTCCAAATTTTTATTTTAATTCGTTATAAACTTCAAACAGCTTTTCCTTTCTTTATAAGTGAGAAGTTCTAGAAAATTTTTTTGAAATATCTGTGACATCAGTAAGGTTCATTTTCTTGTGAAGAAGTACCAGAAACTTTATTTGAATAATTTCAGAACTGAAAACAAAAGAAGTGGATGAGGGCAATTTTATTTATTTACTTTAAAAAATAAATCTGAAAGTGGTAAAACACCAATGTCAAGAAATCACTTTAGGTGGGACTTTCTTTTCTAAGGCCACAGCTTATGTCTCAGAGATGCACATCTAAAGCACCTGATGTCCTCTCAGAGGTGCTAGCATTCCTCAGCTCCAATTTTGATCAGGATCTTCAGGCACCTTTGAGGGCTTCTAAAATGCTGCTTTGTTTACTCGCATTACAACAAGATGCCAGACATTGATGAATCAGGCCCATCTTCTATTTATGCCTTAGTGCTCATGAAATTGTGTGTATTTAACAGTGTTTTCATTACCTGCACCTGTGTATTATGCCAAGACACCATTCAGCAGGCAATAATCTAGGAAACTATTGTACCACTGCCCTAATTTATAAAGGTCAAGACCTGGTGCTATCTGTCCACAGAATAAATTGGGACAGATTGAGTGAGCTGAATTTTAGACGGCACCGTTAATTTAAGTAAGCATTACTCATCAAACTAATTAAGCATAATTGGGTTTTTTTCTTTGAGCACAGAACACCATGGCCATTATTCCTATGCTAACCTTTAAAGAGTCTTTACTCTCCATAGAAATATGAAAGTTATTTTTAAAAATAATTCTTTATCATATTGCTGATGAAGGACAGGTCCAAATATAATTGGGTGCCTTTTTCAATTGGAAATGAAGATTATTATGGCCAAATGTAAGGAAAGAATCATGACAGCTCATTTTGTACATCATGAAAGCCACTTCTTAACTTGATGGTTACTTAGTGAGGCTGCTTGACCTTATAAAAATAATCAGGTAGTTAATGTACCAGCACTGCCTCAATTGCAGGATGTGAAGCTATTACTGTCAACACTGCTTGAAACAGTACAACTTCACTTGGAGTACAGTGTCTGGGGCAAAATGTCTCCATCTGCACAGACCTTTAGTATGTACACCTTTAAAAGGATCTTTGAATTGCTTCAGCGGTTGATGGCAATTCTGTGTTTCATAGATGTTCCAACTGCTTCTAACCAATACTGGAGGCTCAAGCCTGGAAACTGGATTTCTTTAGGATTATGAGTTTACCTAAGTAATGTGAAGCAACTTTTGAACAAAATCGCTAGTCCCAAGGTCTGCATCCCACAGTCCTTTTTTACACTAGAAGCCAGGGGGCAAGACATGCATAGATTATGCATGTTTCTGGTGTCAGTTGTTTGCGTAGACATTCACACTGACAGCAAATTACTTGATATAGCGTACAGGATTTCTTTAAGGATCCTTAAAAAGAGAATTCTTAAGAACAGTGTTCTGGCCAAAATGTAGAGAAAATGCTGGAGTACGCTGAGTTTTCTACAAGGATGTTACTTCATTCACAAAAGTTTTCATCTCCCCAGATTCCTAAGTTCAAACATGTTCAATGAAGCAAAAGGAAGCTTTAGATACTGATTTTATTACAAAATTTTCCCCAAGAAGGTAGTGCAGCACTCACAAGCCCTTCCTCATGTCTCACATATGCAGACATTCTTACAGCAACATAACATGGTGTCAACTGCCTTGGACTGTAAATGGAAACACTACTTAAAATTTATATGAGATCAGGTTTGTCTGATTTGGCCTGGGATTCAGTAAGTGCCCAAACGGCTGGGCATTGATGCATAATGTAAGTGAGGGAAAAATAAGGAAAACAAAGTGTGTCACAGCTTATCATTTTTTATTTGCTTTGTTCTTTTGAAACCTCACATTAACAGCCTGGAGGTCGTGTGATTTTTTTCATTTCCTAGAGATGTTTCTCCAGCAGAGAACAAAATGTATTGGCAAAGTAGTGAGGGAAATGTACATTATTAATTTTATGTTCTCTGTGGGTAAGTGGTAGATTCAAGTTACCAAGTCTTCACCCTAAGAGGATTCAATTTATTTAAAATTTAGATCTGCTTTTATTTTTTAAAAAACTCTTTTTTTTCAGGAATGTGGCTGTGAATCTCAGAACGTTTTTTAGTCAGCTATACTTGATATAGCTTTTGTTACATACAATTATGTAACTGGAACAGGTTGCCCAGAGAGGAGGTAGATGCCCCGTCCCTGGAAACATTCAAGGTCAGTTTGGACGGGTCTCTGAGCAACCTGATCTAGTTGAAGATGTCCCTGCTCATTGCAGGGGGGTTGGACTAGATGACCTTTAAAAGTCCCTTCCAACCCAAACTATTCTATGATTCTAATTATAAAAAGGTACATCTTCAGCAATTGGACAAGGTTTGTAGGGTTTTCTGGGTGTCATCTTGTTTTTCAACTGTTCAGTGCACTGAGATTCTCCTATATGTATACTTACAGCATATGGGAGACAGAGCAACATTTTGCTGAAACTCGTTGCTTTCGATACGTTTGTAAATCATTGCTTTAGGATATATGAACACGGCCAGATGTGGACAGGAATGGACTGTCCCAAGCCTGGAAGCCCTCTGCCTATGTTAGTGCACAAGTGTTACACCCTGAAGTGTTAAGCCCTGACTTTTGGAGGTTATCAGACTGTCCCAGGCGTTGCTGGTTTGATTACAGAACTGTGCTTTTCTGGAAGACATGGTGATTTCTAGCTCTGACATATGCGATTATCTCAAACATGTATGTAAATACATATATTTATAAAACTATACAAATATGTGTGTGTGACAAAGGATGTGATAAATTGCAAGATTAAAATATTATTTGTTGAATCACAAATATGATATATGAAAAACTCACTATTTTAAAAAGGAGCAGCTGCAGTATTTTTTTAACAGATGCACCCTATGCTAGTAGGAGTTTTTCCATCAGAGTAATGTGTCAAGAGGGAGGGAAGAAACACACTATCTGTACTAGTAGTTTTTTCTTAATTCTGTTTACTATGGTTTAATTGAATAAGGGCAGAAAAGCAACTTAAAGCACTGCATACATGAGGGTAGTTTGTTCCCTGGAAGAAATTCTAGGAATTCATCTCTAGGTTTCTGCATATGTATTGCATCTCTGGGTTCAAATTTAATAGGAGTTAAATTGACTTTGATCATGAGCATTTGATCAGCGTATTAGTGCTGCTACATAAGCATTTGGGGATTTTTGACTTTGGATAACACTGTTTATATGATAACATGTCAGCACCGTTCTTTAGACTAAGTCCCCCCGAGTTAATTCCTTGTTTAAAAATGCTGCTAGAGGTGTTTAGGGGCTGTACAGTTGCCAGTATTCCTATCACAGGCTATTTTTCAAGTGAAAAGTCCTACCATTTAGGTTATACTTAGTCTACATTCTTGTTAGTAGTTATTTTGATACAACATGTGTGGATTTGTACAGCAAACCAGTTGGTTGTGAGGAACTGATGTCCACACAATGCATATTTTTTATGGTTTCCTCTTGGGTAGCTCTAGCCTGGTCCCTTAGGCTGAACATCTAGTTGAGGATGGAGCTTATTGCATACCCTCCTGGAGAGCATTTTCCAGCTTATCTTCTCAGAAAGAATTCTAATTAATGAGGTGGTTTTGCAATGCAAAAGAAAATGCAGGAAACAGGCATGATTTGGGAATCTTCTTCTATAGTGCAGTCCTGATTTGAGTAACAAATGATGATGTATCTGCACCCCTATTTAAGTGTGTCTCCCTGTTGCAAATGGGATCTCTGTGATAATGACTCTTTTCAGTTTTTTGTATTTTTTCTTTCTCTGTTCAAAATGCATCAGAGGGACTAGGCAGGAAGTGGTTTCGGATTCTACAAAGTACTTTGTGATTGCAGTTTTCCTCTTTCACCACCCAGGATAAGGTTGGTAGCTTTTAAATGTCTTCATGAAGAAACATGAATGTTAACATAGGTTAAGGGAGAGAGACTGTCTGAAAACTGCTAGCAGTTTATCTTCTATTTTCTTCTGAGGAAGGTTGGTCTCCTGCGAAAACTTTCAGTTCCAGTGAGCAAATTTGGTGATTTTGACAAAAATGTTCTATCAGCTTAACTTTCCATTGCAGGTTAATGATGTTGATAAATGTGAACCAAACTTCTTGAGTTGTTATTATAATTCTGAGTCTTACTTTATGAATAAAATCCAAAGGAATGCAAAGCAACTGGCATTAGGAGAACTTTATCTCAATAAATACAGATGTAAAGATGCAAGCTGGTTGCCTACAGTACTCTCTGCCTAGCATCATCTGGTGTTATAGAAAGACTTGCAGAGCTAAAAATGGAAAGGAAAGAAGATGCACATGAAATACTAATGTAATTCCCACTTGCTTGCAATAAAACGTGTTGCTGAAATCTATTATCCATTGAAATAGTGTTACTACTGACCTAACTTGTCAGCCATTTATTAAATATTTCATGTATAATCATGATTAAATATTTAATATATAACCATTAATATATAACTATATAGTATTACCATTGCTGACAAGTATAAAGAATTTCATTAAGAAATGGATGTCGATAAACAGTAATCAGTTTGTTTGTAAATTTTCTCCTGAAGAATAGATCATAAAATAGAATTAGAAGAGAACATCTATACTATCTGGATGATCACTGAAGAGGGTTCTGCCATTTTTGCTTGTCTTTGTATAGATCTTTTCTTAGTACATGCAGAGTGCTTTATGTTTGATATGAGGAATGACTGGTAATTCTTTAGCTCATTATATATGAGAATCAATAAATGGAGAGCTGAACATATGCAATAAGGAAGTTAATTAAATACTGTTAGATCTTGTTGGTTACTTGTTTTTTGCTGTTTTTTTGGTGCTTTTCCCCCACTGAATTACTGGTGTTAATGGATACCTACCAGTGAAGACAATTTGTTTAGCAGTCTGATTACTAAGGGCCTTATCTATAAATGAAAGTGTTAATTCACAGGACTAGCTTCTCCCTTATAGAGGAAAAGTGTTGAAGATTTTGTGGTTGGAATTTTATTATTTCTAATTCTGGACATTGTTGCTCTTGTCTGTGCTTACCACAGAGCTTACCAGAGACATCTGCTATTACAGATTACTTCAAAGGAAGTGGGAATACAAGGGGAGTGCTCCACATATATTTGGATTCAATCTTTGTTGTGGTTTAACCCTAGCTGGCAACTAAGCCCCACACAGCCTTTCACTCACTTCCCCCTCAGTGGGATGGGGGAGAGAATTGGAAGAGTAAAAGTGGGAAAACTCATGGGTCAAGTTAAAGACAGTTTAATAGCTAAAGCAAAAGCTGCAGACAAGCACAGCGAAACCAGGAATTCATTCACCACCTCCCATCGGCAGGCAGGTGTTCAGCCATCTCCAGGAAAGCAGGGCTCCATCACGCGCCATCACTCCGAACATCCCCCCACTTCCTTCTTCCCCAGCTTTATATGCTGAGCATGATGCCATAAGGTCTGGGATATCCCTTTGGTCACTTGGGGTCAGCTGTCGCGGCTGCGTCCCCTCCCGACTTCTTGTGTGCCCCCAGCCCACTCGCTGGTGGGGTGGGATGAGAAGCAGAAAAGGCCTTGACGCCGTTTAAGCACTGCTCAGCAAGAAGGAAAACATCCCTCTGTTACCAACACTGTTTCCAGCACAAATCCAAAACATAGCCCCATACCAGCTACTATGAAGAAAATTAACTCTCTCCCAGCCAAAACCAGCATACTGTTAAAACTAGAAGTGCATATTTTCTGGACTGATATTCCTCCGTGTATTTGCCCTAACAATAAACAAAACAAAATTTCTCTGTTCTTTTGAGATGCTAACAAGTACTCTTGACCCTTCATTTCAGCAGGCACTTATACTATACGGGTAGTGAAGACATGATGCTCATACTCTTTTCTGTTACAAAACCATATATTTTTAAAAATATATGCAATATTTAAATAGCATTGCCTCGAGCCTTAATCAACAAGCAATTAAACCTTGGCTTGGAAGTGCTTTGCCATGCCATATTTGAGTATATGGGCTTCTGTATCTGTGTGGTCTCCTGAGGTCTCCAGTATGTTACAGTGGTGGTCCCTGCTTCTCATAAAGTGCAGACATTGATCAAGATTGCTAAATCTCTAAAATAAGAGGCGTGTATGCACATGCTATCAACCAGGATTATTCTGAGTTGGATACCTTTTGATTCAAGAGTTGTTTAGCCTTTTCAGAGTGGATGTCCAGGTGATAACCTGAAAGAATGTTCTTAAACATAGCCTCTTTGAGTTAGAAAATGGCAACTTCTCCTTTCCCAATAGATATGGCCATGGCTGTGGACTTATGGAGGAGGAATTTCAATCCAAAAGTTTCCAAACAACCACGGGCTGCCAAGACGTTAAGTGTGTGTGTGTTTATGTTTTTCTCACAAGTTTCTTCTGTGCGTTGCGCTGTAGGAAATGTATTGGTACAGGGTGGAACTGAAAGCTTCTGGTTATATGTTTTATTTTAAGACAGTTTTGTTGTATTGGCTTGGAATAAACTGATAAGACACCTGTTGGAAATTGCAACATTTTAGACGGTTTCGAATAAGAATCCAGCTAACCTAAACAGAAAAGATCCAGTTCTTTGAGGCACTTGCATGGTTTCTTTTGCTAATGAGATCTGTGTACTCAGACAAGTCCACTGATGTGTTTGGAGTCTCGGGGTTTTTCTTTGACCAAGCCATTTGTAGCAGCACAAACTGAAAACAATCTCAGTACAGCAGGGAAAGTTGACAAGAGTGCTATTAGGTAGGGTATTGTCTCAGTGAACATCTTTGGGGCATATGGAAATGACCATAGGAACCTCTGGTTACTTGCTCACAGTCATCTTTAGGCAAACCTTGTTTAGGAGAAAATATTCTGTCTTTTTCTTCCCTTGGTTTGCATGGGTTCATCAGTGTATTTCCCATCCTTGCTGCCTTCATTAGCACCCGTGCTGTGAAGTGATTACTGTAGGTGAGGAGATTAAAATCTTGCTTGTTAGGTTTCAAGTGCATCCTCACGCTTTAGAAATATTTTTAATTAAAGCCTCTGAAAACTGTATTTACTCTTTAAATTCAACACAGCAGCTGTAGTGAGAAGTAGGACCCTTCACAGGATAACAGCTGAACTACCTGAGAGAGGACAGAGCTTTGAAAAGATTACATATGCCCTAAGAGGGCAAGAGATAATTTGCTACTGATGGAGCTTTTTAAGGCAGTACAGGCCACTTACCTGCATTAGTTTTAATGGCCGTAATGTGACTAAATCTCCTGTACTGCTGTGGCAATAATCAAATGATGGTTGTGACTTCCAATGTCCTTGTTATGGCACATTCAGTGGAGAAGACATTCAGTTCAAACATACATTGTGCTGTGGATCAGCTCTTGTATCAAGATGATTAGTTCCTGAAAGGCATAACAAATGACTCAAAAACGCACTGGAAGGTCATGTTAGACCCTGCCTGAAGTTGCTGCATTCAGGCTATGAGCACATGAATGGTACCACCTACACCCTTTATATGAATAGATAAAATAGGTATCATCTGCAGTGCACTGAGGGATGTTTTTTCTCTGTTCTAAGATGAGATGAATTGTATTAGTACAGAAGATAGTTTTTAGAAATCCTCTATGTTTGTATCAAGGCTGCAGAGCAGCTGTTAATTGGCACTATATTTACATCCTTGCTATAGAGAAGTCCTGGAGCATACCTAAAAGAAGGCAGTAACTTCCACCCTCTACTTCCATATTACCTTATCTTAAGAGCAAGGATCACATTACAGAGTGCTAGTACACTGACTGCAAGGAGGGGCAGGCAAACTAGTGTAGTGGAAACAGTGTCACAAATCAGTACTCCTCCATCTCCTCCACTTCTCTGTGTGTGGTGCAAAGACTTTTAGAGGCATAATAACATGATTTCTGGTGTTTCAGGAAACGGTGCCCTCTGTGAACTGTTTTTCAGTGTATTGTGGAGAAATGCATCTGTTGCCTCTTTGTGCAAATGGCATGAACCAAATATCTTGATAGGTAAATCAGTTCCAGTGTGGCATATGTTGGAATGTTGCCTGGTAGTTTTAGGGTAGCATGGAAACTACATGTAAAATTGGAGTAAAGAGACAGCTGGTGCAGTTTTTCATGGCTGAGGGAAATCTTCATTGTTGACCATCATGTATTGCATCTGTCATGTTATTTTTTGATTCTAAAGAATAAAAAGATGCTGCAATGTGTCTCTAGCCACTCTACTGTTTTATTTATAATATACCAAAGAATTTTGTGGCATTTCAGTATATTAAACGCATAAATTAACCCATTTACAAAAATTCATTTCCACTTTTTTCTTGCTGCAGTAGTCCACGCTTTACTCTTCATGATCCATACCAAATTCCCTTATAAATCTGGATTTTTTGTTAATTGCTATAGTTTTGGGGAAAAAAAGAGAAGTTTTTGCTTGCTTCCTTAAAATATGTTGCTCAAAGATTAAAACAAAGTAGTTCTCTGAATTATCATCTGACCTCATACAGGGAAAGGAAGAATTTCCTTATGTAAAATGTATGCCATCAGATTTGCCTGTCAGTGACAAAAGTGAAACTATGATATATCTTTTCTATATGACATTCAGAGCAGCTTCTTTTGGCATTTGCTACCTCACAACCACACAGTTTTGTACACTTGCTGACACATCATTAAAAATCTATCATTGTTAGTAATCTGTCATCATAGAAATCAATGGATAAGCTTTGCTGATCCTGTGTTTATCTTGACGAGCAAGATCATGTAACAAAACAACAATCCTAAGAAAAAGCTGTCTTGTGCACTATAATTATTAATTCCAAAGCAGATTGCTAGAGCAAAAATTGTAAGTTAGAAATTAAGCTGGTAAAGTGTACAGTCTGAATTCTGAAATGTTCTTGTTTTAAAGTGTCAGGACTGCATCATATAGGAAATTCTTCTTATCTGTTTGAATAAGGTGTTTGTTCTTGGTGCTCTCATTTAAACCAAAAATATTTTAAGAATTAGCTGTGGTCTGTGATTTGTTGGGATGAAGATTGTTCTGCACACACTGTTTAAAAACTATGGTTTGGGATGTTATTCTGCAAATTTCTTTTGTTCTGCAGAAGAATAATCTTTACCTTTACATAAATTACTGGCTTTGTCATAATTTATTGCACCTTCTGACATATAGCTACTGAAAAATATTTTCTGTCCTAAATCTACCCAATATGAAGGCAAGATGAGACATAACTTCAATATACAAATTTATATGTGTAAGCTACTAAAGATATAAGAGGAGGAAATGGAATAATACAGCAGAAATTAGCAGCAGTTATGCAGCTATCAAAAATTGATAGAGAGGACCTGCTTTATACAGCATGTAATGCCAAGAATACAAATAATATCTGTGAAAAAAGGTGCCAGGTCTTTCCCAGAGAAAAGAAGTTGACTAGTGTCTGTCTTCCTTACTGTACTTAAGCTGTGATGGTGGTTTATTACTATATGCTAGAAATCAGAAACCGGTTAGTACCTAATTTAACAGCATTTATTCTGGCCTTTTCACTTGCTCCAATATAAGGAATAGTGTCTCTTTCAATACCAAAGCAAAAACCAAGGGACAAGGGTAGAGCAGCAAGTCATAGGTAATATAATAATGCCCATTGTTTTGTAAAGGGCTGAAGTGCATCTCCTGTGAAGCTCTGACACTGCAGAGCTCCCAGGAATTAAAATGGGAAATCTGCCAGGGTAGTTTCATTTGTGGCAGAGCAGTGGGATCTAAAGTATTTAGACACCTAATGTACATTCTGCTGGCTTTCAGGCAGACTTATATGATGGTAAGTAGTAACTGAGCTGATCTTTTCTCTCTGTCCTTTTGCATTTTTAGTATCAACGTAGACTCCAGGACAAGAAACATCTCTCATTTTACTTTCCAAAGCCTTCCATATTGAGGACTCAGCCTCTGCAAGAATCCCACTTATAGTTCCTTACCATGAGGACCATCTAGAAACCCATTAGCCTAGTGTAGGGCAGTGGGCTGGCCACTCCTTTTTGGTCAGGCACCAAATTGGAACAAATTAGACAATTCATGCCCAAGCCTCTGAAATAGGCAAGCCAAGATTTTCAAATATCAGAAAAATGTGCAGAGACCTTGCTGCAGAGGGGTGGTGCAGGAATCTCAAACCTATGGGGAAACTAAAAGAGTTGGTAGGTTCATTGAGTGTGATACTTTCTTCATCTATGTACTGCTGTCCTCAATGGTTCCCTGTCAAGGATCGGCACAGCCAGCTCACATTTCCACAGCAGTGGTGCATTATATCCTATATTGACTATGCCCAACTTTGAGATATGCTGTATTTGGGACTTCTACTTTAGCTGTACATATAAGACCTTAAGAGACCTTCAGACAAGGCACCAAGTGTCTCAGTGCAGATTTGGCTGCCCAAAATGGCTACCCAAATTGGAAAATGCTGATTATTCTGAATTGCATCTATATAATAACCTAGTTTGATTTCCACTTCGATATTTAAAGGTAAAAAAAAGCTGCCACAAAAGGTAAGTGAAATGTTTCTAATGTCTTCTAGTTTATGGATTGACCTTAAAAATATAACAACCCAAAGCAGCATTTTTTGATCAGAAAATAAATGGCAATCACTTAAAAAGAGACATGAAGCAAGTAAGAAAGCAAGTATTTAGCCCTGTAATCGAAGACATGGACTGACTGTGTACATTAGCTGGGTATTTCATTATCTATATTTCCATTTACTCATACATCTGCTTTTTTTCTCAAAATTATAAGAAATAAAAAGCTACTTATTTCTCAGTAAAACTGTTCTATCTCCTTAAGAGATAATGTGGGATAGGTGATCTGTCCCAACTCTCCAAATTGAAATTAGTGAAGGAAATAAATAGGAGAGAAATGTAGAGCTGGGGGAAAGAAGAAAATACAGTAAACATCTAAAGAACATGCAATGTGAAAATAAAAATTGGTGAGGATAGTGAGAAAAGTAAAGAAGGGAAGAAGTAAGAATATTAACGAAAGTTGAAGAGGGCAATTTAAAACAATTGGAGACATAAAAATGTCTAGACAGTGAGAAAAACAGTAAGGAAGTAAAAGAAAAGTAAAAGCAGCATGCCCCAAAGGTGAGATTTTCAAAGGGAAGTTGTGTAATTAACTAGAGTTAATAAAAGTTGGACTATTAGCTGCTTTCTGAGTCTCTTAACATCTCCCTTGTCTTTGTCATGGTGGTTATTTTATCATAAGAGAAAGAGCTTGTTAGAAATTCTCTGGTTAAAGTTGTGCTGAGTTTGACACATGTTAATTTGTCAAAGACAAGTATTTCACTGAAAGGGATGAAATCTGACAAAATATTGGTTGAAATTGGGAGTAGGAAAGAGAGAAAGAGAGTGGAAAGCCCATAGCCAAAAGGTGAGAATACGGCCCACTGACATGTTAGGACCTATCCTTCAGACTGGGAATTTAATATTGTCTACCGCAAACTGAGCATATCTATTAACAGCTGGGCTGCTGATTTTCCTGGGAATGGCCTTTTTGTTTGCTTTTGTTTTGTGCTATTTTGCCTTTTGCACAAAACATTTAGAAATGTTAGTTCTAAACTGAGTTCCCGAATCTGTGGTTTTGGGGTTTTTTTTTTGGTATGTTTGGCTTTTCTTGTGTGTTCATGAATGAGAACTCCCATTGTTTCATCAGTTGTACGTAGAGCATCATTGGGTTATGTTTTTTGGTGTGTATTCTCTGCCACAATTTAACTCTAGATGTGCTTTGTTTATGTGCTCTATTTGAAAACCATGGGGTACTTCACACACTGGGATTGGTGGTTAGCACCTTAGCATTGGAAGCAGTGTTTGGAAAACACTCTTTTTCCTTCTCCTTTAAAGATAATCTTTTCCTTTCAAGCTACACTGTATTTATATGTAATTCATTATATTAGTCCTGCTCTAGTTTTTGCCTCCCCTTAGATATTGAACTCTCCGTCATTATCACTCCCTTTTTCCAGTCCAAAGTGTCTGTTTTTCTACAACTCCTTCCTTTTTCTTTAGTCAACGCCCTTTCTCTAGGCCTTTATTTTGAATTTAACAAACACTTTAGATTAATTCTCCACCTTCCACAGGTGCCTGCAGGACAGGAGACTGGAGAAATGAATGCTGCTCATTATCCCTTTTGTGTGTTTGCCAACCACTGTTTTTTGGTCACAACCTTTTTGTCTCAGTCTTTTGTTTGTTGTCTGAAAGGGCAATTTATGTGTTTGCATATATATATATGTGCACCTATATAGGTGGATACACACACATACACACACAAATATGTATACACATATTTTTGTGAATGTAAATATCTCTCCTGGTAATTCTCAGTTAATAGTCTGCAGTATTTGTTTTTCTGGAGAGTGAAGTGAATGCTTTGAACTTGTTTTGCTTTCACTGGAGTTACTACAAGGGACACACACAAATTTGGCTGGCCTTCAAAATGTTACCAAGACCCTTCTAATTACTGTTGTTTTGTCACAACCTGTGAAGTACTACCTTCTAGTGGAGTGGGTGTGCTGTGGTTAGGTTTTGTTTTAATGCTATTAATAGGGAAAGCACAGAAAGAGATGAGCATGTATGAACTCTTGAGCATGGTACACATACCTGGCAGTACATGAAGTTTCCCAGTGTCAGACCCATTGTTCCCCAAGCAGAACCATTTGTTTATAATTGGAATAATAAGCATATTTTGGCAGTCCTCCATCTGAGGAACATATGTAAGAAACAAGTGTCAAGCCAAATGCAAGTGTTACTTGAAGCCTCAAATTGGACTTGAATATGCAGTTATAAAAGGGTGTTTTGAAACATTCTTTGCCCCAGTAAGGTCCTTCAGTCTCAGTAGCTCAAAAAGCTGATGGTCAGGGTTTTGCAGACTCTGACTTTATTGCATTATTTTTCTGTACATTTCAAGAGCTTGTATTCAACAGCTGGAATCACAAGGTACTACTTTGACATTGTGTTTATGAAAATTTGCTTTGTTCCCTTGAATAATAAATAAAATGCTGGGTGTTTAGCTTGTTCTAGCTCAACACAGAGCTGCTTCATTGTCAAAGCTTCTGGTGGCTGTGAGTGGGAGGCTGTCAGGTGGAGAAGCCCTAAAAACCTTTGTCCTTTTGAACTAGGTTGCAGAAATCTTGCATCAAATTGTACTGCTCTTGCATTGCATTGTTGAGTAACTAGGTGACAATGTTGCATGAAGTAGAGCTACGTGAGCAGAGTAATATCCAGCTTCCAGGGAAATGGTCAGGAACTGGATGTCCAGTTTTAAGGAGGTGGATTGCTTCTTATTATCATGCAGGACGACCCCAGCTTTACTCTGCTCTAATCACTCATATAGTTCTAATTTCTTTTATTACTTACCTTCTTAAATTCTTCCAACCCATGTTTCTCCTGGCTTTAGTACTCCACAGATAGAAACAGTTTCCTAAGGATTAATCCTGCCTGAATTGAGGTAGGGGCAGGAAGAGAAAGTTGAGAAAGACAAAAGGCTGATATATACAAAAGAAAAAGGCATGTGTATCAGAGTTCCTGAACCATTTAACATCTTACAATGCATAAACAGAACCAGTTGCAATGCAGTTTATAAAGACTCTCACTGAAACTTATAATTAGAGGTTACACAAGGGCAGGTAACATTGCAGAAACAGGTAAGACATCTGACCCAACATGCCTGCTTACTGAAATGGAACAGCCTTAGGCTCTCCTGAGATCATTGCAGAGCAGCTCCCCAGATTTTGATTAAAGGACTTTCCTTCATCTCCGTGCAGGTTTGTCCTTGTAAGAAAAGGAAATATTTTCTCACTCTTCAAACTTCTGATTTTCTGCAAGTGCCAGAGCTCCTCACATTATTTAAAATGTTTTCAAAACTGGCAAAATCACTTCCCAGACTTGGGGAAAAAAAAAAAAAATCCATTCTGCAATTGGCCTTTACTAGTTGGTGTGCTTATTAGCATTCTTGTTCTCACACTATGTTCTCTCAGTGACAGCACTTACCCCCACATCAGCTGATAAAATTTAGCTCCATGCTTTTCCTTTACGCTTTTCGACAGCTGCTGTAGAGGCTTTACAATTGGAGGCATTTAAAATTGCCTGCCAGCATTTTGCATTGCTGGGTTTTAAATCAGTCTGATACTAGAATACTTGCACTTTGCCACTCCTTTGATGGCTCTGAGATCTCAGAGTGCTGTGTACAAATCTGAATTTAGCATCATGATCCCATGTTGTTGAGGGGTAAACTAAGTGACCCACCTGCCCAAGCTGATACAGCACCTCACCTGCATAAATCCTGATCTAACTTAAACTGATTGAAACAGATAAAAATGTCCTTCTCATTCACTTTTAGTCTTTTCAGTCTTTTAATCTCTTTTTGGGTAACTGGTGAGCCCATCGAACCAGTTTCCTTGGCTGCTGTCACCACTTTTTTTTCCCCACATAAGTGAAACACTGAATTCCTTCAGCATGAGGACAAGAGGGAGAAGAAAGTGGCTTCGTTTGAGGAGGGCAGGTTGGGAGCAGGCTGCTCCACTCCTCCCCAGTGGACAGAGAGAAGGAGAGTGTGCCCTTGGCACCCAGTGGAGAGGCATGGATACAAACCCTGGCTAGAGCAGAGCTTGCTCCCTGGCTGTAACCCCTCTCATTGATTGCATGCGTTTAACACTCAGTCATCAAACTTGATAGTGCAGGGTGAGGGACCTGTAATTCCACAAAAATCCCTTGGAGTCTATGCAGAAGCAGGAACACAAAGGTGGAAAATCTGCTTCTCCTTTGCTTTTTTTGAATAATACCTGGACTGACTAATAGATTTGGCAAGTGTATCAGAGATAGATACTCAGGGTGAAATTTTACATGCCAGCTGCCCTGATCTAGCACAAATCTGTCATTCTGCTTGCTGCTTAGTCTTCTGCCAGGTTAGTGAGCTAAACCATCTCCAAGCTACTGAAAAGAGTGGGGCTGCATCACCAGGGGCAGGGGTGGGAGGAGAGTGAGATCACCCGGTTTGGTTGGCAGCAAGCCATTTGATCTGTGAAATGCCACTCCCATTCCTGAGCTGTGGAAAGGAGCAATAAGCAGTGTCCAGAGATGTATGCATTCATTTTAATGATACAGTTTTTCTTAAGGAGATCCTGTGCACACTGAGAGTCTCCCCCACCCATAACCTCTAGCCATGTGTTACCACCTGCATAGCATCCCTGAAGTTGTGTCAGTTCAACAGTTTATGAGGATGTGAAGTGAAAGGACGAAGGAATAAACCAGGCTGGAAAATAATCCAATAAAAATGTTATGCTTAACCTTGATCAGTTCTGGGTTAAAAATTAGGTATAGTATAGTTACCTTCATGATTCCTGCACAATAATATTTTAATTTTCTGGT
Organism: Aquila chrysaetos chrysaetos; assembly: GCF_900496995.4. Taxonomy (NCBI): domain Eukaryota; kingdom Metazoa; phylum Chordata; class Aves; order Accipitriformes; family Accipitridae; genus Aquila; species Aquila chrysaetos. The sequence continues at coordinate 47,984,013 of NC_044006.1, read as the reverse complement.
CTCCTTCTGCCTTTCCCTCCCTTCACAAAACTGTAAGGATACATTTATTTTTCCTTTATTTAAATCGATGAGAATTTTGTTAGGTTTGTGTCCCAGGAAGTAACAGACTTAAATTCATTCAGCTCCTCCTTCTAGAGGTGTTCATCCAGAGCTGTATGGTTACTACCGTGAGGGCAGACTGAGGCTATGCCTACCCTTCAGTAACCGTGTAGGAGAAATTTTCTGTGCAGTATTTCTATGTACCTATTTAGATCCACTCATTTCCTGGGAAGGCTCATTATTTCCCCACCATCCTACGGTCCCACTCTGAAATGAGTGTCTTATGTAGTTTGGGTGATAGGCCCAGAAATGTGTGTCTGATGTGAATAATCTAGTTGCTTTTTAATATGAACAATAATGTTATGGGAAAAATGTATGGGTAACAACAAGGACTGGGAATATGGAGGTACTTAAATGAAAAATAATGCAGGATATCAATATTTGCACAGGAGGTAATTTGCTGCTTGCTGTGTTTTCTGGAGTTATTCCAGTTTGAATGAGACCACTTGTATTTTTTAAGCACTATTTGATAAGTGTATTTAAAAAGACAACTATAGATTTCAGAGAAATTCTACCTTTTGTGTCAAAAGACAGTGATGTTTGATACATTGTTGTGACCTTGTACTAAAATTTTCTTTGATTTCACATCCATGTTTTTCATATTATCATATTTCACACTAACACAGATTCTACAGCCTGTGAAAGGCGGGATTGTCCTAGTAGATGTGTTCACAGAAGTGACATTCTTTCTAGATGTGCTGCTTATTTTCGCCCTAGCATAAATGCAATCATATTCTTCTTTTATGCTCATTATACTATTCTAGAAGATGACCCCATCTTCTTAAATCTACAGTCACTAAAAAATGGGAAAATTTTACAGCAGGTTTGCTAATGTGCTGATTAAACTCTCAGGATAAAGTTGCTTTTAGATGTCAAGGCTGTTCTACATAGCATACTGTTAATATGTGGAATACACTGTCATGAGCAGTTATAGAGCTGAATATTTTTAAACATCATAACCAAGTAGTTTTTGACTCTTTATAAGAGACCAAACCTTAGATCTTTATTTTATAAAAATATGTGTTCATACTCCTGTTGATTTAGGGATAAACATACGTCATAGTTATCCTTGCACTCTGCTCATTCTCTGCCAGGATTTTTTGCTCAAGCAGAGTCAGGAATTTTGTCCATTGGCTGGAGTTTCTAGATACATGACTGGGCTATAGGCAGGCAGAAATTCAAACACACCAACTGAATGTGCACAAGTAGGTTTCATGATACTCTTCCAATGAATTTGTACTTTGTGTCAGATCTGCTCTGTGTGCATAAGTTTATACGTACCTCAGAGAGCTCAGACTTGCAATACTATACAGAGCATGTATCCATGTTTAATTATCCCAGAGAAAAACTACAATAATTCCATATTGACCTTAAATCGAGAGAAATGGAAATTTCGCTTACAAAGTAAAGATATGTTGAACACTGAATCCAGTCTTCCAATGGCTGAAACGTTACTTAAATGCTGAGGTCTTGTTTTTTTGCTATTACTCTTATTTGAAGCAGATCTCTTTTGTTCCAGGATGATGTATATTGCAGTGACTGATCGAACTCAGTTACTTTGAAATGAGTATGTAATTATCCACACCCCTACTAAGAGTGGGATGAGTCTTTGACAGCCTTTTTTTTTTTTCTTAAAACCATGTAACAATACCTAATTATTTCTAAAGCAATCTACTTGTAGTCTAAATTTAGGAATTGTTTCTCTAGCCAGCTGTTCTCAGTAAAATTGAGAAACAGAGATGATTTAGTGGTTTGGTGAACAAGAGTAAAGATTTCCCAAATGTTAAATTTTGCAGTGTTTGAAAACCAAATTTAATTCCCAAACAGTCCAGCCTTGCTTAGAAATAAGAACAATAAAACATCTGTAGAGCAGAATGGCAAAAAACCCCACCCCCAAACCAAAAAACCAAAAACCTAAGGTTTAAAGTAATTTATTAATGAAGGACAATGAGAGTTAATTTCTGGAAATTTGTCTATCCAAGAAGTGCTTAGATTGGGTAGAAACAGTATTTTGAATTATTATTATGAAAACTATAATCAGTCACTGAAGGTGATTACCCTTTAAAGAAACTTCAGTCTTTACCATTTAAATGATGCTGAGCAATTCTGAAATGAGTTTTTATGCCAACATGGCTTTCTGTGGTTTAATTTTCCTGGCAAGAATAGAATATGAACATATGTGGCGTATAGTACATACACAATCAAGTTAAAGTGTATTTGCAAAAGACAGGCTTCTTCCAACATTTAGCATGTTAAATGGATACATAAGCAGTGATTGCTTTATTTTCTGGAGACTCTGTAGCATGGACAGCTATAACAAAAAATCCGAATGAGAGAGGTTTCCAACATGGCTTGCTAATATCGGCTAACTATCAAGACAGATTTGCACAAGGGAGGAGCAGCAGCTGCTCAGGAAGCATTGTACACCAGTTTTAACTCCTTGACTTCTTGCGGCAGTTTTGTGACTAAGGGCATGAAACCGTGCTCAGGTTCTCAAACCACAAGTGTGCTGCTTGTAGCAGAAACTGGAATAGCCCAAGACTCCTGCAGAGGTACTCTTAGCCATACTTCAGCCAAGAAGAGGTTTGTGGTGTGGTTTTTTTTTTGTTGTTTTTTTTTTTTTTTTTTTTTAAAAAAACAACAAGCTTGCAATCTCTGAATGAGGGGCATAGGATTAGTCGAGCAGACTTCACGCCACTGACAATTTTCTGCAGAAAGGTAAAATCACGATCTGTGGAAGTCTAGGAGGAGCCTTACCAGTCCACAGTTTTATGTAAGGTTGAGAATGGGGCAGGATACCTAAACTTCTGTCCTACAAAAGGGCTGTTCTAGAGCATTGTTGTGAGGTGTGTTTATTTTATTTGTGTGTTTATTTTTAATTAGACCAGTTCTACAGCTGTCTGAACACCTACGCGGACTGCCCTGATGCCTGGTATTTTCAAGCTTGAATTTGCTTACAATGCAGGGAAATTAAATGGAAAAACAAAAGTATTTGTAGGCCTATTTTCAAAGGACTTGTACTTAAGAATAAGGTATCTGTCCTCATTACCTTAGCAGTGTTAACAGGAAATTTAGTAGGATAGATTGTTGAGTTTTTCTCTTCTTCTGAAGCTGTTTCCTAGTCCTGTTTCCCTTTCAACCACAAAATCTTGCAAAATGAAACATATTGCATTATTGCATAGTTTTAAACAACTGTTCACCATCTTGTACCTCACAGTGATTTTCTTTTGCTTGTTGAGGATAATACTACACCAAGGAAAAGCTCTGTCCCTGCAAGGCATTCTTTGTCCTGCAGTGTTAATGAGAGATGTTGAAATAATTGGAATCTGTACAGCTGAAGTACCTGATATATTGAGTTCACCACTCTTGTCTCTGCTACTTATCACTACAATAAATATTAGAGGTGTGGACTGCACAGATAAGGCCATGAAGGATCTACACATATATTGGAAAGAATTTGGGATGGCAACTGCTGATAATCTACAGGTAAATAAAGAATTGTGGGGAGTGGGCCTGTAATGCAGTCGTGATCCAATTCTTTACGTACTCATAATATATCCTATAATAATAGCATACAGTACTGTGAGACACTCTAATCCCCTCTTAGGCCATATGAAGTCATGCTGCTTTGTATTGAGACTGTGGATCTAGTGCCAAATGCGGATGGCCAGCTCCACCACATTCCTCCAAAGCAGTGGTTAGTAGATGTGTGTTCTCTGAGGTTTGTTTGTGTTTTGGTCTGGTTTTGGTTTTTTTAATGTTATGTAGCCAGTCTGGAGTTAGTGATTGAATTTATGAAGCATGTGAAAGAATAAGACAATTGACTTTTATTTTCTTTTAAAGGAATACGACTAAATGAAAGCTACCAGCTAGATCAATACTGCATTTCAAAGGCAAGTTTAAAGTCACCCTGCATGGATTTAATCTCTAAATTTTAGATGACTACACAGGAGGTGTCTGCAGTTGAACTGACATGTCTATAAGCCCACATGCACATACAGGCTCAGGGCAAGCACTGGTGCACAGCAGGGCACAGTTGTGAACTCAGTCTTACCAGCAGCCTGAGCTCCTCCATGTATCCTGCATGTCCTTCTAAGGAGAAGGGATGGCATTGTCCTTGCCTGGCAGCATTGCCATCTGCTCCTAGGAGGGCAGAAAGGGTTGCCTGGTGTTGCCTTCATACAGCAAGGACATTGTGCACTGACCTGCAGGCTGCCTGTACCTTAACTTTGAGGCCAGGCAGAGCCACTGTAGGCAAAGTGCTGGGAGCTGACTTGGTCCCTGGCCCGGCTGCTAACGATACAGTATAAATGTTAACTTTGAGTCTAGGTTGCACAATTCCTCTTCCTGGGTCTTGACTGTGTGTACATGAAGTCTGTCAATGAAAGCCAGCAGAACATAAATTGTGGTACCTGATCACAGCACTGAAAGGCCACTAACTTCATCATCCTTTTGTTCCAGCAGCAACTTTTATGCTGGCAGTTGTGAAAGATCTTTTGTTCGTTATTATACCTTTACTCTGCTGAACAGAATCTTTCTGTTCTAGTACCAAATATTCTGCCAGCTGTCCATCACCAAGTGGCCATGATTTACTGAAGTTCTGGTTTATTTTCTTGCCTGCTTCCATTTGTGAAATAACTAAAGTTCTCTCTGGGAAGGGTAAAATACTGAAAAAGAAATCTACCTTAGCTGTTGGGATACCATGGAATGGGTTTCCATAACTCTCCTACTTAAAGGAAAAATTGAGGTATTTTCTTTTTTTCATTGAATATTCTCTATTTCTATAACAGGTTTCTGGGAGTTTATAACACTGCATTGGCAAAACATTAAACAGAATAAATACAATTATAGTTTTGTTGTTTTTTTTTTTTTCTTAATTGCTATCTGAAGCTCATAAACTTGTGAAGTGAGAACTTTCCCTTCCCCCTGGACTTTCTTAGCCTCTGCAGTGCAAGAATTCAAGCTCCGTCCTCTCCTCTCTTCTTTTGAAAGACATTTATGTTACTATGGTGAGGAAAGCATGTCGCATTTAGAGCTGCAGACTAAATATAGCTATTTTCATAATCCATTTTAAGTATTACACCAATAATTTGCTGGAGTAATTCATATTACAGCAAGCACGATCTATTTGCCCTAAACATATGCACATACACATGCTTAACAAACATCCTGGGAGCTCAAGAAGGGAAACCAGTCCTGGCTTTAATCCAGCACCCACTTCTCCTGAATCCAGAACTGGCCAAGTCTGAAATAGCACCCTTTCCCATTCCAGAAGTGCTTTTCTGGTAAACGTAAGGGAGAGGAGAGGTGTTTCTAGGCTTCCACAAATTCTTCGTTTTAGTAGTTTTTTTCTTTCTTTTCATAGTGGGTATATACACATAACTAGCATGACTTACCTGATCAGTGTTATGATTTAAAACAAAGGCTAAACCCAGAAAATAGTGATATTAAATCTGGAAAAAAAAAAATTTAAAGCATAATTGGGACTCTATAAGAACACAGTGCTGAATTGTATATCATCACAGCCTGACAACAATCTTTTATTGAAGGTGTCATTCATGCAGCTCCAAAACAAAACTGGAAATAGGCTTTTCACTTTTCTGACTTGTTGGCTTGGGTTGTATTAGAAGATACAGCTAGTTAATAGTGCTGGAATTGTTTTCTGATATGTATTTATAAACACTGGCCATAGTATACACAGATTATTTGTATGGATGATCCCTTAAGTTACAACCATATTCATAAATAAACTAACAAATAACCTTCTCAGTTAATGGCCACTAAAGATCTTAATACATTAAGTAGAGTCTCTGAATAATTCAACTTTTCCTTTTTCCTAGTATGGATAATCAGTGTACTGTGAGCTCAGAAGTGTTTTTTCCAAGAGAATGATCAAGAGCAGGCTCAGGAGGGCTCAGCTGATCTATTTGCATGCTTGGTCAAGTACATTGAGAGTATCTGAAGGATCTACATCTTAGATGGTGTATAACATCACTTAGGAAAGGCTGAAGGAATAATTAATGACTGTGTTATTGCTTTTTGTGCAAAGGTTTCCTGAGAAATTATCCTGTCAAAAGTCAGCAGTAGCCTGGCAGTGAATCAGACCTTCAGTTTCTGGACAACTCTGGTGAGGAGATTGAAATAGACGGACGCCTGTAATCTTGAGAGCAGACAACAGACGACACTTTATTGCTAAAACACACACATACTTATAGTCACAAATTCTGCAAAGTCACTGTACATGCGCACAAGCATAAAATATGATTGGTTATATCAGCACTGTACACGCGCATAAACATAAGATATAATTGGGTTATAACTCTGTACACGCGCATAAACATAGGATATAATTGGTTATACCAATTAAAACACGCGAAACTTGTCTCAGTCTAATTGGTCAAGATAAACTGCCGAATTGAGGTTCTTTGTGCCAAGTTCCCTTTATCGTGGAATGTGCACCTGTGTTCTTCTAATTGGCGTCTTTCTTTTTTAGTCTTCTTGTTTATTCTGTTCAAGGTCTTCTAAAGGCCTCTGGAATGCTCTTGCGACCGATGTTAGCTAAACATGTGTCCACACTCTGGTGCAACAGACCCAGCAGTGCATAGTTTCGTGTCAGTGCCTGGTGAGGTGTGGGCATCCCCACCTCAGAGAGACACTGAAGGCTACTGAGCTGTGAGATGGTGGCTGAGGAAGGGACATCCGAGCTGGAAGCCCCAGCTGGTGGGATGAGACTGCAGCTCTGGAGGTGAGTGCAGGCAGGGGCTGGGAGTGGGATGTGCACCTGCACAAGCTGGTGGGGGGCAAGTCCTACTGATGGCTCTGTCTCACTGGATTAGGATTTTTAGGTGGAAGATATATCCTGCTGAAAATCTTTGCAGCTCCACTTATTACATGAGCTACTCGAGCCAAGCACCTAAAAAATGGGGTGCGCATGATTAGGGACCATATTTGAGGAGTTGCCTTTAATGACCTCTTTCTCATCACACGAGTGAGATGAATGGGACAGAACCTGAGTCTAGAGATGGTTACTCAGTCACCTCAGCCACAAGACTGTCCCTTGTCTGCTTTCCTTCCTCATGCACAGCACACCTTCTGCCTTCAGTGTCAAACGAGTCACAAGTCCCACACACACGTCAGCTTCCATGGCTCCCCAGTCTTAGTTCATTCCCTAGCAAAAGGAACTTGAATGGAACTGCACCACTTACGCAGTGTGACCTTACACTTAAGTTGATCTAACGGCAAGTTGACACTGGAGAGGGCCATCTTGCCACTGGAGCCTGCTCATCTTGCCCTGACATGTGACCTACCATCCATGGATCCATAGATCTTGCAGATTGTTGTCTTCAGGGTCAGGCAGCTATGTAATCAAAAAGATGACGGATTTTTTTTCCCTCTTTCTCCCTTTTTTCTCTTTTCTCTCTTTTATCTTTTTTCTCTTTTCTCCTTTTCCTCCTTTGCCTCCTTTTCCTCCTTTTTCTCTCTCTTTCCTCCCTCTTTCCTCTCTCTTTCCTCTCTTCTCTTTCCTCTCTTCTCTTTCCTCTCTTCTCTTTCCTCTCTTCTCTTTTCTATTTTTTCTCTTTTTTTTCTTTTTACTCTTTTGTCTTTTTTTTTCTTTTTTCCTTTTTTTTTTCTTTTTTCCCTAGATTTTCTGTGTAAATTATTTACATTGCATATTCAGGGTCCCTTAATTTAGTGGAAGGGAAGTGGCAGGAGGGAACATCCTATCAGAGAGGGAAAAGTAGAGCAGTGCTTTCAGCTGCACTTGCTTTATGCCAGCTTAGCCCTCATGTCAGACCTTGTGCCTTGGCTATGACCAGAGTGCTCTGCAACCTTCTCATGTGCTCTATGTTGTGGGTGGGTTTGCTAAACACTGAGAAGATAAATAGGTATGACAAAGCTGGATTTCAGGAACTTCCTCATTAATCAGGAAAACTTGTGGCAAAGCTGTGATGAGGTAAAATTGTGGTGCTATAAAGGCAAAATTGTTTCCATTCAGCATACTCCAATACTCTCCTTTGTGAGCAATCTTGTTTGCAGAATTCTACCCTAGCTGGAATTTTGGTGGGTTCTTAGGCATTGTTCATTTGGTTCGCTGCATTTTTTTGAGAGGTATCTGAAATATGAAACAGTACTTTTACTTTAACTTGCTTGTGGGGACTTCTAAAGTGTATCTTTCTAGTTTGCCTGTATTTAAACCCGTGAAATGTTGATGAAGGTGGTGCTAGTGAAAACCACTCAGACTGATAAAACCAAGAAACAAGTAGAGATTGTATTCTTGGACAGTAGGCACGGCAGTGCTGTTCAGTGAGATAACCCAAGGGAAAAAGAAATAAGAATGACCTGCTCTTTAAAATGTAGATTTTTCCTATTCTTTTAGTCAACAAGACTTGATCTACACCTGTGATTTTGGCAGTGTAAAAGGAAGAAATAATTAAAGGTTGCTAAAAACCCACTAATTTTGATAAAGCTTTTATCAAAGGAAAACAGTAGTCTGCCTGGCTTTAGAGATTGCATCAAAACTCTAATTCTACTAATATTTTTATAACAGTCTTGTGACCATGACTTTCAGTGAGCTAAGAAAAAAAGAAGTAGCTGTTTTGCAAGCTCTCTGTGCTTCTCATTACTAATTATTGACTGTTTGTAAATGTTGTACTGCAGTATTCCCATTTCATTTATGTCCTAGCTCATTGCTCTTAAATGTTTCATGACTCTATTGTATTTACTGATAATACAAAAACACCTATAAGTGAAGGTTTAATGTCATTTTTCCCTTTCAGAAATATGTAAACCTGGCATCAAAACCAGGATATTTTAATTCATTATTCTGTGGCTATACTGCATGCAAAACTGAGTTGATAAGTGTTCTAGTGCAAGTGGCTTTATGCTTTCATTTGGTCAAACCCACCAGGGATAATGATTGAATCAAAAATAACAAAAGAAATAGGAATATGCTAGCAATGCATATCGAAACAGCACTTTATTTGCATAAAGATGTTTCTGCATATCAGATACTGGCAGAATTTTTATGTTTGTAGGCGTGCATCTAAGACTAAGTAATTACAGCAGAATAGTAAAGTTCCAGACTTTGATCCTAATTTAACTGAAGTCAATGGAAGTCTTGCAAAAGGATCTAATCCTTTAAGCCCATTAGCTTTTGAGTAATTAGAAACTGCTAAATTGGATCTCCCATAAAAAACAACTTCTATTTCCCAAACTTAGTGATCTCACAGCATATAAGAAAAGTTTGCCTTGACCAACTGAATGTGAATTATGAGCATTACCCTGTAGTTATTTGCAGAGGGAAAAAATGTTAGGGTTAGGTTCAGGTTGCCATTTCAGGAGCAACCGAGCTGATCCACTGTTGCATTTCCATTGTGAAGGGGATGTGTTGCTCCACCTCTTCTCTTGCTTTTTCCTGCAGGTTGACCCCTGTGCCCCACTCCCTTGTGGCTCTGGCACTCGCACTGCGCTTTGTGAAGCTGTTCAACTCAATAGCTCCATAGAAAACTATCCAGTTATTTTTGCTGGGTTACTTTCCTGCCAGGTTAGCAAATTGATTTAATTCACAAAAGGGATCTGAGAAACAGCAGAACAGATGTGAAGGAAGCAGAGGAAGTGTGCAGACATGAGTGGGGAAAGCTTTGTGGGGCAAAGTTTTCCCTTTTAGTGGCTGCAAGCTGTGAAATTGCCCGAGCTGGCTAGTGAAAACTCACCCCTTAGCTGGCACTTGCCTGGCTAAGACTTTGCTCAACCACTGTTCCCTGATCAGGGCAAATCCTTTAGAGCTACAAGTTTTGGGGTGATTGTTACTGAAATGTAGTTTGGGTAATGGGAGGTGATGACCGAAAGGCAGCTAGGAATAGGCTTTTACCAAAAAGATTTTAATGCAGCTCAAAGGCTGGAGCTGCCTTCCTGGATAGTTGCTGGCTGATGGTTTAAACACAGCTGCTGTCTACAATCCTGTGAGATGTAAACTTTGCAGCTGTGTTTTCTGTTGAATATCAGTTCCTGCTTAAAGACCGTTTAGCTCTTGAAATCAGCTTTCATACCCATGGAATTTTTAGAATTTTTTTTTTCTTTTTAATATTAACTAAAGGAAATCTGTCCTCTTATGAACTCCTTTGTGGAGGGAGAATAAAAATAAGAGAGAGCCAGATCCTCTTATCAGAGACAAGATATTTCTGGAAAACAGATATTGTTTTCATATACATCTGAGTAAATAGAATTTAAATATAATCTGGAGTACATAAGACCCCCACACCTTTACTGATTTTTTTGCAGCTGTGAAATGCCTTTCCTCTTTTCAGGATAACAAATATTACAGCATTATTCCCAGATAACTTGTATATTTGTTTATTAGCATGTCTGAAGTGTTACATTGGGATGATTGTATGATCAAGGTAAAATCTGAAAGTGTGGGGACTGCCCTCCAGCTCTGCTATAGTTTTTCTTTATCACTAGTTGATCTGTGTATAAGGTTAACTTGACTTTTTTTTTTTTTTTTTTTTTTTTTTGCATGTGGAAATTTTCAACCAGAAAACTCCAACCACAGTCTGGTTTTCATGATATTTTAATGCAAACCTTCAAGTTCATGAAAAACCTATAAACTTGAAGTATTTCAGACAAAATATCATGAATATCAGACTCTTTTTGAAAAAACCTTTTTCACTGAAAAGTTTTACTGAAAAGTGGTTAAGATGAGACAGTCAACCCCAGTCAACTTCGTGCCTTAAATTTCTAATGTGTATGTCAAGGTAGTACTGTCTCAAAGGTTTCTCCTTGGGAGATGTGGCTGCTGGAGTTGTGTGACCCGAGGCCAGAGGAGGAGATATAGTTCTTCTTTTAGACAGGAGAAATTTGGTAAGAAACCTAGTTACGTATGAAGCTTTCCAGGATTAAGAAACATTCTCCTGCAGAGGGGCTGTGGCACCAGAGCCTGCAAATAGTCACATGGAAGTCCATAAGGCTGTCAAGAAGGAAGAGAAGAAGTGACAATGTATGCAGTCATCAAGCTGCACAATTTTGGCAGCTTGAGGAAAGACACTGGTTTTGCAGTGCAGAACTTCCCGACTGCAGCCTTGAATAAAAATGTAGATAGGGTTCCTCAAAATCCAGGCGAGGGTCCTGGAGGAACTAAAAGAACTGAGCAATGTGTTTCACTCCAAGTGTGTGAAGTGCAGCCTAGGCCTTCAGTGAAGAGGCACAGCCCATCATAATTAGGCAGAAAGACTTGGATCTTAGAAAATAGTTTTGGCTCAAGTTATATTTTTTTATACTGAAGTGTTTTACCTGGCAAAATGTTTATGTTTGATATGGGGAAGAGCTAAGGAATTTCAAATATCCAGCTACCCATGAGCTGTACCAGTAAGCTGCTTGGAAATCTTGCTCACAAAACATGCTTTGAGGTGTAACTGAGTCTACCAGGTTTTTAAAGTGTTTGAAGATCCTGGGGGAGATAAGAAGTAAGTACACTTAGATATTGTCATTCCTTCATCTTACTATTTATTTTTACAATCAGAATTAGTCTTGTTAAAAAACCTTGTTTAGCTTTAAAGCACAGATATGTCTCCTCCTCACTATAAACACTTTGTGGAAAAGAAAAGACTGTGAGAACTTGCTGCCAGAAGCAAGACAAGTTGCCTTAACAAGACACAACTCATAATTATGATTTTTCTCCATTCATGACATTTAAGCATATCTATCTAGAAGACAAAATGTTTTATAGCTTAATCAAAACCAAAGATGTCTTAATGTACACTTATAAAATGTTGAAACGGTTTGGAATAGAGGCTGGGATTCTCCTTGTTCCTCTGTCCCAGGAATCCCTGGCTGTCCCTGTAACAGGAGCAGAAAGGGGACTGTGCAGAAATGGCCTGGAGAGATAAGAAGTATAAAATGAATGGGTTACTCGTGCTGACACATGAGGTGTCCTTAATTTATTTAGTGTCCTTAATACATGCTGTTTGTGTGCTGACTTGTGCATCCTTTTCATACACTTTTAAAGATTAATGGCTTCTACTGGAGAGGGAAGTGAATATGCAAAGACAGATATTCTCACTAATTATCTGCATTTCTGTTTCTGAACTCAGTAGCCTCACAAAAAGTTTTGGATTTAATGTTTAATTTATATTGCTACATATTTCCTTTGGAAACAATAGCACAGAATAGCATTTGTTTATTACAGAACCTCTGATTTTACAGTCATTTCAGGAATGCATCTAATGACTGGAAAGGCAAAGACTTGGCCTTTAAATTCTCTGCAGTGTCTCCAGTTTAGAAATTTTTATCTGTAGGAGGGCAGAGGAACTGGAAAAATGTGCAGAGTTGATACCACAGTCAGCTTTTGTTTTGACAGTAACATTACTAGCATTGTTCTAGGTGTCGTGTATATGCTAGACCTGTGCAAATTAAATCATCAGATAGCCCCATTGACTAATATTTATGTGGAACATAAAGAAATCACATGAACAAAATGTATGAAGTGCAGAAATGAAACTGAAATCTCAGACAGTGACCGTTGAGTTCAAGGAAACAAATGGACAGTGCAGTGAGGCAGCCTGGCCAATAAGAGTGAGAAAAATTATTGGGTGAATAATGTCTCATCAGTGATTCTGACCTGAAAATAGTAAGCTCCCCACACTTCCCCAAACAGCCAAGGAGAAGTCACAACTTCTCTTGCACGTAAAAATCCAGGCTTGAGAGGTGGGCTGGTGCGAACCTCATGAAGTTCAGCAAGGCCAAGTGCGAGGTCCTGCACATGAGTTGGGGTAATCCCAAGCTCAAACACAGGCTGGGCAGAGAATGGATTGAGAACAGCCCTGAGGAGAAGGACTTGGGGGTACTGGTTGACGAGAAGCACAACATGACCTGACAATGCGCACTTGCAGCCCAGAAAGCCAACCGTATCCTGGGCTGCATCAAAAGAAGCGTGGCCAGCAGGTTGAGGGAGGTGATTCTGCCCCTCTCTCTGGCAAGACCCCACCTGGAGTACTGCATCCAGCTCTGGGGCCCCCAACATAAGGACATGGACCTGTTGGAGCAAGTCTAGAGGAGGGCCATGAATATGATCAGAGAGCTGGAGCAGCTCTCCTATAAAGACAGGCTGGGAGAGTTAGGATTGTTCAGCCTGGAGAAGAGAAGGCTCCAGGGACACCTTATAGCAGCCTTCCAGTACCCAAAAGGGGCCTACAAGAAAGCTGGAGAGGGACTTTTTACAAGGGCATGTAGTGATAGGACAAGGGGTAATGGCCTTAAACTGAGAGAAGGTAGATTTAGATTAGATGTAAGAAAGAAATTCTTCACTATGAGGGTGGTGAGGCATTACTTGCCCAGAGGGGTTGTGGATGCCCCATCCCTGGAAGTGTTTAAGGCTAGATTGGATGGGGCTTTGAACAACCTGGTCTAGTGGAAGGTGTCCCTGCCCATGGCAGGGGGTCTGGAACTAGATGAACTTTAAGGTCCGTTCTAACCTAAACCATTCTACAATTCTGTGAAAGAACCGTTGGATCAAATACTGTTTTCTCAGGAGTCTGGTGTGTTTATGAGGCAAAGCACCTTTAGGTCTGGCAGCTGGCCACACTGACTTGGTGGCACACTGACAGCCGTGCTGCCTGGCAGATGAAAACATCATTCACGTTGCCCCATTACTTTGTTATAACATGCTACCACAGCTCCATGCCTGTGGCCAAAATTGCCATGTCACTGATTCCTTCCCCACTTTTGGGGAAACACTGTGCTTTCCAGGACAAATGTTAGGAAATAATCTCTCCTCTTCTATCAGAAAGATCTTTGCAGGCCCTTTGCCCCTCGGCCTCTCCTGCCCATGGACCTGTCAGAACAGGCCACCTGCGCATCGGCCGGTTGGCAGCATGGCTCACTGCCTGTGAAGCAAAGAGTACATGCACAACAACTCTGAAGCTGAAGCACAGGTGTGAGTTTGGGAGCCCAAATTACCTTTTGCATAGTGGCCCCCGGCTACTGGCTTGTATAGGCAAGTTTGTGTGTGCACCAGGAGGAGAAAGGAAAAAAACGAGTGGTATGAGAGACAGGGAGCAAAGGAGGAGCGATGTGCAATGTGGCGCAGGTGCTCTGGCCATGCAGGCAGACGTGCTTCTGGGAGGGTGATGTTGTGCTGGGCTGTGCTTACCTGGGAGTCTCCATCTTTCCTCCCACCTTGAAAAAAGCAATAAGAGGGAAGCTTTTGGACCAAGAACAGCCTAAAAGAAGCCTTTGGAGATGGCTGGTCATAAGCCCTTGTTGCCTGATTCTTCTGTTGCCTGTAGAAACAGGATTTTATATATTCTTTTTTGTGCACATCCACTTATTTGCAGATATTATTCTATCAGTTTGGTCTGCAGGCAGGACCACACTGAAAAGATTAATTGGTTGGGTCAAAAAGGAAAGTGATACTTCTTGATGAAGTTTGTCTTGGAGTCTTTACTGCCAGAAAAACACATCCAATGAATTGGTTATGCCAGCTGGGGATAAGCAGTTTTCTTTTTCTTCAAGTGGTCTCTTAAAAAATAATAGCACATGTTTCAAAACCACTGCATCTCTGAGGGTAATAGATCTTCTATGAGGAGGGCTTTCAGAGTGAACGTCAGCATTACAAGAAAACATTTCAACACTCCCTTTATTTGAAAAGTGATTAGATGTCCTTTATTCCTTCAAGTGTATGTGTTTATCTGTTGTATTTTACTTCTGTCCTCATGTACATGACTCTTCTCTGGGTGGTGGTCCAGGCTTGTAAAATAGGTCTCTCAAGTACTCTGAAATGCTATTCAAAAAGTGCGTTGTAGCATGTGCTGTCTTACTAGTGGTGATGTCTGAATACAGTCTATAAATAGCTAAATGCTGTGAAGTTTCAGTAATGACTATTTTGTTTCTATTCATATGGCATCTGGATTTTGGATAGTATTATTCAGCCCTTACTCATGCTTGTGATGCAGAATGAGGAAGATGGGGAAAGATGCAGAAATGAAAAGGCAGTGTTTTGGTTCCTGCTCTGATATAGGCACAGAAAAATACTGCATGCTAAATGAAATTGTAAAACTTTGTTGCAGGTTTTGTGCTTTAACTTCAGTTTAGTGATTTGGAACAATCTGGGCCTTACTGAAAAAAATTCCTTTGAAGTAACTGGCAGCACTTTTTTATTTCTCTTGAACTTGTATTTTGGGGAATGGGGGCTATTTACTGAAAAATACAACCAGGTGAATGAGCAATAGTATATTTTTAACGGGCTAACCTTTTGGTTTTGCTTAGTGTAGAATTCTCAGACTTGAGTTGATTGACTGCTTTATACTTCTTTGTACTAGAACACACATGTACAGACATACTGGTATGGCTGTGTACTAATGTCTGTACACATGTGTGCTTGTGTTAAAGCATTGAACCCCAGACACACCCTATTTTAACTTTGCATAATAGTAACCACAGATTGTAGTAGGGAACCTTCTAAGTTGCAGATGAGTTGAGATCTAACATTAGCTGACGTGCAAAAAGTGTGGCATTTATTTTTGCCCATGAAATACAGAAAAACATTCAAAATAAGGCAAAATAAGGAATGTGTCTAGCTTTGCACCGCATTATTTATTGTGAAATATTTAGTGCAGGTATAAATATTTAACACCAAATGTGCACTTACGGGGTTTTCCTTATTTCTGTTGAATTTTAGATACAAGTTATTAGATTGTGGCAAATGAAAAGGAAGCAAAACGTCATATTCTTTGTAGCTTTGACCCAGTGTTTGAATTCTTCCATAATGTGGAGAAGCATTCTCCTTTCTGGTCCGCAGAATTGAATGTTGTCCAAATTAACTATTATGCATGTAAAATGTCCACATTGACAAGATGTTTCTGAGATGGTGGAAGTGCAGTATATGCATATGAGAGCCACTCTGCAAAGTGAAAAGCAGGATTTTCTGCTCACCTTTTGATCTCTCAGAAACAAGTAAGTGACAGAGATGCATTTATTTGTAGTAAGTCTTCAGGGAAGACTAAAAAATATTTAACCACATTTAGTAAGAATCTCATTTGCAAATTGGCCCTGTAGATTTTATCTGGTGCTGTGAATTCATAATGAATAGTTCTTATAACAAAATTATCTTTATTGTGCTGTATCAGAGCCCTTACAGTATGCTGCAGAGTGTGTGCTGATAAGCAGGTGCTTCTTAAAGATTGTGGAAGTCTGAAGGAAGGGTAAAATTTTGGAGACTTTAAAAATCTGTGCACTCCATGACAGAGCTTTCCTCATCTACTCTGCTAATTTATGTTGTGTTACTAAACTTTATCTGTCAAATATAAGCATGTTGTCTTTCTCTAAAAATCTGCTTTTTATTATGAAGTAGATCAGAAATTAATTCTGAGAAAAGTGCCATTGCTTGCATGTATTTGCACCTTGAACTCTGTGGAAGGAAGGGGCCACTGACCATGGGGTGTTACATGATCAATCAGTGCTCTGAGTGCAGCTACTGGGTGATTGGTGTCACCCAGCCCTTTCAAACACGTACAGATTTTGGGCATTCATCAGAAAAGGTGAATGCCCTTTGGTGAAGACTAGTGCTGTGCTGTGGTTTATTGAGTACAATGGACCCAGTATGGATAAGCACCATTATTGTTTATAACTATGAACTGAACCTGCTGGATGTTGGTTTTTTTTGGTTGGTTTTCCTTTTTTTTTTTTTTTTTTTTAACTTAATGCCGTGTCATCTAAGTCAGGCAGCAAACTGTTTCTTTGGAGATCTACAAAAGGATCCAAAAGGACCTGCTGGAAAAGCTTCATACTGTGCATTGTTGACAGGAGTTGCATTTGTCTACATTTAGTTCGAGGGAGTAAAAAGCGTTTAGTAGACATTTCGTTGATCTGAAGGAAAATGAAACACTTCAGTAAAAGCAATGGTTGTATCTGCACTGCCTTGGTGGGCTTGCCTTGACACCTGCACATGTACTTCTCTCTCTTTAAATAGATTATTTTGGAAATCTTTTAGGATGACTATTCTAGTTTGAAAATTAAAGCCATGCTAAAGCTGAAGCTACAATCTGGAACATAAGAAGCTCCCAAGTTGCCCTAGTTATGATCAATACTTCTGGCAGACTGTGTTTGTAATATAATCAGTTGTTTTTTAATCTAGAACTTGGTGTTGCATTGGTTTTCAAGCTGCACTGTTAAACTATATTTTTTGAAAGGAAAATAATTTGATATACCAATCTTACACTACTGATTTATTTTCATTTTCTTAGCTCAGATTGAATTTTCTAGCATGTAGTGGTACAGTGTGCAGCGAATTTATTGCCTGGGGCAGTTTTAGACTCTCCGTAACTTTGCCACTGGGAAAGAGACAGCTGGATTTTTCCTGTGTATTAGCAGGACTGTGCAAGTTTTGACAGTCTTGCCTCTCTCTTACTCACTTTCTCTCATACCTTCAGGCACGTAGATTTTCCTCGTGGATTCAAATATTTTAATGTGAAATCAAAGTAATTGTGAAATGCATTTCTTGTAGAAAGTAGTGGATAGGAGAAACACCTATGTGCAGCACTGATAAAGCCAAGGATGGGGTAGATGTTTCTAATACCTGTTGATTTCTATAAATCTATAGCTGCCGTGTCCAGGCCACCTCCACTTACTCTGGAAGGCTTGTTCTTGGACTTAATCACACTTTTTCTTAAAAGCAGTCAGATTAGAGAGATTAAAAACTTTTTACAATCTCAACTAATTGAACGGGAGGATAGTTAAAGAGAAAAAAACAAAACAAAACACAATTTACCATTTACTTAACACTCAGTTGGACTTTAGGCAACAAAGTATTGCAGAAGCAGGCCACATTCCAGAACTAAGCCAACATTTTGAACACAGTCTGATACTCGGGGCTCTTGGGAACAGATGATCTGCACTGCTCTGGAGACTGATAGACCTGAATTTTCTGGCTTATTGGCTCAGCTGCATGGAATGAGCTGTTGTGGTGGATAGGCAGGGTTGGGGAGGCAAGCTTTTTGCCATGTGCTTCCATGGAACAGGAAGGTTTGGGTGGTGATCTTCTGTGGTGGTACTTTTATGCTTTTGAGTGCCTGCTTCGGAATTGTCATTTTAACCTCAATCAGGGTAGTGTTTGAGGTGCTTCAATAGAACTGCCCCAGAAACATCCATTTCCTGCCTCTTTTTCAAACTGGTGGCACACCAACAACGAGCAGGGCTGGTACAGGAATTATGTCCTGAAGTTATTTAACTCTGCAGGCATGGGAGCAAACTGAACGAACGTTCAAATGAAGTGGAGACCATCTTGACCAAATGTACAGAAAATACACTGAAATACTAAGAAAGGATGTGGTCTATCACCTAACTACTTTCATACAAAATGAGTGACAGATGTGTTCTGTGGGAGAGTGGAGATAAATGCACATGTGAATGATTACCTGGAGTCTTGAATGAACCCTCTGCTTCAATGTCAGCTTGCACATGGCAGCACAGAGGCTTCCCAAAGTGGAACAGACATTACACACAATGCTGTGAAGCTGAAAGAGGGGTAGACTTCTGAAAGTAGCTCAGCTCATGCTGTGTCTTTTGCATACAGAAGAGCCTTCTGCTAATTCTGGCGTCTCATTAGAAAACATTGCCCTACTTTTCTGTAACCTGCAGCTCAAAATGCTCTCAAACTGACAGGCCTTCTGCATGGAATCAGAGGTCAAGCAGTGATAGTAGTCAGAGATTGTCTTATGGAAACAAAAGTGGAGCCCTACAGCAGTATCCAAGGAAGTCTGCATGCCTGCAAACAAGCTTGGGAAGTGGAAGTGCTGTCACTGATTCTGCTGGAGAAATTAAAAAATGAGAAAGGGAAATATGATGTATGATTCTGGAGGGAGTCCCTTGAAAGCATGTGATTCCAAGTCTTGTTCTACAGCCAGGCTTTTGTTGGATTTCACTTTTTGGAAGCTACCTCTTTTCCTGCACTTTTTCTCACTTTCCTTTCCAGTCCCATCCAATCCAATCTCCATGGATTAATATCCATGATGACCAGTGTACATTGTCATATGTTACTCTTCATTGTAAACTAAAAAAAAAAAAATAAAAAATTGCACTGTTGTCTTTTACAGTGTTTTATCTAAACCAGCCAGTATCCCCATTTCCATTTATTTCTCCTTTCCACATGTAGAAAATGGAAGGATATATTTGAAATGCTTTAACAGATTCATCCCTACATAGTGCTGACTTGGTCATCAAGATCAGTTAGCGCTGTCCACAAAGAGAAAGAAGCAGCTTTTAGCTTGTAAAGTGGGAGACAGAGAAAGAAATCCACTGCTTTAGGCAGAGAGCCAGAGGCAAGTGAGAAGATAAAATGGAAGATCCTGGAGGATCTGTAGGGGATTCTGAAATGGCCACCAAGAGCTCTTAAGAATGAGGAGGCCAGGAAATGTATGTTGGCATTTTTCTTTTGGGTGTTTGTATTTATGGTGCTAGTTAAAGGATGGGATAATTCCCAATACTTTTATCAAACATGAGCATCTTTTTGGTACCACTGTTACAGGTCTATGGAAGTAGGTGATCCGAGAGTGCAGCAGGAACTGAGTACTTAAGAAACAATGAGTAAAAGCTGTTTGAGAGATTGGGAAGTGGTATCAGGGAATTACATTGCTCCTGAAATTGCCTACAGCAACTGCAAGTTCTCCTTCCTTAAAAAGATAAGGAAGTATGACAGTGATGCTAAAATGAGTACTGGAGTCTGCGTAGCTGAAGGACACCTTTTGAGCCCAGAGCCCTACATCAGGGTAACCCAAAGCATTAGCTTGCTGAGCATCCTGCTGGCCAAAATACACCTGAGTGTTGTGACTACAGGATTTAATTTTGGTGTAAAGTGAATGTTTTGGCAAACAAGTGAGTGGAGCAAATGAACAAAAATGACTGGCAGATTACATTATGATCCCAGTCCTGCAATTTCAGGGACATGTACAGACCCCCAGGAGCTGTGTGGTTTTTGAGTACGATACATTCCAAACAAAACAAAACCCCCAAAAACCACATCCAATTTTTAGACAGCCAGACATAAGTTTCTTCTCTGGTCAGTGGAGAGTGACAACATTCTCTAGCATTGGAAAGAGGGTGTTAGGCTTCAATCTACGGTGGTCTTAAATAGGGACATTAAAATCATGTCCAGAAAATTAGGTTGTCTTCCACTGACAATAGAGGGAAATGATGTGACTAGTGTAGACTTAAGTGACAAACTTTTACACAATAAATATTAGGCAAGGGGAATACAGCCCTTTGATTCAGCAGTTCTCTTCCATTTCTCCAATGGTGCTGCTGACACTGTTGACCAGAAGTAGTCTGCTCAAAAGAATTTACTCAAATGTGTTCAGGGAAGATGGCATCCTGTTTTTCTATAAACTTCATGTTTTCCACAAGATAACAGTCATACGACTTCTTTGAGGTATTCCATGCAAAGAATTCTGGTTTTGGGGATATTTCGTTTAATGGACTGTATTAGAACTGTCTCTGTTTTTTTGCCATGTATCGATCATAGGAAAGACTAAAATGAAAGTAGTAGACTTGAGCAGAATAAAATCAGGCGGCTTTTGTAGTTTTCTGACAGAAGTGCATTTGGCATTGGGAAATGGGAAAATAAGAAGCTTGGATTTACTTCACTCAGCAGTCAAGCTTCAAAGGCTCAGAAGGCAGAGAAAAATCTGCATGACTGGCTGTGTGGCATAGAGGGAAGATATTAAAGGTTGATATAATAAAAGTGCTTTGTATAGCATCTTAGTACGGCTGCATGCCAAAAAGTTTATAAATGGTTGAGACATCTTCCTAGACTTCTGTAGTCATCTTCGTATATTGTGCAATATTTATTCTATCAGGCACTATGTGTTAATTTTTCTCTCTCGCAATTCAGTGTACACGTTTGGAAACACTTCAGAGTACCCCCAATTACAGTAATTCTTCAAGACAATGAGCCTAGTTTGATTAAAGATTCATGGCTTTTCTTCTGGAGAAGAAAGTTAAAAAGCAGCTCTCCTGCTATATTACTGATGTTGAACATTGACTCTTCTACTGGCCAGTATCTAAAGATCATATATCCCCTGCTTGGTCACATTTAATATTCTATTCTAGGTCCTTTGAACACTGTATATTTGTAGTTCATGAATATATGTGATGGGTTGACCTTGGCTGGCAGCTAAGCCCCCACCCTGCAGTGGGATAGGGGAGGGAATTGGAAAAGCAAAAGCAAGAAAAGCTCATAGGTCAAGGTAAAGGCAGTTTAATAATTGAAGGGAAAAAAACCCAACCCACCAAGTGATGCAAAGGCAATCACCATCTCCCACCAGCTGAGTGATGCCCAGCCAGTTCTAAAGCAACAGCTACTTTGGAAAAACTCCCACCCAGTTTTATTGCTGAGCATGTTATATGGTATGTAGTATCCCTTTGGGCAGTTGGGGTCAGCTGTTCTGGCTGTCCCCACTCCCAACCTCTTGCTAACCCCCAGCCTACTTGCTGGGGGGCACAGTGAAAAAACAAAGAAGGTCTTGATGCTGTGTAAGCACTGTTCAGCCATAGCTAAAACATTGGTGTGTTGCCAACACTCTTTTGGTCATAGATCTAAAACACGGCGAAATACAGGCTGCAGTGAAGAAAATTAACTCCATCCCAACCAGTTCCAGTCAATATACCATCTAAGTTAAAGCTGCGATCATTTTAACAGCAGTTTTTTAGCATTTAGCAGCAATCATTTTTAGCAGTTAGGAAAAGATATGGTTGCTTAACCTATCTTCACAATATCCTATAGACCATTATCAGCAAAGTCAGGGAAGTTTAGAGTCACCTTGTTATTTATCCTTGTCACTCTTCAATTATCCACAAGAAGTCTACTGGAAAGTCAACTTCTCTCATAGCCCACAAGTCTGGTACTTTATTTTAGATCATGTATCCCCAAACTCTAAGATGTATAAGGGGAAATAATCCCCTTATCCATGTCAGTAAAAATCTTGATTTGTTAGGTTTTATTGGTTTGTGAAGAACAGCTGAACATTCAGCATTGATTAAACCTGCTGGTTCACAAATAAATTTTATACAAACTTCCTTGTTGTTTGGTGGGAATCAAAAAAGGGACATTTATCTGCAGTACCTGATGTGACTTTTAAAAATGCAACAGACGATAAGTACACAATCACCTTGCAAGAGGCTGTAGCTGCTCCATTTATTTATTTTTTGTTCTTTGACAGGAACTACTAAAACAAATCACTAATGTCCAAGTGGTAATTAAAGTTAGACGTCTTTGTTCTCTGTTAAAAGTGATTTGTCATTAAGAAGGATCAAAGGCTGGCATTTAGTTCAAGTGCAGACAAAATGTGCTTGTATAATAAGCTGTACTCCCCGTATTTTAGGTTGTCTTTAATCATGTTGTGAAATCTAGATTTATAAAGGCACACACATAATATGGAATTGGAGTATTAACAACCTTTCTTCTTAAATTTCAATTATATGCTATTGTTTCCTTTCGATTCACTAGAAGTAATTATGTCTATCATACTGGTGGCCAATCCCCAGACCCAGCTTGTGCTTCTACTTACTTCAGAAATTATATTTTACAATAGACTTTAGAGTAGTTATAAGGAAACAAAGATCATCACTCAATTATTACAACAGAAGAATCTTGGCATAGGAGCATGAAGGGCTGAATTATGTTTACACAGGTGTACACTTTGATAATTCTATTTGCTTTGGTTGAATGAGCCTGGGTTTTCATCAGTGGAGCAAAAGGAGCAAAAAGAAAAGGTTAACTCAATGGGACAAATTCACAATTATTAAATTTGTTCTAGATATGTTCCAAGGAAACTGAGGAACACCATTGAGAAGTGCAATTTGCAAGCTTGAGGTAAATTCCTAATTCATATTACTTCAGATGCCTAATAAATAATCTATAGCCCATCTAAATAACCATGCATATAACCAACTAAAATACATCGAGTCTCATAACCTTTGCAGTACTTTGTGCTTTGAACTCAAAACTTTCACACTCTCTCTGCTTCACTGCTATTTGAAAATAAAGGTTAAAACTTACATTTCAGATTCTCAAATATCATAAACTAGTGTAGGTTGTTTGATCTCAGAGGAACTGAGAACATATGTAGGCACTTATTTAGCTTTTGTACCTGTTCTTGCAACAGTTTAATCATTGCTTTCTAAAGTTCTAGACCCCTAAGAAAACTATGGAGGGAATATTATGTTTCCCCAGACATCTCATAAAAGTTGAATTTACTGTGAATTCTCCCAAGAACAATTAATAAAAGTCAATATTTGGGAAAAACACAAAATGACATACATTTTTTAAGTCATCATGAGTAGTAGCACTGAGATGTACAAAATGTACAGCTCACAGTTGGAAAGGCTTTATTTCAAGGCAATTTGTCCAATGAATGAACATATCATGTTTGAAATGTAAAGTGTGTAGTGAAATAGCCTCAGCCTCAGTACTGTGTGACTGGCAGACACCCCACCTTGACTGTGCTGCCTTTTTCCCTCACTAGCTCATGTATGTGACTGCCTCAGGAACATCTTTTTGAAAAAAATGCCTGACCATTCCTGAATTGCACAAAAATTTCAAAGGGGTGCTTAGGCAGCAAATAAACAAAGCAACCAAACAAAAATCCCTCAAAAGTGTGGCAGCCCGTAAATGTTCCCTAGGCAACCAAGTCAGTGTACTACTGCTGACTGGTAATGTGGTAGGTGTTTGCAAAATGTATAAACTTCTTTGTTTTCTCCATCTGATCAATGTATGAGTAAAGGGAACCAGTATTAAAATATTTCTAACCAAATCTAATTTGAACTCTTGTGAAAATGTTATTATAATGATGTTAAAATTTAGGAAAGAATTATTCTGGTTATGCAGTATCTTCTCTGTTGTTTTGACTTTTTTTGGAACTGAGCTACAGTAATATAATCTTTTTCTGAAGCTTTAAAGTAATGCTGTTATACTGTGCTTTCCTTCTGTATATAATCATGGACGGGTCATTGATTTTTTCTTCATATTTAGACTTGGACTTCATAGTGTTTTGCAATATGCCCTTCATTAATCTCATGGGGTAAACCTGATTTAAATATGGCACATAATGCTATAATGTCACAGTATTATATTATGCTTTTCATTTCCTACTAAAATTCTGGGGAAATAAACAAATGACTAACAAAATTCAGATGTATATTTGACATAAAAATTAGCTGAACTCTAACCATCATGATAGTCATGCAGGGGTTTTTTTGTTGGTTTGGTTTTTTTTTTAACAACAATATTAAAATTAATTCTTTCAGGTTTTCCAAGTCTGTAAGCAAAGGGGGGAAGAGATACCCTTCCAGTGTCTTTCAGTTTATGGTTTTTTGTAGCCTGTTTCAGAGGGATCTAACTAAGGATGGATTATTAAAGATATTTATGAACATAAAGGTGAAAACAGGTCCCTAGTAGACTAGAATCCTAAGTTGAATCTCAGCTGTTTTAGTGGATTATTTTATGTGGGTTTTGTGGGGCTTTTTAAAAATTTACTCCCTGCCCCCCCCCCCCCCCCCCCCCCCCCCCCCCCCCAACTCTTCCTGTCCCTCCTTCTTTCCTCTGTCCTTTACATGTCTGGACAATAAGCAAGGGTTTTGGGACAGGGGCTCACACAGAATTTCATTTCATGGGACCATTTAGCTGGGAAGTGGCTGCTGCATCATGCTAAAATTTAAACAAGACAGTCATATGAAGAAGGCTAATTTCTAGTTAGAATACAGTCTACAAATATTGTAGCAAATAGGAAGACTTTTACTTAATGGTTTTGTAGACTTTCATGTCATGTAGTCTGTGAACCATCACGTGTTTAAAACACAATCAGACCTTCCTGGAGACTGGACTGTTCTAGGGATAAGTGTTGGTAGCAACCACAGGAGCTTTTTGAGCAAGAAAATCTCTTAGGAGCACATCGTACCTAACAGTCTCCACTGGTTTGCTCAGGACTGTGAGAGAATATCTGAGGACTGACTTTATTCTTTTTAAAAAAAGAGAAAGGGGAAGAACAGGCTACTGTTATATCATCCCAGTCAGATTAAGCTGGGACTGCTGCTAAAAAAGATGGTTCAGCTCTTCCCTCTTCCTGGTTGCTTATTTTCTCCTTCCTTATGCCGGTACAGCAATTTCTGTGGCTCTGCAGTGAACCAGACTGGGGAACTGGTCCTGAAACAGTTACTACTCAAACATATTTTCCCAGAAGTGCTGGTTCAGTTCCCTGGTACAGCTCAGCGTGGGTTGGGAGCGGGAGGGAGGGCGGGTGGCAGTGTGTGTCCAGGCATGGAGGAAGGGCAGGACCCGTCCTTGCAGCCCCCGGGAAGAACTCACCCTGGCTTGAACTGCTCCGCAGACTGGGGTGCTGGAAAAGCCCTTGGGATTTGTTTGGGTCTGTTCAAAAGGAGATGAGACTGAGGTGTTGAAGAGTGCTTGAAAAGCTGTAATGCTTAGTCAAACCCGGTTATACCAGGAAGTCTTTGCAAAGCTTGGCTTGCTGCCTTGCTTTTAGTCGTAAAGAGTTCTAGTAAAGTAAATGAGAACTTTCTTACTTGCTTGCAGGATTTTACCCCATGTGAGAGAAACAACTCTAAACATTTTGAGTTTTTTCTTCTACTGGCCCTTTACTTTAACACC
Organism: Aquila chrysaetos chrysaetos; assembly: GCF_900496995.4. Classification (NCBI taxonomy): domain Eukaryota; kingdom Metazoa; phylum Chordata; class Aves; order Accipitriformes; family Accipitridae; genus Aquila; species Aquila chrysaetos. Next base: position 47,958,263 of record NC_044006.1, on the reverse strand, counting down.
TTTTGTCTCCAGGAGGCGAAGCTTTGTGTTTCTGTTTCCCACTGCTGGACTCATCTCCCCTCCCTTCAATCTTTGAAAAATATTAATTGCAGACTGACTGTCTGACTGAAGTTCATGACTGACCATCATTTTCCCTGACATTCATGTTTCAAACCTGAGATAAATGGTTGCTAGATGACCAGCTGCAGTTCCATGGGCTTGGGAGCTGCATCAACAGGTACAAGCTGAAGAGCTGTGTGTAAGGATTGTGGAAAGATATTTGACTATTGAAAAAAACTGTCTTTCACAATGGTTTCATTTTTAAGATTTTTCTAGGAAATTAGTCAGCATTTTACTAGACTATCTTTGGAAAGAACGTTTTGTGAGGAGAACTTAATCTTACAGTGTCTTGAAATGTGTTAATGTCATTAACAGTTACATTTTCTATCCAAAGAAATTCATTAGAAGATCAAAATAATCAAAACAACCAATCCAAACCCTATCCATAAACAAAAAGTTCTCTGGAGTTGAAGAATCACTTAACTTTAACTAGTCTAGTTCTTTTCTTAGGACATTTCAAGCAGCCTTTCCCAGGAAGGTCAGCGTGCTCTTCCAGAGAAATAAGCATTCACTACTACTATCAATACATGATTATTCACACTGCTTGCATATTTAGGATTCTGTTTTTTGATGACTACAGGGTAATGACTGTATTTGCAAATCAAAGCCATGTATACATTTTTAAAATCCACATGTATGCATGGGGACCAGAGCATACAGTTCAAGAAAAAAAGGAATAAAATATTCTTAAGAACTTTCAGCATCATTAGATACTTCACCAGGATTTTTTTATCAGTGTTTTTTAAAATACAGTACATACCAAACATCGGTCCCAATTCAACTTTTGTTTTTCTTTTTAATGAATAGTAATTAGCTTAGGACTTTTAGTAGTTTCTGAAAAGCCAAACAACCATTTCTCCCTCTCAGAGTTGTGAGCATGGGATTTTTTTACTGCTACAGGATTTTCCTCTTGTGGTAGATGATGGCGGTAGTGTTTCTCCAGGAGTTTGCATGGATGCTGTTGTACTGTGCACACAGAGTTATGTTCTCTTACCATAAGTAAGTGTAGTGTTGTTATTGTTATTTTAATTTAAGTCAAGTAGTTGTAACCATGGTTAGAAATCATGTCAAAGTTACTCCATGTAGGTTGCTTTATACCCTTTGTGTAATGAACTGACTTAATTTCAATATATCTTTAATGAATTATTTTAATTATGGTTACAAATCAATTTGCTCAACTTCCAATACAATTCAGTTCTTCGGGGTAGGGGAAATGGCAAACTCAACAGTCTCTTTAACATCTATGCAGATTCCAATATGTCACAGGATATGGGATGCTCTGCATGCATTGTGCTTAGACTTTCAGTAATTTAAATATTAAATGCAATGTTAGGACTACTGTTTCTCATTAATTCTATGTCTTATTATAAACGGCATAAATATCTGTCCCTGAGCTGGTAATGGATCCATTCTGTGAGGAAACTGCGGTCTTAAATGTATAAAATCCATTATTTTATTATGGCATCAACTCTGCTCCTGTTAAAGCAATTACACCATTTCCTAATGATCTAAAAGGGAGTGAAATAAAGTCTGCATTGTTCTGCTGATTTTCTCTTATTTAGTCTTTCATACTCTCACACAGCCACAAGGTAGGAAACTGGTCCAAAGAGACAAGCTGTGCCTCAGCAGTGAGAGCTGTACCTGGAAAGGGCTGTCATCTGCAACAGCATGAATATAGCTCAACCGCCTTGTGAGAGTAATGCAGGATTTGGAAGCACAGCTGTGAAATAAGCATGACTGGAATTCAGTAAACTTCTTAGTAACGGCTGCTACAGTTGCTAGTTGGTTCCTAAAGCTAAAACACAAAAAGAAGCACACGCCTAGGATCTAAATATACAAAACAACATAACTTGTTTTGGTATCTGCCTCATAGAAAAAGCAGAGTGCCTATAAACATATTACCCCCCACTAGTGCAGGGTGGAATAGTGGCAACTTTAATATTACAGCAGTGCTCCTAGTCTTTACATGGGTTTAATAGGTTCTGAGCACAGAGTACTTGTCTGATTTCCCATGTAAATTGTTGTCTCGTTTTGCCTGTTTGTGCAAGCACAGGACAGCACAACATGAGTAATGAGCTGTTTGTGTAGGACAGGTTCTGCATCGAGCTCTGCTCATTGCAGTTCTATGTCGCCTTTGCAAAAATACACGGGAAGTTGCTACGTCTGTATAGAGCTGAATCCTCCTTGCATGGTGAATGCTTTGAGGACCTGTGTGTTTAAAGAAACTTTGGCTGTGTTTATCTGTATTAGCCAGAGCTTCCAGTTAATAAATAACAGTCCAAAAGAGACTATGCTCTTAACAGACCTTAGGTGCTAAGAATAACCACACATATAATTATATATACACAATTTTTCAAAGTTACAGTACATACCAAATATTGGCCCTAATTCAGCTTTTGATGTTCTTGCTAGTACAGTACCAATCCCAGGAGCATTATGTTTTTTTTTCTTTTTAAAGACAATCATATCTCCTTTCAAACTGAGGAGCAGTGAACTTTGCAAGTTGCATCCGCACTGCTAGTGCAACTTACTTACTAAATTTATTAACTGGACAGTGTAGAAAATCTTGTTGTTTGCTACTGCAGAAAACCCAGAAGTAACCTCTACAGAAATGTTTCCACAAAGGATGGTCTGCAGGTTAGATTTCAATCCTCTGTATATAAACTAGGTTTGTGATTCATGCTTTATGCTGTCATGAAGTGTAAAATTGCTCAGAAGGGATTTCTAGACATTGTTGTTTCTTCTCATATATGAAGTAATTTTCTCTGCTATCTCTTGGCTCATTTTGTTTTTTATTGGTTTGATCTTCTACCATTTAAATCATTAGTACAGATGACAATGTGGAATGTGATTCCTTGTGCTGATCAGAAGTACCTACTGGTCCAGGTATTCTTGTCCCAAAGGACACACTGCAATACTGTTCTTAATATCTCTTTGCATGAGACTGGAAAACATAGTCTTTTGTCATGGCATAAGTGTGTATGCATTTTTAAGTGTCTAGCCCTATATAAGTTCAAAGAGAGAAGGGAACAAATTAGCATGTTTATGATGCAGCCTCCTTTGAATGTATTATTCAGGAAGGCTGTCATGGAATGGATGTAGGTTTTGTTAGGCATTAAGTTGTCATCTGCTCTTACCAAAACCTTCTATTTAGCTTCAAAATAAACTTAGGTCTTGGTTAGGACGGCCCTTGCAGAGCGTGCTTTCTGGTATGTAGGTTCTGTCTCTGTCCTAACTGACGTGAATAGCTGACTTCTGTGGGACAGGGTTAGAGACCTACTTATCAGTGCATCCTAGCAAATGCTGGTGTGTTACTATCCAAGAGTTCATAATAGATAGTTAAAGACTACTCTCTACACCTTATTCAAATAACTGATCATAGAGATTGGTGTTGCAGAATGGTAAGGGTGCAGGAAGCAGAAACCTGATGTCCCATTTCCAGGCTGCCCTTGTGAAAAGTGGCACATATCCTCAGGTGCCTCTGCTGATGTTAGGTCACTCATTTTTTAAGTCACAGTATTGCTTACACATCTCTAAAAAGTGGGTCCTGCATATCAAAAATCATGACTTTAAAAATGAATTGATTATGAATTACGGACTGTTTTGGAAAACCTATTTTAAAGCGATGCTACCGATGGCCACTGCTAACTACAAGTACAAAAGAATGAAGGATATTTGGAGGCATCTTTTAAAATTTGATACTTGCTGCCTTTACCTTGCTTATAACCTTCTTAACAGCTATTGGGTGATTGCAGGCATTCAATCAGGTGTGCTCTTAACTTGCTTATGTGCCAACCAGACCTGCCTTTTAGATAACAGGATTAATAGTTAAAGTACAGGTGCTAACTAGGACTTGCTTGATTTGACAGTTATTCCATTTTTTTCTTTCTTTCTGAAGAATACAGAAGCAAGAACGACTCATAAAAGTCAATGTCTTTGTCCAGGATACAGCAGGAATAAGCAACATCATAAAGTAGGTGCAATGCCAAGAGTAGAAATGTTCTCTCCCACTGGCTGGAGCAGGGCAAGAGTTCTAGGTTGGTGTCACTGTACTGCTGCTGTCAGAGAGACCAGTAATCACTGTACTCTTGCCTTGAGCAATTTCTGTGTTTTTCTGTATAAGGACTGCAGTTTTTCTCAGCTCCCACAAGGAGAATAAAAGAGACAGGGCATGCAAATGTTATTGGCAAATACCCTATTCATTGGGGTTTTGCCCAGGAATCATGCATCAGTGACTGTAATACCCTCTTGCTGGTGTGCCTTTAGTGCTTTGTCTTTGAAGCCTCTAATCAACACATTTTTCTTGACATGAAATCACCTGAGATATGTATTATACCAGACTCCGTCCACCAGCCGTTGATATCACGACAAATGAAAACTATGCCCAGCAAGACTGTTTTTGTCTCTAGGGATGAAGCAACTGCTACTTCATGACCAGGTGGAATTTATATACCAAATCATTATTTATATGAATTAAAATATTTTAGAGAAAAGCAGATCTCAAAGCAGAGGATGCTACTTAACAAATCAGATAACTAATTATCTTCCAGTTAAACCAGACTTTAAGTCTAACTTCCTATGGATTCTATAAAAAGAATTCTTCTGGCTCAGCCTATATCTCTTAGATTTGGGAGCAGGTTACTCTTCTCCCACGAAGGATCTTAAACTGTCCACTACTCATTAAGTCCTTAAACTTCTAGATTTGGCAATTTAGTTAATCCATTATAGTGTTCTGTTTGTTCATTTGTTGAGTTTTTGGGGGTGGTGGTGAAGAAAGAGCCTAGATGGCTGAATTTTTTTTTTTTTTCCCACAGAAACCTTTTTAATTCAGAAAGTACTGACTTTATACATTCAACAGCTTCAGTGGGAATATACTTGTACTCAGTAAAATTCTTTGCAGAAGGCAGGTAATTTGGCCAGCTTGTCTTTGATTTCCTTATGTAATTGACAAAGCTGTAAGTATTTCCCTCCCATTGTACGCCTTACATCTAGCAACCCTTTCTACTCTCAAAATTCAGGTTCAGTCTTGGCTAAAGTGTAGGCAATTCCTGATCTGTGTAGATCGTAGACCCTTGAGAATCATTTATTTGGTTGTCTTTTAAGATCTGGATTTTTTTAAGGAGAAAAGTAGAAATCCACCAGTAACTCAAGCTAAAATGTTTCTGTTTAAAAAAGATTTTTTTTTTTTCCTTTTAAATCTTTCAGTCACTGAAGATAAAGCATATGTATTAAAAAAAAAAAAAGTTTTGGGGATTTTTGACCCATGTTAATCAGGACTGTGGTACTGAACTTTTTGGCAGATGCAGAAACATGCAGGGACATGGCCAAACTAGTGGGAAGAGATTTGGGGGATCTTGCCTGTGAGAGCCTCATAACAGCAGCTGTTGCTGAACCCTATGGTATGGTTTGGAGTCTGCCGGCCAGGGCAGCATTCCTTCCAGGGCAAAAAGTGGATGTTACATGACTCTCTGCAGTTTGAGAAAGCCTGGGTGCTTCCTAAATTAGCTAGCCATTGCCTACGTGGTTTTTTATATTTTGGATTGCTTGTATGGGTGCAAAATAGCTCAGATGACAAGTCTTACATACTTAGCATGTTACTTTATAGTTAATAACTGTACCAAAGCCATCTGCTGCCACAGTGACCTACGAAGTAAGAAACAAATGAAGTGAATGGTTGGATATCATACAGGTTTTACAGCCAATGATTGCATACAGTTCAATAAGGAAAGAAATACTGCTGGTCAATATATTTAGGCTAATTGCTACTTGCCTGTGTTCAGAGTAGACAAGATGTGAAATTGCAAGTAACTGTCATCATAATTTTATATTGTGGTAGCAGTGGAAAACTCATTCACATACTTAGTCCTACTGAGCTAAACACTGTACAGGCAAAGAGAAGAAAATAAAGTGCCTGCCTGAAATGCTTTCCAAACTAAAGATAAAGAAAGAAGAGCTGGATACAACAAGCACGAGGTAGCAGGCAGAGAGGTCAAGGTAGCGGTGATACATTTATGCTTAATGTAATAGGCACCGGTCATACATGCCAGTTGTGTCAACTTTCTCAAGTGTTAGATGCCCACTTGGAGAATCTAAAAGTTGAGTCTTTGGGAGGCAGTGAAAGGAAGGCAGTGCATGGGGGTCTGTCCAGTGAAGAAGGGAAATAAGGGAAAGAAAAGGGGAGGCAAAACAGTGCTTGAAGAAATGCCCTCTCTGGTGTGCAAAAGCATCTAAGAGCTGACATACTCAGATAAAAGGCTTGTCTCTCCCTGTGTAATGTATGCTGGATTTCAGCAATCAGTAACTTAAGCAGTAATGCTTCTAACACTGATTTAGCAGAAGCATATGAATATTCTTAAGAGTGAATAAGAAATATGCTACAGAGGGTGGAAAATTGAAGATGATAGGACAGAAGGAAGTGAGTGACATGACTGCAATACTGTTCATGGTTAGTGCACAGAAATTGGACTGCAGAAATTGTGAGATCATAAAAAGAAAGGTTCTTTTTTAATCCTCTTGTAAATTTGCTAACATATTTTTGAGTGTTTTTCTGCAGCCAGAAAAACACAAGCCTTACTAACTTTATAAGGACAAAGAAAGATGTGTTAAAAATTCACACTCTGCATGGGTGTGCTCAAGTCAGTTTTGAGCATTGTTGATTTCAGCTGGTTTCAAAGAGGTTGTCGAGTTCTCAGATGTAATTTAGGTCCTTCAAAGTTTTGGAAAAGCATGTCTCTAGGAAGAATAGATAAATCCTATAACTCAGCCACAAAAGAAGCTTAATTGAGGCTTGCCTCTTTCTTCAACAGCTAAATCAGCCACCTATGAGCTGCAAATCCACAGGGAACCAGTCTTGCTTGTAACTAGACTTCAGTCTGGTCTCACAGAACTTCTAGTTTAACGAGATAATCTTATTTATGGCTTGTGTTGGTTATGAGGTTAAATCAATAGTGATAATGGCAGGTATTTCTTTTGTATATTCCCTCTCAGCTTGCAAAAGATGAGCAATCTCATATTTGACTGAACACTTCAGGAATCAAAGAGTAAAAGACCATTTTTTTCTCACCATTCTCACCCAGTCCAGTACTACTTTCCTCACTGCTTCTTAGACCACCAGCTTCCCTTGAATGTCATTGCTGCTCTTACTGCGATTCCCATGTTTTTCCTCAAGGACACGCAATGCCATTAGCCAGCGTTTTGTACACATGGTTTAAGTGCCTGTTCAGTCTGCCTGTGCTTTGGGCCATTCTGGGTTTTTTTGTTTGTTTGTTTTTCTTGTTTTTCAGCAATCTTCTTTCATAAAAAAGAGTTTAAGGCGTATTTATTTTTACTTTGAAAAATGTCTGCAAGGCTTAACTTAAGTAATTTTAAACTGATAAGTTTGTTAGGCTAGTAAGTTGTGCTTAACTTGTTGGAAGTGTATGGAAAATTCCTATTGCTGGCAGATCTGAGCTTGGGACTATTTTAGTAATTATGAAAAATGAAAAAAATTTTTTTCAGATTGCTTTCTTAGTACTTAGATTTTAATTATTACTGGCTAAGTATTAAAATTACAGTGTGAGTTCCATTATATTTAATTAATAGCTATCACCTCACTTCAATATTCTGAAAAATATTCTCAGACCTACAAGTTCTCTACAGTTCTCCTTTCCCTGAATCAATTGTAATAAATAATGCTTGTGCTGATATATAATCTTTTTCTCAAAGTAGCCTTTGTTGTGGCATCAAGATTAAAACAGTGAGACTTGAAGAGAACAAGGAGAATAATTCATGCAGATTATTTCCACATATCTATACCACACGTTCCCAGTCAGCTCTGTATAGCTTACTATGAAAGATTCACAGCAATTAATGCAACAATAATACAGTTTTTAATTAAATACTAGTGAACAATAAATCTTATGGTGTTTATTAATTTGAAATGTTTCTTGACACTGCAGTTGATTATGATACTCTGTAGAGCTTGTGCAACCATGTATTCATAAATAAGTGGAGATATATATATCTTTATGCACTCACCAAGAGACTTCTAAATCTGATATTCTGTATATGTATTTTCTTTCCATTCTTTTAAAGTCGAAAAAGATGAGATTGAAAAGAGGAGTTTATGGGTATTCTGCCAGATCCTCTAAGAAATGCATGCTCTTTCACAGGCACTCTTAAACTGGTCAAGTTTTCCATTTACCAGAAAGCCATTAGAAGATCTTCTGCAGCATCAGTGGAAAATATGCCATCTTTGGGCCTAGCTGTAAATATATATTCCAGGCACAGGTTCTACAGTTTATATATAGTATGGGAATGTACATGATATTCTCATCCTGAGTGAAGAATGACAGAATTATTTAGAAAAGATATCAGAAAGTAACATCAGACCCAAGGAAAATCCTAACTAAATCTTCACTGACATGAAAAATGTGGTCTGTTGTTCATTTTATATTATGCATAGAAAGACATGAGCTATGTCAAAGTGTTTTACTATTATTTAACCCATCTGCTTATGTTTTGGGGAAGCTAGGGAGTTTATGTATTTCTCTAAGAGCTGATACTGCATGCTAAGAAAAATGGACATTTCATGGACCAGGAGTCCATACTGGAAATCTCATCCTTATCAGTGCTTGATTAAGTTCTTAGTAGTTTCCATTGTATTTAGTGCATTATTTCTGATTATTAAACTCTACCTTTTAAATAGATGATAGTGTTTGAATTATATAAGATGTATCCATATATAGATGTTCCAATCAAAATACAGTTTATCCTTCTAATATTTATTTAGAGTGATTAGTGAAGAGTCAGAATCACATTTATAAAATGGGTATTTTTAATGTCAATACCATGAACAAATCTGGGGGGAAAAAAAAAAAAAAGTCTGGATCCATATTTCCCATTTGATCTGGGAAAGAGGAGCACTATTTCAAAGGAACATAGAAGGATGAAAGACCTGTGCTGTCAGGTAGCTGGGCAGTTTAAGGTCAGTCTTGGATATAGAGGCAGTAGATGAGTTTGACTTTGGAGGACAATGGAGATTTTGTACCTGGCAAGTAAGTACTTAGTCATAAAATGTAGTCAAAATGCCAGTCTGGAGAGCAAGCCTCAGCTATTTCTGCACATAGCTTTAAGTATTGACAACTGTTTCTACTGTCCCTTTATCTCAAAGAATATCCAGCGAGTTCCAGCCTTGCTTTCATCTCCTTTGTCTTCTTTTTCTTCTGCGTTTTTAAGTGGTCAGAAATGGTGCCAAAGGTTCAGTTACTGGACTGGGCTGAAATGCCCTGCTTGTCATGACTATGTGATCTGATCTTAAATGATATCTGTGTAGGCACTGACCCCAGAGAATAACACAAACATGAAACACTAGAAGAGTGGATTTTAATGTTAGCAGGCAATTGGCAGTGTGACCAAGAGCATTTGCATCATGCGATGTCATCTGGCCTAAAGCCTAGCCAGCAACACCTTCTACGCATGGAGGGAAAGTTACTTTACAGCGTCTAGTCTTTGTTTTTACTCTATGACAAAGCCCAGCTGAGCAGTCTTCTTGATCAGGCAGTCTGTGCAATGGATTTTGTATGGGAGCTCTGTAATATTTCCACATTTGGAAATGTCACAATTAGAAAAACAGCTAAAGTGTTGAAAAATGTTCATGATTATCTTTATCCTGATATTTTCCTTGCAATTTTCTGAAGTGCTTGAAAGCAATCTGATGTCAAATAAGCTAGTCTTTCTCTTGCGTTCTTTGGTAAAGATTACATTCCCTGGTGCACATGGTGGCTAACTTGCTTTCTTGACATTCATAGCAACTATCTCCTTGAATCTTTAGGGTATTTTGTGATGAGCAAGAGAGTATCCACTGGCTGTACAATGGCATTGTGTAGGACTGCTGCTAGAAACAGTAGGTTTTTAGTACTGTACTGGCTAGTTTTATGAAACAAGAGCAATTGTCACACAGCTGTGTGTCGATTTGATCCAACATAAGATGGACCTAGAATAATAAAGTCCGAGTCCTACCTCCAAGCTGCTGAAGTATTCTGAAAATAGACCTCCCTGGAACTGTTAGCTGAACTACTGAGACTTAACATTGGGGTGAGTAGGGGCAAGGGAAAGCAAGCAAACTTTACCTAGAAGACAAGCTCTAGACTTAATCTTTGAAACAAGGGCCACGAGTTAGTTTGTGTAGGTATAACACTTAGTCCTGGTCTGTGTCTGGGGTTGCTGGGTGTTGCTGCAATACGTATGACAAACATTTAAAACATGAGAGCAATGCAGACAGATGAGTGCACTGGGTTTACAAATGTTAAATTACACCCACAAACTACTTTCCTTTGTGCACTGCCTGACCCCGTGGCACATTCCAAAGGAGAAGTAAATGGATATGCCTGAGCTGACCTATCATGCATACTGTTTGCAATATTAGTTGTGCTGGGAAAAGAACAACATATATTGCATACTTTTATTCAAGACTATATGATACTGAATAATATATTTCTTTGTGTATTGGAAACAAAATTAGTAAGTGCTTGAATGTAAAAATAGTTAGCAAAATTATTAGCAGCAGGAATAATTTTGGGTCTGACTTGTGTTTAGCATCAAAGCGAAAGTGTGCCCTAAACACCTTTCTAATGATATCGCAGTGTATGTTTTAGAAATATTGCCATAATTTCCTACCAGCTTCTGCACAATTCTGTGTTGTTGTAGTGTGTAAAATTACCAGTGCACAAATGTATATACAGTTTTCTGTAGTTGGCAGACCTATAAAATGTGGGTTTTTAAAAAACTTATGAGTGGAGGAAGATACAGGGAACAGAATTGTGGTGCTTTGGTTCAGTCTAATCATTAATGAGAGTGAAAAAGAAAGTTAAAAAGATCTCAAAGGCATTGCATTGAAATGCCTTCCTTTGTTAACAGGCAATGAAACTATTTGCTCCCTGCTGCTTTATCAAAAGCAAAGGTTTAGTTTCATATGAAGTCACTACTCTGACATAACACGTATTTTTGGGTACTCACACAGGCAGACATCCAGCCTGGAGCCCCTCATGCTTTCCGGCATGCACACAGGTGAGATCTCTCCAGCTGTGCATCTGATAGAGCCATTTACATCTATTTCCACTGTGGGTGTAAATCCTGCTGCAGGAGAGGCAGAACTGTGTATCTGGTAGTCACTCACTCACTCAGGAAGGAATAAACTGCTTTTAGGACAAGGACTGCAGAGAATGTAGCTTTGCGGCTACAGGGAGGAGATCCCTCTTCTGAGTGTGCTTTCAGGCAGAGGGCAGAGATATTTTTTTATTTAACCTGGAAGCTACTTAAATAAAAACCTACATTATAGAGGTCATTCTGCTGATCTTTTGTAAGGGATTTTCAGAACTCTGTCAACCAGTGACTAAACAAAAAACCCCAAACTTTTTGTTATTTAATTTGGCCCAGTGCAGTGTGCCAGCAAGCTTCCGTGTATTATTCTGGACCACAGTTTCATTTGAGGCCATTAAAATGTGTATATTCCTTCAGAAATAACTTTGCAAGAATTCTGTCAAAACTGAAATGAGAGAGTGTTAATTCATAGGTGAAAGTGATTAAAATAATGCTAAAATATAAGTTAAAAATCACTGTTAAGGTCACAGTTACAGGAAACTGAACATTGGAAAGCATAAACATGAGCAGTTTAAATATCAAGGTACTTTTCAAGGGCCTAGTGAACCTTGCTGACATATGAGAAAGCATCAAAGCATCAGGATAATCATCAGTGCTCATACTCTGCCTTATGAGCCATCAGCCTAGACTCATTCAGGACTACCAAAGCATAAAGTTTCTAGTAAAGATAATCTGCCAGTTTGTCTTGGCTGGAGTAGGTGTGGTCTTTGTAAGCCTCCAGCTTCTAAACCATACAGTGAAGAAAAGAGCTGCTGTAATTTAAGCCGTGACCTCCCTTGTGCTGGATGTTACTGCCTTCCTTGCAGGATGTAACACGTGTGTCGTGGTTTAACCCCAGCCAGCAACTAAGCACCACGCAGCCGCTCACTCACTCCCCCCCACCCAGTGGGATGGGGGAGAAAATCGGGAAAAGAAGCAAATCCACGGGTTGAGATAAGAACAGTTTAATAGAACAGAAAAGAAGAAACGAATAATGATAATGATAACACTAATAAAATGACAACAGCAATAATGAAAGGATTGGAATGTACAAATGATGTGCAGTGTAATTGCTCACCACCCACCGACCGGCACCCCGCTAGTCCCCGAGCGGCGATTCCCCGCCCCCACTTCCCAGTTCCTATACTGGATGGGACGTCACATGGTATGGAATACCCTGTTGGCCAGTTTGGGTCAGGTGCCCTGGCTGTGTCCTGTGCCAACTTCTTGTGCCCCTCCAGCTTTCTCGCTGGCTGGGCCTGAGAAGCTGAAAAATCCTTGACTTTAGTCTAAACACTACTAGCAGCAACTGAAAACATCAGCATTATCAACATTCTTCACATACTGAACTCAAAACATAGCACCGTACCAACTACTAGGAAGACAGTTAACTCTATTCCAGCTGAAACTAGGACAACGTGTCATGGCTTAACCACTTCTTTCCACAGCCACGCAGTGTTTCCTTCAGAGAGGTGGGATTGGTAGCAGAAGGCTAATAGAGCACTCCTTAAACCTTCCCAGGAAGGATTTTCAGAGACTCTCTGTCCAGCAACCTAAGACTTGTTGGAGAAAGGAGTTAAATAGTCCTCTGGGAGCAAACTTAAATATACTTGTATTTTACGAAAAAAGACTGAAGTTTTGACATTGTGGTTTCAATCCCTGCAACATAATTTAGACGTATCTTATTTCTCAGATCTGCTTGTAAAGCTGATTTATCATAACACACCATACATATTTTGGTGCCAGGAAAATCACCCCTAAAAACCTGCTATTTTTCCAAACAGTCTGATATGGCTATGTACCCAACTCTTGTCAGTACTTTATGCTCTCTGGGCACAAATTCTCTTGAGTCCTTTAGAATTGCGAGCCTATGTTTCTAGTGCTGTTATCCAGCTGCTAGGTGGTTAACATTACATGATACAAACACAGATGTTTCCCTTTCTTTGGGGAAGAATAACACTCTTAATTGCAGCTGGAGAACCAGAAATATTGCCCATTATCAGCAGCTCTCAGAGAGGTAGAGAGATTACAAGAACTTGAACTTGTTGCTATATAATTCAGACTGGTGAGAAATAAAAAAGAAGTGTTTCATCCAGCAATACAATTATTTTTACACAGATATGCTTTTAAATGTCTTTTTTATTTGAAGTATTTTTTTTAAACATTGGGCTAATAAAAATAACAGCTTTTATTTCTGAGATGGAAACATTGGTCTAAAAATAAGATCTTACGAACAGTGCCAAACCTGCTTTGATACATTGAGGATGTAAATATCTCCCTGTACGTTCTTTTGTTTGTCATCATTCAGCCATGGAAGCAAGCATGACTTCTCAAGCTTTATTTTTCTCCACTAGTCCCCAGGCTTGGACAGATGTGCCCATGGTCTGCATAACACTGAATGGTATTTTTCTCCTAAGGATCCCAGTGAATTCTCAATGAAGCTTACAGTCAAACATAAGATTTTCGTAATAGGCCTTTTTCTATTGACTTTTTGACCTAGTAACTGAGAGCATAAACTACACAGAATGAGTTTCTATTTGCATAGTGATCTCAGGGAAAACAGTGTAGATGCAGCCTGAGATGTTTAAGTGAAGTTGCTGAGGCAGGTCTCTTCTTGCTTCTCCATGTGGTACAGGACTGTTTTTTTATTTAAAACATTTTTCTATAACATATTTTTTTAATTTAAGACCTTTAATTAAATGCTAAAGAAGCTATATTTTTACCTCAGTTTGCCTAACACTGTGAGTCATCCCAAAACGAGGTACTTTAGCTGTGCTGAGAGAGACACTTGCTGAGGTCTGTCCCAGGCAGAGCTGCACACTGCAATTTACCTCAATGTAAGATGTCTTGTACTCACTTTGCTTTAAAGTTAGGATGGGTGTGCACATTGTTGTCCCAACCTAGTTCTTACAGGACTCTTCTTTTGTAAGGCCAAACTCATAGTAATATCAAGTGTATAAAGTCTGGTCTCTTCAGTCTGCTGTGAAATGAAATGAGATGCACAGTGAACACTTATTTGTATTTGAAGGATGAGAAACTGCCCCTTAGAAAACAGCTGTTTTTAAAACTTCTTTTCAGATTGGTTAGCCATTAATAATAGCTGAGCATCCTGGTCTAATCTGCAGGTTGGATCCAACTTTAAATTTGGCCCTGCTCTGAGTGTGGGCCTGCTGCAGAGGTTCCTTCCAGACTAAACTATTCCAGAAGTATATGAACAATCAAGCTGATTCAATCATTTGATAAAGAATTAAAAAAACCCCAAACCACCCCAAATTCGAAATTTCTTCCTTTGCAGAACTGTTATTCTGCATTTTTAATGTTCCATTTGTCATTTACCATGGTTCTTAATCAAATGTTTGGTAGCTAATCAGAAATACTGCAAATCTGCAGTGCTTCACATCAGCAAAAGTTAGTAGCCGCATTTCTTTCATTTTACCAAATATTGTTCCTTGTGAGGTTTAGTGCTGTGTGGATAGACACCCTTTTGCAGAACTTCCCCCCTTCTCATGGCTACTATTTTCTCTCTCTCAGATATCTTACGGAGGTTCCTGTACAAGGTCTTTTTAAGCCACCTGAGTTACAACTTACCTTTAAGCTTAAACTGCTTAAACATTAGATTGTGGCTAAACTTTGTCCTCTGAAGCCGAAGCCAGTTATGGGGCCTCACACAGGCAATTCCGCCAGCAGGTCTCCAGAGCAATGATAGTGCACAACTGGGGGTGGGCGTTGGTTTCTTACGCCCACATAGCTCTTTGCCCAGTGGTTTTCCACCTTCACGCTTCACCCTGCTGCAGTGCTTTTGGCTACTGCTGTCTCAGCTGATTTCCTTGCACATCTGCCCTTGAGCAGCAGTAGCAGGAGCATGCTCAGGTCTCTGCTGCTGCTGCTGTTCACACATGAGCTTAAACTACCCACAAAGGTCAACTTGTGTGAAAACTATGAAACTGAGTGGCTGAGCTGTGGGCAGATATTTTGCCTTTAGCAGTCTCAAGCAAAGAGACAGAGGAGACAACAGTGGGTGTGGTAATACCTCCAGCCACTGCAGCAATGTGCTTCAGTGGGCATGTCCCAAACTCTTGGGATGAAACCTGAGAAACAACTGCACTACTGTAAATTTTTAGGAATCTTTATTTCTGGTCTAAATGTGAAAATGAATTTGTAGCTTCTTATCTATAAGAGAACACTTCAGGGAAGGGGCTGCATTTTTAATAACTATAGCCATTGCTTTCTGCACTATAGACTTTATTAATCCTATCTATAGTAAGAAATAAAACATGGTGGTTAGGTCTATGCATTTCCACAAATGATGTAAATCATGAAGTTTTCTGCAAATAGTTATATTAACCTATTATTTAATGTGAATGAAACTGTATCAGTTTCAAGTTGTCTTTTCCTCAAATGATTCTTCCCTCAAAAAGCATCTGGTACTAGATTCAGAAGAGATGTCATCACTGGATTTTCCTTGATGAGGAAGAATTGTACACCTAGATATTCCAAGACGGTAGCTCTCGAGTCTGGATGTGGATCAGCTTCATGGTGGAACAAGACTGAATCATCTACCATTGCTGCTCTTGTGCCTGGGTTTCCATGAAGAAAATTCAGACATGAGCAAGAGACATTTTTGTCATGCTCCAGAGATTCCCCTGCCCCATCATATAAAATCAGGCAATAAGAACTGCAGGACATGTCTTTGAGGTAAGCGAGCCATAGGTATCCATCCATGTTCTTCCTTTCTTCACAAGATTTTGCAGTGCAAAACCTGGCATATGTTTTAGGTGTATTGTCCAGGTAATACAGTGTTTCCAGGTAGGAACATGCTAGCATTTGCATCCTATTATCTCTTGATAGTGGAAAAGTACAAGCATTACAAGCTCTGATTTTTCAACAAATCTTGTCTTAACAAGAAAGATTTGATTCTGCACACTAACACAGGAGTCCCACACAACATGGCCTGCCAGGGGTTTACTTTAAGCTTGAAGTACTCAGCAGATGAGACAGATTCAGGCTAGATATTCACTGAAGCACAAAGCAAAACTCACAGTCACCCATAGACATAAGTCAAAGAAAACGGTACTTTTCCATGAACAAGACAAATGAAAGAGCAGATCTCCTTATTGCTCCTGCAGTGACTTTAAATCTGAAAGAGCTACAGGACAAAGGTTTCTCCTCATTCTGGAAAATGGCAGTAAAGAGTGAGGGTCAGGATTCACACAACAGGCAGTGAGATGCAAGTCTTGTTTGCAGCACAACCAAGCAATTGCTCTTGTTGAACCAAGAAAGCAAGGCTTCTGTCTCATCTCTTTAACTGGAGTTGGCCAGTTGCTTTTGAAATCCCAGATCTGAGGAACTCTGTAGGTGTTTGTATTTACAATAGATTGAACAAAATCCCCAGACTGTGTTACACAGCATGTTTAATTTATCTAGAAGTTGATTTTGGCCCAGAACCAACTTTTCTATCTCCCATTCACTGCCAAATTGACTGCCAGATTTCTATTCAGAAAACTGTAAGTCTAGCAGAAATAAGGTTAGACTTCAACAGGCTGGAAATCATAGATCCCCTGTGCACACAGTGCCAACCTTTCTGCTGGGCACCCTGTAGCACTTATGTCCTCTCTCCTCACACTCTCTCTAGCAGCTCATGGGGAAAGCAAGTGCTAATTTGTTAAAAGTGAGATTTTTTTTTTTAGCATTAATCTTCAGAGTCCAGCAAATGAATAATTAGAAGTTAATCAAGTATTTTAGAAAGGGCAAAAGCAGGAACCGTAGCAATCTCTGTATGATAGAAAAATCATAAAAGAGATTTTTAACTGAACTTATTTTTGCTTTCCACCACACAGCTCACTTTCCTCTCTTCTGGCTTACTGGCTGTGGTTTCAGTCAATGTGTGTACAGAGGAACTGGTGCCACAGTATAAAGCTGAGTCTATTATCAGTGCACTGTACATATACAAAAGAACTTTATTAGATGCAGCCAGAGCATTCTGTTGGATTGAGCTTGTGTTGGGGGCCTGCAATTTTGAAAGTGAACTTGTGTCCTAATATCTAGATGGTTTTAAACCAGCTTTAACAGGCTCAATGGACAAGTCTTGTGTGATCACATTTCTCTCTTCAAAACGAGAAACCCAGAGGCACATTTAATGTCTTTGTAGACTGCACACTGTGTATTAATGAAAGACAAAAGAAAAGGCATATCTTACCACTGAGTTTGGAAACCACCCTTCCCCTTTCTTATATACTTCCTTTTTCAAAGTAATATTACTGAAGCCATTTCATTTCAGAGGATAGATAAATCATGAAGCTGAATCAAATATAGATGATGTAAAACTTTGTCAAGGTTACGGACCAGGCCTTCACAGTGCTTCCTTTGTGTTTCACTTGAATCGTTGATTGTCTTCCTGTTCCAATGCCATTCTCTTTCCTTCTATTCAGGAGTTTTCTATTACCTTCCAGACTATTGTATGACTACGCAAGTAACACAAAGTCCTTTGTATGGTAGAAATCAGGCACAAAATAAACACACCTTTATCCTGCACTCTAAAAACCTTCCTTCTTTCTGCATGTAAATACAGCTCCTATTAAAAAATAATCAGAGCTCTATGAACCTGATGTTGCAATGTTAGCCAACTGGCAAACTCTTAAAAGTGCTGGGAGCTTTCTTCCATGAAGTCCACTGCCTCTGTGACAAAGCTTTGCTGCTGTGAACAATTGCCCAGTAATCTGACTGCTCCAGTTTCCTATATTGACAGTCACGGTACTGACTTTAGCCTCTGTAGAAAAGGAAATGATATACAGACACATGAAGTGGGGAGTCTGGGCCTCTTAATGACACCAAGCTTTGGAATTTTATTCTTTGCATGTGTTTACTCAGCCCTTTCCTATTCTTGTATCCTGCATAATAAAATCATTTATTCAAGTGCTGTTTTCTGCCTTTTGGTTATGCACAGCTATGCAGAGGAAAAAGGAAGAAAGAGTTTTTTCCTTTGTGCAGGTTGCAGTCCTTCCAGTCTCTCCTGCTTGGTGTAAGCAGAGGCACTTCACAAGGAAAGGCAGGGGTCCCAACAGCCGTCAGCAGCCACTGAGCATGTGAAGAAGGAGCTGTGATTTTCACTGTTCATTCTGATTCATATCACTTGGGTTAGTGAGGAACAATATGATCCTACCACACACGACTACTTAAAACAATGGTCTGGCCTCAGACATATGCAGGTTTTCTGTTTTTTTTTTCTTGTTCTTTCTCTTGGAACAGGTATAAGTTTTCTCTCTTTCCCCTCCACCCCAACTCCTTGCACCAATTTCCCCACAGATTTATGAACAACTTGTCCATGCCTGACATAATTTAACACACTAATGAGTCAGCAAGGATTTAGACTCTGTTTTTGTATAACTTGTCTTATGTTCTGTACTCACTAATATTAGAGTAGCCAGCATGGTTGCCTTAAGGATTCCTGAGGGTATCTTTCTCACTGATTACATGATTTGGGTTCAGGGGTTTTCCCACTGCAGGTGTCAGAATTGTCTTGTGATCCTGAAACCCCTTGAGTCAACCGAGTCTCTGCTAGGCAACCTCTGCCATGTCAAGGACCTTCTGCTCTTTTCTGTGTACTATTTGGAGCTAAGGAGAAACATTGGAAGCGCCCATCGTATATGTAACACCAGCAAAAAGTTACCAATTGGTTGCTCTACCCCTGCTCTCCTGCCATGGGTCTCTGAAGGGCAACATGGATTTTTTTTCTAAGGTAGTGATTAAATGTTGGTTTTGCAAAAGTCTTTTGTCTTTCTTGGGTTTACTGGTGATTTCAGTCTTGTAAACAGCATTTGCTACTCAGATGCTTTGTTGGGAGTTCTAAAATGCTGTGACTGAAGTAACCAGAAACAAGTGGCATTTAGTGTATTTGCTTGCATATGTTCTTAAAGATTTGCATATGCTGTAAAGATATCAGTATTGCTTTGTTAAAGAGAAGCTTCCTTTGGGTGAAATGCTAGGAATTCAATTTAGAAGAGTTTAGCGGAGGCGCTGTTGTAGATTAGAGTGGTGGAAAATTGTGAACTGATGACATGGGTGGCAGGGGTATATATCCAAGAAAAACGTATTACTCTAAGAGCAAAGTAAAATAGAAATGTCTTACTTTAAAAATCAAGTGAAAAGACTTACCAGAGCAGATTTTGTAATGTGTTTGGAGGGGTTATAACTTGAGGTATAAAGTGAGTGGGTGAAAGTGAGTCCTGTGGAGAGGAGTCCTGATGGCTGAGTGCATGATTACAACCACATTTTGTTTTTGCTTTGATCCCCAATGCAGGAGAAAATTTGGGTGTCATATATTAGTACTACCCATCCAATACAGTTCAGAACAAATAGCATTTATCTGGGATGTAAAATCATCTCTTAATTAACCTTTGCACCAGCATACACATTCCTTTCGGTTGTTCAAGTGTAAATTAACATAGCTCAGGCTGGGATTTTCAAAGGAGCTTTGGTGAATTAGTTATCCATATCCCATAAAAATTAATTCTGGACAGTATTTAGTTTTTGTGCCATTGTTTGAACTCGCTGTTAAGTAAAATGCAATTTTGCAATTTTATTTTAGTTATAGCTCATGCTGACTATTTAAAATGATTTGGACAATGAATTGGGGCAGTAACAACCTATAATTGTTTTCTGTAGTTCCCTTTCTGTCTGTAGCTTTTAATTAAGATATCTGTCAGCTTCGGTTAACTGTATTTTGTTGCTATATTTCTAAAATTAAAAATAGTATCTTATCCAGAACATTCCACATGGACCACAAACTGAATCAGGAGAGGAAAAATATATGTTACAATTTTTCATCAATAAAATAATCCGAGTAAGAAATAAGGTTAAGGATAATAACTAATTCATAGGGGAAAGGCTAGCTCTTCTATAAATGCCTTTTAACAAATGAGATTCCAAAAAGTCTGTTTGTCACTGACAGGCAATGTAGAATTTAAAATATTTTTTGAGGGCATATGTGTTAGGTTGGAGTCCCATTAGAATATAATGAAGATGGTGGGAGTGGTTCAGTGGAGGCATCAGGAGGAATGCTTGGTTGGATGCTAGGTTAGTGCCTGTCAGAAGGGAGCAGGGAATTTTATGAAATAAGGTTATGTCAGCCATTAGATGGTTAATCATAAAAAAGAGAAGGTTTTCCAGTGCCTAGAGGCTGTGGCAAGTGAACCTTTGTGGGCTTAGAAAAGGAGTATGAGGTGGTCATGATAACCATGATTTAAAAGTTTTTGGAAAAAAACCTGGATTTAAAGTTCAGAATTATTCTTGAGTTTTGGCACAGGGTTCAGCAGGAAATATCTGTTCTTCCATACCAATGCCAATATTATCTCTCTGTTAAGATAATAGCAGATGTTTGGGATCTTTGAAGACAGCTTCACAACCAGGGAAAACAAAAGTTTGGAACTATAATACACGTTAAAAATCATGTATTCAACACATACACTTACAAAAGACTTGGAACAAAGGAGGTCAAGCTCATGCAGACAGTCTTTTTTTCCTAATTTTTCTAGTTGCATTTGTGTGTTTATTTTCCAGAGAGCAGCTCCAGCTACTGTCTCTGAATTAGAGACTAAGGAAAAAAAAGCAAAATCTGGTTGTTAGGGTTTGTTTAGGTTTGAGGTTTTCCTGTTTTTTTTTTTTTTTTTTTTTTTTTTTTTTTTTTTTTTTAATTTTTTTTTTTTTTTAATTTTATTACAATTCTCTTTCCATGGACTTTCAATAGAAGCAGCTAACAACAAAATACATATTCCCAAGATTCAACACTTTTTCATGTTAAAAACATGGTAGAAAATGTTGTTTTAACACTGACATCAGCTCCGGTATTCTCTTAGTAACTGGCTGAACTGAGACACTGAAAACTTGGAAATAAATCACATACAACCAGCTACTAAATCCTGAAGTCTGGATTTCACAGTTTGAAAAGTTCTGGGGAGATGGATTTGCTTAAAAGTAAGTGCCTGGAGTTTTGTTTTGACTCAACATATTTATTCAGACAGAACTTCCACACTTTTGAAATTTTGCCAGGCACACCTTAAAGTCAGGAAAACTGTGTTTTTATTGTAGGTACAATTAAGTGGTATTGTTATTTATTATTTGCTTAAAGCTGATAGTGTGTTCAGTGCTGTACAAGACATAGATATCATGCTATCTAGCGTGAAGAGTTCATAACATAGAGAC
Source organism: Aquila chrysaetos chrysaetos (assembly GCF_900496995.4). NCBI lineage: Eukaryota > Metazoa > Chordata > Aves > Accipitriformes > Accipitridae > Aquila > Aquila chrysaetos. The sequence continues at coordinate 47,936,849 of NC_044006.1, read as the reverse complement.
CAAAATGAACAGCTCGAGGGATTTCTGGGCTTTAAATTAAAGTCGAAAATTAAACTAATGTTCTCCATGGCATAAGAATTCATTTAAATTCACACATGCAGACAGATAACATCCATATTCTAGCTGCATTTAGTTACAAATATCAGGTTGGAGAAATGAATGGATGAATAGTATTTGGCTTTTAATAAAAGCCTCCATTCTGCACAACCCTCTCATTCCTTCCTCGACTCTCCCCCCGCTCCAAGGTGGGAGAGGTTACTACAGCACATCCCCTGTTAAAATCACATACCTTCCTGCTGAGGGGAGAAAATGTGCTGCAGAAACTATTAACGATGTTCTTAATTTATTATAATAGTTTTAAACAGTGTCAGGGAAGAAGGGGTAATGTGGAAGGAAAAGAGTGCCTAATAAAAACTCCAACTGTGTAAGGAGACAATTTTACATGACTATGGTAGAAACAGTGAAAGTGGGAAAATGTATTTAAACCATATGTATTATGAAACCTTACACACTATAAAGGCTTCAGATTTCAAACACCATACATCCCTAATAATCATATCAGCATCTATATTAAAATCAAGTTTACTGTTTTTTTACATTTCTAGCCCAGTGGCAGGGAGTAGAACCAGGGTTTGCAGAAATTACATATGCCAGTACTTCTGCAATGGATATTTTCTTTCCTGGTGTATTGCTGCCAGATGAAAGGGGAATAGAATTTTTATTCAAAAACTGGAACCACCTGATCAGATGAGAATCAAAAAAATCCTTCGCCATCAGATCTAAAAAGTATGCACAAAGACCAAATACCCTTCCTTTTTTTCTCCCTGGACTTACTGGGTATCTTCAGTGTGTTGTGCTTGAAAATCTGGGCAAAATCACTGCACAGTGTATATGAGCGGTGTAAAAAGATGCTGTGAGCCCCAATATCTATGGCTGCACATAGAGGTTCTTCTGCTGTGTGAATGGCAAAAACCCTAGGCTTTATTCCAAGCATATACTTCTACCTACAGAAAAGGCTAAGGTATCTCACATCCAAATGCTTGGGCAGCGAGGGAGGATTTTGCTCTGAGTTTTACCTGTTTCTTGAAGCAGTTAAGAAACTAAGACCAAAGTAGAATTGTCTAGCCTTAAAAAGGAGGAACTATGCTTGAATTTGCCTTATCCTGAAATATCATTATATGCAGAACTTTGAGTATTTTGCCACCAACATAGAATATTGTCAGAGAGAGTTTGGAAAAACATTTTCTTTTTTTTTTTTTTTAACTAGACGGGTTTAAATTTTTCTTTTCTATTTTCTTGAATCGTGAATGTCAGTTTCTTGATGTTTCTTCTTGATAATAGAAAAGCATTACAGTCTATGATGATAAGCATTAAGTAGTCCATGTTAAAAAACCTGTTGACTGTAATTGACTTGGCCATGGTCAGTAACTGAAGATGTCTGATCCTGTTCATGCTGTTTGTCTCCATCCCTTTAATTTTCTTTTAATTGTGGGAAAGGCAATGAGTGTAGGGGCTGCGAACTGGCACTCCTGAGTTGTTTCCAGATCTGCAGTTCTTTTTATGGGTAGCCTTGCGGGAAGGTATTTGCAGGTACTGAATGCTCATAATTCTGATTTGTTGGGACCAGTGGGTACCCAGCCTCTGCAAATGCTAGGGCTTGATATTTGGTGAACCTCAGTTTCCTCAGCTATATAATGTAGACCATAATGTCTGTGCACCTCACAGAATGAGTAATTAATTAATGTTTGCAAAACATGCTGAGAGCCTCTGGTAAAAAATACTGGGAATGTGTAACCAAACCATTGTTCTTGTTGGTGTGCATTCTTCCTGGATTCCAGCTTCCTATCTGAGCAAGATCAAGTATAAGAGAAAGTTATGGTAGTTTTCAAAGTGCACAAACTCTGAGGAAAAACATAAAAAGCGACACTGGTAATATTACATCTGTGTGGCAGCTGACTGAAAAAAGCTTCACTAATGGAGTACTCTGTGACCTTCATATTTTTTCTGTACTGCAAGCTATTCATTGAAAGCAGCAGCCTTACTGCACATAAACAAATCTGTATCTTTCCATAGCTGAAGGATGCCAGAAACTGAAGAGAAAAACAACAACAACAAGACAAAGCCCCATACTGTCAGAAAAGAGAAAAAAAAAAATCAACAAAGCACCCCAAGCTCCATAGCTAATGGAAGGAGTGCTTGTGATGGCAAAGTGCTTAGCTGCAAGCCCAGGGGCATAGTGGGATTGCAGGACAGAGAATCACCATGCTTGAGTTATAACATGTGGATCTTAGCTAATATATTGTTAACATAGTGCTCAGGGCCAAATCACTCTCAGTAGTACAATTTAAGCTGAACAGTGCCCTGAGGACAGAGAGGTGGAAGGGGCAATAGCCCAGCACATTTCTGAAGTGTTATGAAAATAGGGCAGTGTTGTTCATGTTGGGAACTGCTCTCAGGAGAAGATTACACAAATATAAAAAATGAGATGTGGAGCTCTCCTACAGCACGTAATTAGAAACTGCAAATCATATATGGCTCTTTGGGGTGTCTTTGTACTACAGATTGAAATGCTTTTATAATGCAAACATTACAAGAAATTCAGATGCTTCTTTCTCTGCTTTCTGCTCACATAAGGTCTGATCTGGGATTCAGTGAAGTGAATGTATAAACTACCACTGAATTTAATGGGTTTTGGATTAAAATCCTAGTGCTAGGAAGAACTGCACAGACAAACCTTGTAAGATCAGTGTACTTCAGCAGAGAAGTAGGTTGTAGAAAACCATGTTAAAGTGACATTGAACACTGTTTCTGGTAAGTGTCCAAGTGCTTCTCCTGTTGTCATCCATTCTTACACTCAGTTTCTTTCTCCCTTGTACATTGTGCAGATTTGTTAGTTAGATAGTCTTTGTTTTAACTCTCTTTGCAATTGTATTTTAAACCAGAAAAAAATTAATCTGGAATATTCAGTAAAATTCAGGCACAATGACTGATATGTAGATTCTATAGAGAATATAGGTTCATTATTTGTTTCAGCTGGCTTATCAACTGTTAAGATTCAGATAAACATTTTATTTGCTATTTAATGATCTAAAGTGCATGAGAAATTATCTGCCTTATCTCACCTACCTCCTACTCATGATATATGAATGAAAGAATATCTTTTTCCTTATCTGTTGTAAAAAACATTTTTATCATATACAAGAACTAAAAGAACAAGAAAAAAGAGAGAAAAGGCTGAAGAGAGCACATGAAAATGAGTTAACTGTGTCACATTTGTGATCACTTCACAGCACAGTGATTAATAACTCATACCACCTGTTTTTTTGCCAGGGAAACATAACTTTGAACTAGTCCTTGCACAGGATGGAGTCTGGCCTCATGCATAGAATATGGCCAGTTCTGCCCTACCTTCCTGTGTGAGAACACTCCTTTCTCCAAACCAGGAACGGTTCTTAAAGGAACAGTAAGGGTGGTCCAGGGTTGTTACTTGATGAGCCACACCTGCTGTGAGAAGCCTAGGAAAATGAATATTACTCATTTTTTCCAAGACATCTATAAGCGATGACTTGAGGAGAGTTAGCACAGGATCGAGTTTCTGGAAGTAGATAATTGTTGACATTTTAATCTAGCAATGTATAAATATAGCAGTACAGCAAGATGTGGTTTAGAGCTAGTTAGACAAATACAGAAAAGGGCTCATACTTTTAAAAGTTTAGGTAAGAAATCATTAGGTTGTTGAGGTGGGTTTTCCATTACCGCACACTTTACATCAAGGCTGGGTGTTTTTCTAAAGGATACAATCAACTTCAAACTGAACTTGGTGCTGCAGTAAGGCTCTATGTGCTCATCTTAGAGCTCAGACATGAGAGTTGTAGCAATGCTTTCTGGTCCTAAAATACATGGAAAAAAAACCCAAACAAAAACTCACCACTCTGTATCTTTGTTTCAGTGGAGTTATACTAAAAGATATCATGGCCATTATCAGTTCAATTCCATTTAGGATGTGGTCTTTTGTGGTACATTAATTTAAAAACCATTTACCTCTGATTTGCTGCTCTAGCTCAGTAAAATGTATTTATGTCAAGCTCATTAAGAACTTCTTCAACTGTTGTTAGTGAAATGAAGTTAAAATCAGAAACAGCATGTCCCAGAAATGGAATTTACGCTTTCACCTGCAGTATTCCTCTGGGTTTTTACATATACATTTTAGTTGTTCTAAACAAAACCCAGACTTTCTGGCAATATTTTATGACAAAATTCCCAGAAGTTCACCTCTTAGAATTTGATAGAAAACAAATCTTCTTGTTATATGTATTTCTGTATAAAAGGGATTATTTCCTTTCCCATTTGCCTGTTAATCTGGAACAGAATGTCAGGAGATTATTACAATATGTAGTAATGTTGAGAGGACATTCATCTAGATTTCTGGCAAGGACTTCAATGATAAGAGAGAATTCTCATAAGGATCCCATTAGAACCACCATGGGAATAAAAGAAGAAAAAAGTCATACAACCATTTACTGTTTTTAATATTTTATTTTAAATTTGAAACAGGAAAAGCTCAGACAATTTCAGTTTCCTAGGAAACCTATCTATTAAACCAACCTAACTGCTTGCTATTTTGTTATCATCTATGCTAGTGCAAAGTGAGTCAAAATGCTGCTAGCCAAGTGGTAGCATGAACATAATCTAAATATGAGTTTTGCACAAATGCACAGCAATGAATAAGCCACCTTTAGGGAAAAAGTTGTTATGTTGATGCTTATACAGACTTACTGGAAACATAGACAATAAAGCTTGAGTGTTCTGTTTTTAAGACCCTGTGTTGAATCCTTGCAAGGCCTTAGTCTCAGAATGGCAAGAATTAACTTTTTAGGCTTCCTGCCTCTTAGTTTGAAACCTCATTTCTAAATTAGTTGTCAAGCTTATATTCATGAAGTGCATGGGAAAACATAGATAATAGCAGGTATTAGGTCAGTTATGGGTAAGGTTAGGTAGAGAGTTACTTAACCTGGTTCTCACCAGACACCCAAGGTGAGTCCAACTTTAAAGTGGATCTGCCTAGATCTTCACATGATATTATGCTCCTAGGAGACTTTTGAAGAATATTAGATATCTTAGAGCAAAAAGCCAATTTTAATTCAAAGAAAACTAGCAACAGAGCCTTTTAAAGTTAAAAAATCAAAGTAGCTCAGGGAAAGAACAGAGATAAAGGTCTATAAACAGCTTTTTACCCACCATAGGACCTTTCAGGAAGGTCCTTGTTTCCAGCCAGCTCAATAGCTTTCTGAGGGGCAGCAAACTGTGCACCATACCTTCTGGTTTCCATGTCTTCTCTGAGGCTGTCTGCACCCAGTTCCCAAGTCCTTGCTGTGACTCTCCTATCCAGCCCACCTTTATAGCCTATATCACCTCGAGCAGATAGGAATTGTAGAAGTGCCTGACCCCCGTCCCAGACCACTCCATCTCACCCAGTCACTCCTTTAGGGAAGAGAGACATAATTAGAGACCAAAATGTAAAGCAAATGAAAACCCCCTCAAAACAAGCAAGTCCTATTACAGTCATCACTAAAGTTCGCAGCTCTGGTTAGTCATCGAATCTTTCTCACAAAAGAAATGAAAAGAGAGAGTTGAGTTTTGGTGTCTTTCTCTCCTAAAACGTAACAGTTATGCTTCAGTCATTTGCCTCAAATTTGGAAGACCTGTATACTTCCTCTTCTACCAAACTAGGAAAAACGGTATTAAACATGGTTTCTTACCTTTCAGATAACTCTTTTAACCTTTTATTGTAAGGTACCTTGGTACTGGGCTATCTCATGGTATTCTGGATTTTGGATTCCTGTCAAAGCTCATCCAAACATTCATATTCCATGACGAACACAAATGTTTGAAGATCAGACCATAACATGTCTTTCTCCTTTACTGTCTCTGTTCTAAGATGACAACAGGGAAATTTACTGTGATAGTCTTTGTTTTGTGGCAGATGGTAAGAAATGCTAGGAATCAGACTCTGAAAGTGGAGAAATCCAGTTCTAGATGCAGGAATGCCTCAGTTGAAAAGCTGCTGCCAACTTCTTCATTACAAGGAGTTGGATGATTTTGACTGCATCAAAGCGCAGACAAGAAATTAAGAATTCCATGAAAATTAGATAGCCTTTATGAGAACTCTTACAAAACTCTCAGTTTTAGTTTGATATGTGAACATGTCATGCAGCTTGTTAGTAGCCAGAGTGGAGGGAAAAAATGAAAGTAAGGCTGAAGCAAAACTTCTAAATTCCGGAAATAAATTCAGGTTAAGATTGGATTCACAATTCAAATGTAATAGAAGCATGAACAAACTGGTGTAAACTGGAGTTGCTCCATTGATTTAAACAGAGGAAAGTAAAAGCACATGGTGTACTGTGTTGTGAACCCATGTTATTTGTTTCTTACGGGACAAGGCAGCTCTCATCCCTAATCTGAATAGGAGAGTTTATACAGCTACACTGACACAGTCATAGCAAGTGACATGGCAGTGCAGAGTGTATTTTCAATGCTGTTGGGGCAGGATGCTTTCTATTAGGTGATCTGTTACCTCATATATTATGTGCAGTGTAGAAAACTCTCAGAGTTAACTGCTGAGGCTTTCTCACTCTTCTGTAATCTACTGCCATTCATTCTAATTTTGCCAAATCAAAACTTTGCTTTGCTTTTGTTTTTTCACACTGCTGATTGAAAGATATTTTCAAGGAGAATTACTAATCCCAATAAGTTTGGCTGCAGTCCTAATGTAATGCTTTTGCTGAAGTCACTCAGCAGGCTAATCCCTTTAACAGATATTAAATGTCAGCCTAGGAGACAAGTAGCCCCTGCTGAAATCAATATCCACTAGCATAGCAGTCATTTAGTGGTTATTCATTAAAACAGCAGGCTGCTTCTCCCACAGAATTAAAGACAAAATCCTTATAAGAAGTTGATCACTCTATATTCTCTGCCTTGGAATTTTTGAAATGTTAAGGCAGGTTTATTAGGAATCTAGCTTTTTTGACAAAAAACTATTTTTACAGACTGGATGGTTATAAAAGTTCATAATAGGGGTATGCCTGTGTAACATGATAAAAGTGTGTAAGTCTCAAAAGGCTTAGCATTCCCGCATATAATAAGCTGTGTTTGGATTGAAAGCAAGTGGAAAATGATCATGAAATTCTACCCCATTTACAAAAATAACAACAGCCAACATCCCAGTGATTTGAAGAAAATGTAAATTATATATTCTGAAGATTCTGATTTTATACATGTATTATTTTAATGGAATGTGTTATTTCAGTGTACATTCTGATTGGCAGTTTTATATGTAAGAATGAGGTATTATTATTAACAATAAGTAGAAAGTGAAAAGATAACAGTTCCTGTTTTCATTAGCTCATATCATCCCAGGAAGTTGGAATTGTGAGAGATTAAAAAAAAAGTCAGTGCAATTTGTAGGTGAATTAACAGCAAAAAAACCCCCAATGTTTGCTTATACCTGTCTCAAAATGGTTCCAGTTTTCCTAATTCAAAAGGGAAATAATTTTATTTAGGATGTTGATAAGCATTTGAGTGTGACAGTTCCTTTAAAGACACACATAATTCAGTCTTCATCCAAAAACTAACCAATGAAAGGCAGCAGAGACACTATTAGGAAAAAAAAAAAAGTGTTTTGCAATTACAAGTTTTTTAATTGGCATTATGAACTCAGTAGAATCTTCTTTTAAGTTCATGAGCTAGACTGGGTTTGTTTTCTATCTGTCATGGTTTAACCCCAGCCAGCAGCTAAGCAACACACAGCTGCTCACTCACTTCCCCTCCCCCACACAGTGGGATGGGAGAGAAAATCGGGAAAAGAAGTAAAACTTGTGGGTTGAGATAAGAATGCTTTAATAGAACAGAAAAGAAGAAACTACTAATAATAATGATAACACTAATAAAATGACAACAGTAATAATAAAAGGATTGGAATATACAAATGATGCACAGTGCAATTGCTCACCACCAACCGATCGACACCCAGTTAGTCCCCGAGTGGGGTTCCCCCCACCTCCACTCCCCCCAGTTCCTATACTAGATGTGACATCGCACGGTATGGAATACCCTGCTGGCTGCTTTGGGTCAGCTGCCCTGGCTGTGTCCTGTGCCAACTTCTTGTGCCCCTCCAGCTTTCTTGCTGGCTGGGCATGAGAAGCTGAAAAATCCTTGACTTTAGAATAAACATTACTTAGCAACAACTGAAAACATCAGTGTTATCAACATTCTTCTCATACCTAGCTCAAAAACATAGCACTATACCAGCTACTAGGAAGACAATTAACTCTCTCCCAGCTGAAACCAGGACACGATCCTAGAGAGTACCTTGGTTTAATTGCTTCAAATGATGAAGAATCCAGAACATTTTTAGTGTCCCTGTAACTATGGAGTGTCTTTTCATAGCGTGGACTTCTCAACTAATAATTAATCAATAATCTCTACTTTTTAACAATAACATTTCTAGTGGATTTAGGAAGTTCTGCATTATTTAGTTTAGCATATTTTCCATTACAAAGGAAAACAAAAAAACCCCAAACCTGTTTTGTGAAAGAACATGGTTGAAATTCTGTGAGACAGAATGCAAACATCAATAGCCCTGAAAGTTTTTCACCAGCTGGTGGTATGTGGTGGTTTTCTGGCTGTAATGGGAGTGGTACAAAAAAAGGCAGAGCTACTATCTCAACTTCTTTATATGAGGCCTATAGGTAATAGTGTGACTTTCTCTCTTAAGCTTTATTTCTTTGGAGATGGAACTAATATTTCCTGACCAAAATGAAGGTAAGCCAAGATGAAATTGGGAAAATAACCTGTCTTAAGCATCCAGCAAAGGTATTATTTAGAAAAACACAGGTAGGAAAAAGGAAATATCAGCAGAGACACAGATAACCCTTGTTTTCTATGGCCTGATTTTGGGAAACTCTAATTAACAGAGGGTCAGAGACTGAGGTGGCCTCCCTTGCACCTGGCCTGTGGGTGAGGTTCTGCAGGAAGGATTATAGCTGTGGTTTTCTTTGATGTTCTGTCAATGAAGTCCTTTAATTACTATAACAGTCTGTAACAACTGTAGTATTGTTTTAATGTTTGGTGGTTAAAGTGTAACAAATCCTATATCTGTTGTGTAGGGGCCTTGAATAAATTCATTGACATATGGTCTCTCAATAAAAGTAGCATCATTTTTCTGACAATCTTTCCAACGTAAGTGGAGTCATGGATGTTAAACAGTATCAAAATTTAAGCCAATTTTATGTAGAAGCCTAAATATGGATATATATATGGTATTACATTGGTATGAAAAATTTGCCTTAATGGCCAATATCTACTTCTTACCCTTCAGATCTAAGAAATGTTCCTCACTACTAACTATACATGCATAAGGTTTATGAGAAGCACCCAGGTATAGGAAGACTGAAATGAAGCTAACAGGAGAATCCTACATTAGATTACAAATTTGGGACAAAGTCAATTAAGTCTTTGCATGCATGAGAGGAAACACTTACTGAAGTGATAACTTTAGTTCCTTGACTTCAATAAAACTGTGATTAGAAACCTTTGGGTTCAGGTTTCTTTGCTGGCTGAAATTTTAAACAAAACTTTAAAAAAAAAAAGGTTATGGGAAAGTAATTTGACCTGTCTCTGTCTCCCTCCCACACATCTTAGGTTAATTTTAAAGCAAAAGTGACCATGGTTTAACTAATGAGAATCTAGTGAAATTATTATGACTGAATACTTCAAATGATACTTAGAAAAGCAAGTAGAAGTAGAAAAGCAATTAGAAGTCATTGAATGAATGCATGCTATTCAATAGCTGACCTGGCTGGGCAATTTGTAGTCTGAGATTAGAAAAGGGCACTAAAGAGTAAGACCTATCTGGCTGTCACACTGCTCTCATTAGCAGTGATCAATATCTCTTTTCCCAAATTGTGACTATGAAAGAGTAAAAAAACATCCACATAACAGTAAGTCAGAGAAATGATGCATAGTTTTTGGAAGTATTTAAAGAGATATTTAAAAATAATCCTTCCCTTCCTGAGTCAATTCAGCACAAGAATTCACTAATAATTCAGCAAGACTGATTCTGACTAATAAAATGTACATAAGGATAGGCTTATAACTGGTTACCAGGGAAGAATTATGAAAAAAGAACCCCTAGCCCCTCAAAACCCCCCCCCACCAAAGTATGAGGAACCTGGGCCCAGATTTCACCTCCCTCTTGAAGAACTAGTTTCATTAAGAGCAGGCTGTATTCTGCTGACATACATGATGTTTGGTGTGAAAAGCCATTATAGAGATATTAAGATCTCACAATTTTTTGACCAGCGGAAATGTTCCCAATACTGTTACGGTAGTCTGAGAACATTGTCATAGTATGGGAAGTGTCATTGTAAAGTAAGATAAAATAAGTGTGGTACTTTTATACAGATAGATTTCTAGAGGAGACAGTCTCATATTTGTTCTTCCTACAGGAAAAAATCCTCATGTTTTGCCCCTATTATTCAACATCTAACTTGCCATTGTTAAATCTAGCTGAATTTGCAAAAGCATAGATCATCTAATGATGGGTTATTTTCCTCCAAAGTCAAAGGTAATCCAATGACAGGACATTGTGTTGCAGCAGAAGTTTAAAAGGTTGTCAAGTTTTGAGAGGATTGTGGTTACCATTCAGAGCACCAAACCTACCTACTAGCCACATGAAATGGGAAAGATTCAAAACAAAGCAGAAATCAAACAGTACAAAAGCAATCTTTACTCTTCTCTCAGCAGTACCTAAAAAGAGCTCCATTCTTCTTCCCAGGACAGACCAAGCTCAGGAAGAAAAAGTGAAACATTTTATTCACTAGTGAGGCCAGACTTGTTTAATGCTTCCCAAGCCTTCACCAAGAAAGGAATTGCCAAAACCATTAGAGTTACAATGGTAAGAGATACAATGTTCTTGTTGCTTGAATGCTTTGTTCTTACTAAGGAGGTAGGAATGGACATCATAAAATAAATAATCCAAATAATAATAAAAAAAATCAAAACGAGCATTGCACAGTATGTGACAAGAGTGAGACTACAAGAGGAAGGCAAAGCAGTAATGACATGCAAGCAGAACTGCATTGGCAAGAATCTGACCCCAGAACTGATGCTGACATGCATGTCCAAAAAGGTGGTGGTGGTACACACCACTTGTTCTCTGCCATTTTTTTCCATTCCTCTGCTGAAGTAAATTGATTGTTCACAATTTTGGAAGCAGAAGACATAAACCAAAACTCTTCATCCCATTGGTTACGGCAAATGCTGGGAATGTTACATTATTTTACTTTTAGATAGTCCTATGAGCAAAGCCTCAGTACCCTAAATCTGGTTATACTACGACAGCTGACCACACCATGGGTGAATGATTTAACTGCAGGCTGGAAAAAATGTGGGGTACCCCTTAATTTTGCTGCTTTTCTTGATAAAACATGTGTGCATTGAAAAAACAATGCCACTGCTAGTATGCTAATGGTTCAACATCATGTATTTCCTCCTGCACTATATGCAGATTGTCTGTGTAAGGTATTGCAGTGATTAGGGACAGTAAAAAAATAATCTGGCTTTTAAAACAAATGCATTGTAATGTCTACATGTGTGTGCGTATATGTGTATATATATGTCTATATGAACATACGTGTGTATATATATGTATGTGCCTATATAGGTTTTTTTTTAACAGTGTTTTAGAATGTTGCGTGTAGAAAAGCCACCTATGTAAAAATAGGACCTTCACTCTTTCTATTACTGGGAGTTGAATATTCAACTAGATAGCTCCCTCCCCACCGCCCCCCGATTGCCTTTCCAATGCACTGAGAGAGATTTTGACAACAAGAAGTAAGACCAATTTCAGTCTTCACTGATTCACATAATTTCTGGATTTGGTCTGCAGTGTATAAAAATAGAAAATACAATAGGATTGGATTGCTGCACTTCCCTGTTTATTAGCCATTATTTCTCATTGTATTGTTTGTTTCATTTGTTTGTTTTGCTTTTTACTTCCTGACAAGGCCATTGAAGACTGCCTACAGAGAAACCACTTACTCAAATTGCTCCTTGTGGAGGGAAGGCAGAGTTTTAGAAATGAAGCTTGGAGAGCTAAGCGGCAGATTCTGCCTTCTTTTCTATGTGGAGAACCTTAATTGGCTTTGTTGCCAGTTCTGTAAACAGCTGGGGATGAATTCAGTACCCCTGTGCAAATTTCAGGTTCTGAACAAATAGAAGATGATGGTTTTAACTCAGGATTTTTGGATTGTTGATGTTATTTGGGCACAAAACTGGCTTCTCCTAATACTCAATACAAATTATATCCCTTGTTCTGTTATAAATAGAAGATTTGAGTGAGCAGTGGGAAATGCAGGGAGGTGGCAAAGGAAGCAGCTGTGGTGGCTGAGAGAGGACCAACGTGAGCTGCAGGAGAATGCTAGTAATGCCATCCCCACCTTGGTGTCAAAGTGCTTGACCAAGCACGGAGGCTAAAGCTAGACTCTTGCAAAATGACAGGCAAACAAGCTTACTCTCATCCTGTTGAAAGACCATTATTTACTCCTATTGATGCACTGTAAAAGCCTGAAACTTTAGATTTCTAAGGTGTCTTGAGTGTCTAAACAAGTTAGGAAAGGTTTCCTGAGCTGCTCTCCTGAGTACACAAATAGCATTTTAGGTTCCCAAGTGCTTGGTTAAGTGCTTGCCTTTGAGCTGTGCTGAAATCAGACCAAGAGGTTACAGAAAGCTTTGCTTTACAGTTGCTCACTTGTCAGCAACTCAAAGACAACAAATGTTGAACATTTGTTCACCAATAATTGAAAGAGGATTACGGCAAACTGCCATGTTTTTCTACATGCCGGGAAAAGGCTTTGTGTGTGGTCTTTTAATTATTCTTGTTATGAAATCAAGTAGCAATCAGTGGAAGCATGCTTCCTGTTTCTCAGTACTGTCAAATCCAGCTTCAGAAACTTGACATCCTTATTCCCCTTTTTTCCAGAAATAGCATTGGATTATCTCTGGATCCAAATTCCTGGCATTGAAACATCATGGGTGGAAATTTTATATCTGGAAAAACAGGTAGATGGCTCCTAAAAGTTGAGGCATATTTTGCCCAGAGAAATATTAGGAAAAAGAAATTCTTGTTTCCCTGTGTTAGAGGGTACCTTCTGCTAGGTTAATATCCAACATTTTACCAGACAACAGTTATATAGCTCAGAACAGGTTTTCTACCTGTTTTTACAGGTACTTTACCTTTGACCACATTTTTATATGTAGAACATCTGGTTTAATTACAGGATATGAATAATTTTGCTCAGTGTCTCTGACAACCCGAATTCGACACATTAGCAGATGTATATAAACTTATTTCTGTCATCTATGTCTTGCTTACATACTTACTGATGCTTCTAGCTGGTGTCAGAAGGGATATTGCCTCTGTGTGCTCCTCCTCTCCTTGTTATTAGGTACAGTTTGAATGAACCCTGAAAGAATTCAGGACATCTAGGTAACTAGGTAGTAATAATTGTATGAAGGGGTTATTTTTTTAATAAGGTAATTCTACATTCATCAAACAGTTACATAAAAACTAAAACGTAGGCTTTATTATTTATGGCTCAAGTAAAGATTTTATAGATCTGGCTCTCTCCATCACCTTCTTTAAATGTCTTTTCCTGTCAACAATTATGTGTTAAATTGTTATTTTTCCTGAGGCAGTTGTTCATTAGGAGAAGGACAATATGTTATGTGGTAACTCAAAGTTGAGAAGAGGAATGACTGCTTTTCTGTGATGGACCTTCTGTAGTACGGGAACCTATGCACTGCGTGTCACTGATCAACAGAGGTCTTAACAATCAAAAACAGGAATTTTTCTAGCTCTTCAGGATATTATTTGGATTTCTAGTCATTGCTATACTGAATCATATGAGTGGTCTCTATAGTTTAGAATAGTCTCGAACAGTTGCCAGTGAGGACGAGGCAATCAGGCAATAATAATAGAGTAATATTATCAGAGATGGGGATTCTCCTTAACCTCCACTAGAGATAGTTTGGTGTCCTGCAGCATATGTGTCGTTATGCCTGTAACAGATCACCCCCTGATAGAAGTCGGCGGCTTTATGCCTTTTTGTTTCAGATGAGAATCTGGTATTTGGCAGAAGGAATATAGTGTCTTTGTTTTCAGTCCATTTTATCCTTCCTGAGATGTACTCATTGCTTTAAATAAACATCCAATACTTTCTCTGAATTCTAATAAGCAATTGGCTGCTACAATCTATCATGGCAATGAATATTAGAGGTTAATTATGTGCAATATGCAATCATGTTAGTGGCCAGACTTAAACATAATATGCTTTGATATCGCTGAATCCTTCCGTGTTGTTGTGTTCTATCAAAATGTACACAGAATTTTCTAACCTACCTTCTGCCTGTATCACACTACTTTTTATGTACTGCTATCATAGCTCATCTTAATTGAGAGTATTCATATCATCTGTGTTTGTGATTAAATTAGCCAGCTGGGCTAATCTGTGTATATTCAACTATTGCTGGAAAACAGAGTACTCCTATTCCAGAGAGGTGTTTTTTCATTCTTAGCACAATACAGAAGTGTTCTTCGTTTCTGCTCATTGTACACTCAAAATCTTGTTTACAGGCACAGAAGAAGGACCCCGCTATACATAAAGTCAAGACTCATTGTTAGTATAATTGAAAATTTAACAGTCTAATTCAAGAACCACTAGTAGAATAAGAAAGAAAAAATAATGAGGCAGTTAAAATTGTTATACATACTCTTCCTAGTTCCTACCCCATCTGCTAGTGTTAGGTTCATGTCTCTGCTACTTCTCTGGCTGCTGAGCTTGATGGTTTCATGCTGGTGGCACTGGTGGGGTATTACACTGAACTGTCAGCATTTGAGTCCTTTGCCATGAGGAGTATAATCATGTTGGTGGTTTCTTCTTGCTTACTCTAGGATTGATTAGAAGTGATGTTTTTTTACATTTGCTAACATGCTTTTATACCTCTACTCTGACTTCATTGGTCTGCAGTTCTCCATTACACCTGAATTTACTATATATGGTGCTTTTCTGTATGTTAGATACTATTTCTACGTTAATCCCTAAACCCAGTTCTGTCCATCTCCAGGTCTGCATTTCTTTAACAGGTCATGGGTAAGTTGTTTATAGTCAAGGGGTCTCCAGTGCCAGACTGTGCTTGTGGCCCTCTTCAGTGCATCCTGTCTTCACTGCTCAAGGACTCTGCTGTTGTACCAGGCCTGTCTGTCTCTAGACTACATCATCATGTTAGAGTCGTAAATACCTCATTCTGCATAGGATAACTGCTTGTTACTGCTTTCTGTATAAAAATATATAAAGTTGCACTATACAAGGGTAAACAAAAGTAAAATAAATTAGCCATAGACACATGGTCAATAAGAGAAATTGCTGTCACAGCTAAACTGAGTAAAACAAAGCTGGAGGCAGGTCAAGAAAAGTTCAGACAGAGCGAGCCTGACAAGCCTCAGTCCTGAGGCCTCGTAATTCTGTATGAAGCTTATGGCCTGTTACTAGCAATGGCAATACTGTGTTACATGGTTACCTGGTTACATCATCTTTTATTTATTTCTCTTTTTGTTGCATCTTGCTTGAGACAGCAAAGGGAGAGCTGAACATTCATATAATGATATTATAAGGAATTGGGTCATTATTCTGGGCAGAGAGCTCTCAGTAATTCAGTAGCTGAGTAACAGCTCTTGAAAAGCCTACAGTTGACGCTCATCACTAGCATAGTCTGCCTCTGATTACTCTGCATGTTATTATTACTTTTCTTTCAGCTATACTACTATGGCCAGGATACCACTCTTTTTTTGATAGCCCACTCTCTTCCCCCACTTTGTGAGTCCCAAATGTCCTTACTGGAACCAGTAAGAGCAGATGAAGCTAAAAAAAGTGCCAGAAATGGGTTCACAATGGTGGGAAAACCTGTGTTTTTCGACGTGTTTCCCAGTGCAGCACAGATTGACACCAGCCTCCTGACTGCATTCAGACAGTAAACTGTGCATGAGAGCACAGTGACGTCCATATGATGTGCTTCTTCCTCTGATGAACATGACATTCTTTTGGGGGTAAATGGACCAATCTTTCTGTTTGTAAATATTTCAGAAATCAGCTTGGTTCTAAGAAGCATGAGCATAATTTGATGTCAAATGCAGGTGAAGGATGATAAAATTCAGTGATTATAACTGAGTCACTTTTAAAAAGAATCCAAATGTGGTTAATTCCAGCCAGAGATGGATCAGCTGAGCTTTCCTGAGAATGGTGCTACCTAGGCAGCTGCATTCAGTTCTGAAGGGGGAACTGATTTTTGCTGTTGCTTTACCTCAGTCAACAGTGACTGCATCTATTTCACACTTGCTGAAAGGAATTATTTCCAACTTACTGTAGGCAAATCCTGACTACTTTAACCAAGTTGTGTTAAGTACTGGTAAGAATATAGTCACAGCTGCCCAGAGCTGAGCTCTTGCTGCAGAGTGTGTCTGAGCTCTTTTCTTGCTATGTTAATGCCATTACTGGTGTCTGAGCCAGCTAGGGTAACGCTAACTTGTATGGATTATGACTGTGCTGTAGGTATTGTGCAGTACTGTAGAGGACAACAGGAAGGGATTTCAATCCCATTTGTTGCAATACAAAGTTTATCGGCTTTAATTTGGGTTCTGTAAGTAAGAGCTGTTTCTAAATGAGTAAAGACAGGAAACAGTAAATTTAGGACTATTACCTGAATGAAGAAAAAACATATTCAGATCCAGAGAACACTTCCTACATAGCTAACACAGACTGAAATGAGGTGACATTCTGACACCTGTGGTACATGAAGTTCCAGCTGCTTACTTTCTCCAACCGACATGAACATTTTTCTCCTCATCAAGACCTGAAATACAATTGCTGTTTGTTTTCTCCCTAATGTGGCTTCACCTCTGGATGAACTAAATTTTATGAAAGGAAAAGTTCATATACTTTTTTGCCCAGTGGATAGGTCAAAGCATTATTTCAGTTCTAGTAAATCCATCTCTTATATTTTCTTTGTGTTTTGCATTGTTTTCTGGATGTCATGTTTGGCTTGATATTTATGGCCTGTAGGAGATCTGAAAGTAGTATTTATTCCCTGCAGTTCTAGAGGGAAGAAAAGATCTCTTTAGATGCCTCCAGAGCTGTTACATAAATTTTTGAGTTGCCATACAGGGTTCCAAATTACTTGTATTAACTCAGGAAATGGGCCTGTCTGCTTTGGAGTATAGCTGGATGAAGAGTATGCTTTAACAAGCAGCAGTTGTAGAAAATGGAAACAAGATGTTGTGGTAATAAAGAATAGGATGGGGAGTAGTAAGGAATACATTATAATGCTGCTATACCAGTAAATCAACAATCTGATCTCAGCAACAATACTGTAATTCTTACTCTCTCTCAGAAAGGATATTGAAAGACTATGGAGAGGTCAGACAGAGGTGACAAGAAATGGTACAGGGAGAAATTAACCTGAAGACAGTTTTAAAACCTAGCTATGTTTACTTTAGAAAAGCTGCAAATAATAGTGAACTCAAAAGTTGAATAGTAATTCAGATTGTCTCTTATCTCTTCTTGTGACACAAAGCAAAAGGAACTGTTGCATTGAGAATGATGAGTCCTTGACTCAATGGATTTCGCAAAGTTCAAGGAGGAACTGAACAAGACCATTGGAATAAGTAGTACCAACAAAAAGATATTGCAAGGAATAAAAAAACTTTGTAAATCAGGATTTGATCCCTCTCCAGTAACTGAAGATTAGAACAAGTTTCTCTGGGAGGTGAAATTATCCCTACCCCCATTCCTCAGCATGGTCTCAGGCCAGATCCAGGACTCCTTGATCCTCTGGTATGGGAGTTTAAGAAATTCTTATAGTGACAGTGTGCGCACACTTGTAATGTCTCAAAAGATCTTCTATTTAGTTAGGACTAGGAACTTTCAATATATATTCTAATAATTTCTTCTCTCATCCCATGACTCTTGCTGCATCTGCTATAACTTTTATGAGATAAAGCAATATATTTGAAGAAATTATGCTTATTTTCTCAGTTTGTAGTACTACAGATTTTCAGAACAATTTCCAAGTCTGGATTTTTAAACAAGAATTTTTAAACTTCATTTTTTAAAACTTCAGTTGTATTATAATCATATGTTTTTTTGGTGATTTGCCTACAATATGTTCATATTTTTTCCTAAATGGTTACATTTTTAGGATCCCACAACATGTAGGAGTAATTTAAATTATTATGCCTCTTGCCTCCTTAAATCTGGTAGTTCTGTACTACAGCTTGTTACTTAGATGCTGCTTCTGCTACTAATTAGAAACTGCAAATCAAAGCCTAATTATACATTTCAGCTATGAAAACTGTGCAATACCAAAGAGTAGGTGGATTAAACTGTTTAATACTTGACACAGCCTGTGGAATAAAAAATAGAACAGTGAAAACATGTTTAAGGAATTGTGAAAATAAGGTTCAGATGGTGCAAGCTGGAAATCTTTGTTATGCTATTTAGGCAATTCTACCTTTTCCACAGCCTCCATTTTAGACATACAGATTTCCACAGTTGGCTATGTCATCTAAGAGCCACATACCACTTTTTTTTGCTACCAGTACCAGCCCTGTTAGTGTATACCACACTGAAGTTTTACCAGTGTAGTTTCATATTGGTTGAAAGGGATTTGAGTTAGTCTGTCCACGAGGTTGCACTCAGTGCAATCTTGGCATGTGTTGATTTAACCTGAGATAAAAATGACTTAAAAATGCCTATGAAGTGTGAATTGAATTATAGAAGACAAACTTATCACATCTCTTGTCTTGTGGAGTTGAAATCACACCTTTAATTAAACTAGAGCAGGTTTGACTAGAGAGAAAACCTTTAACTTCAGATGTAGTATGTACCATCACGCAATCTGTCACAGAGAGCTAATGTGTTGAACTCAGTGGCTCCAAGCAGAATTTGTAGAAATACCAAAATCAGCTTATGAAAACATTACATATAGGCATTAAGATTTTCTTTGAGACTGCATGACTAAACTGTATTTTAGTCAAATGTTTATACACAGATGATTTCCCAGGTAATAGGGAATAACCAGGAAAAAAATGGTTCCTGATACAGAATCTTCTTTCTGAATTTTTCTGATTATTCATTTTCCTTGTCCAAGTTAGCTTACATTTGAAGAAACTGCTGAAGTTGTTTCCACCTTTCATTTTTCTAGCCTACTCTAAAGCACACAATCTGCAGGATTTAGAACTGCTAACTGTAGTTGAAGGCTACATAGCCTTTCCACAAATATGCAAAATTTTGAATGGTTTTACTTGCTTCATGAATTTTTTTGTTAGTGGATCCCATGGAGTAGCAAATTTTAGCTACTCTAAAATGTGGAAAACAAATTTTAAATTTATATTGCTTGTTCTGCATGCCAGCAATATGATTCCAAGATTCCCAGCTTTGGCACATCAATTTATCACGTTATCACTGAATCCAACACAGACTGCTCTAATTACAAATATGACATTCTCCAGTTAACTCCTTATAAAATGCTTTCCAACTCATAAATAATCCTACAAAAACAAGAAAGAAATTGTTACCTCTTTGTGAATCAAACAGAAAAGTTAAAACTTAAAAATTTTGACCATTCCTGGGTTGAACTGTGCATTTCTCCTTCCCCTGTGCATCCAAAACAATGTATGAACTGATGGTTAGGAGACTTTTCTAAATGGGAAGCATAGACCCAAGCTCTTCAAAGTGAGAGGAAATTTGTGCAAGTCTCATTTTTAGGTTGGATTCTCTACCTACTTGGAAATCGTATAAAATTATACAATATTGTATCGTATAACCTATACAATTTTCTTTGGCACATTTTAAGTAGCTCCATGCTGAATGTACGGACTGTACATGATTCTCCCATTTTGTATCCACCTGAAAGCCTCTCTATAGTCATTAGATAGAGAGCAGAAGAGCCCAGTTCTGACTTTCAGGCCAGGAACCAGTCAGCAACTGTATTGCCCAACTTTTATGCTATTAGAATGAATCTAGAAAGAGTTGGTCTCTCTCTAGGAGATCACAAATAATTCTTAGTTGATTTGTTTAAATGTCCTATGCTTTTATTTGCTTAAAGCATTTGCAAGAAGCAATACACAGTTTTCAAAACAGACAGCCACTTGAGTTGAATGAAATTCAACTAAAAGGTGCGTATAACTAGTATAACCAATGACAAGCAGTCACCAAATCGAAAAAATTATTTTGTTGCCCTGAGAAACAATAGCCGTTATTATCACTCTGTCTCTGTGACATGGAACACCAACAACACTTGCACTGTGAGGGATATTTATCAAGTCATTGCCAAATTTCAGCATCCCTGTTGATAGATGGGGACTTTGCAATTATGGCAGGAAATGCCAGGTAAAGCAAAACAATCTAATCATGCCATAAAGTTCTTTCCCATGTGGTTTCTAAGCATGTTAAGGGGATCTGTCTTTTCCAGTGCACAGTTAAATGCTGTTTTCACTTTGTACCTTTTTTTGTTTCTAATAACACCCTTGAAAGCTGTGCATATTGAAAAGATGCGTAGACTCAGCAGTCAGAAGGCAAATAAAAAGGATATATGTAGACAGCATGCAGTAGAAAGGAAAACAGTAACTTCTCATCTGTTTTCTACTACAGTAATTGACAAAATATGTGGCTATTCTTCAGGCTTTCTATTAGTTAATTATGCAGTGAAATTACTATTTTAATGGGAAAAATTCCATTAAGAAGTACAAATTTTCTTTTCTTCCTACTGCTGGTAAAACCACCTTTCCATGCCTTCACAGCTGACTTGCTCAATCTGAACAATGCTTTTTTCTCCCTTAGTTTGAATGTGATCCAAAGAAACGTCTGTGTCTAGTGCTAATTAACTAACTTTCCATCGATAGGGACTTTACATTTGAACTAAATAATATTTGATGGTTTGATAGCCTCTTGCCTTCTGCTTTGATAACATCTAGTGAATATTTTAATTGGTATTTATTTTTATTCTCAGACCACTACTAAAAGTAACAAAGACAGAGCTAACTTTGGTTTAGCACCAAATCTTTTACTCTCTGCTCCCCTTCCTTCTCACACTAAAACAGTGCTTCTACTTCATGTGTGGAGAGACAAAAATTGCTGCTAACTCTGAACATTAAGTAAAACAGTGTATCTTAACTATAGAGAGACTATTTTTATGCCAGTGTTGGCTTTTCCTAAATTGCTTTTCAGATATGTAATCCTGAATTGCGCTTTGAATGACCTCTCTATTTCTGTTTCTCAATTAAGAGAGTAAAGTCTTGTCTTTCTGTAATAGTAACTGAGGTTGGTGGAGTTCCAAATTCATCTTTGGTGAGTTCTTTTAGTCAAAGTTTCTGTCCTTTTCTTCTGAGCTTATTAGTTCCAGCGAGTCTGTATGTCTGGCTCTTCTGCCACTTTGTCTTTTTTCTGAATTCATTACTCTATCTGTGCCAGTCACAGAAAATGCCATTTGAATCTTTCCTCCTGCTGTTATCAAAAAAGTGTCCTGACACCACTTGAAAACATAGTATTATTAGGCCTTTCAGGCAACAAGTGAGTTTGGGGGTAACCACAGTTTGAGGCTTACCTTTCTCTTTCTGATCCTCAGTCAGTCCCATCTCCGTAGGCTGAGTCCTTTGTTCATGTTTGTGCTAGAAGCACTGAACGAATGCTCCTGTTGTTCACCACTCTGCCAAAGTGCACAGAATTCCCTTGCCCAACACAAACCCCTCTGCATGGGCACCCACATATCACTACAGTTCCCCTATACCTGGCACTTCTGAGCAGAGGCTGAACAGACAGATGTGCACAGGGACACAAAGCATCACAGATATACAACAGCTTTGATGCTTAGTAAGGCTGGTATCTTTCAGTACTGTGCGCACCTGGAAACACATTTTCTCTCTTCGACCTCATGTGTCTCCTGTTCAGTGTAAAATCCAGACATGTATTTCTGTCACTAATTTGTGAATGCCCAGACATCAGCTTAGAGAAATTTCATCCGTATTCCAAAGTCTGTTCCTCCCTTCTCTAGTTACTGTGGACAATATCAGCCATCTGCCACTTAGATGTGAAACCTGGAGATCACATTTGGCTCAGACCATTACTAGCTTGTATCTTAAATCTTCTTGATCCAATTTGTATAATCTCTCTAGGATATGATTTATTTCTTCCTGAAGTGAAATATTTCTTGATTTCTGTTCTATTGTACCCTCTTGAGATCCACCTATTATGTGTTCTACAGTCTGAGACCTCTGAGACACTCAGTTCATCTACTATCTTCAGAGCACACATAGTAACAAACTGTATCATCCCCCTTAGGAAGAACACCAATCATTTGTTTCTGAACTATAACAAAAGAAAAATGAGTCCTTTTGTACTCCAACCGGATGGTCAGAAAAGCTCACCAGTTCTGAATTCAGACATGCACCCAAGTTCCCCACTATCCTGAAGAGGTTCACAGCTAGATCTGTCATGTTTCAGGAGCACCTTACTCATAAGGATGTTGGCTAAGCTGATGATCTCTACTCCTTCACAGCAGAAATACAACAGTACAGAATAGAAAGTCAGCCTCATGGGCTGCAGAAGGATGACAAAATGGAGCTACATCAGTGAATTCAATGAAGAAGTATTGTTAGTTTATTGATATTAAACTGCAGAAGTAATTTCTAGAACAGGGTCCAAAAGAAGAGTCCTAGGATGCTCCCATCTTATTAAGTACACTAACAACGAAGCTATGGAGTCATGATCCTTTATATGGGAGTGAAAGTGGGAACTGAATATAGCAGCACTACGGAAGCATCACCCAGGCATGCTGATGTGTCATCAGGAGGCCAAAGCTCAGCTAGAGTTGGTAACAAGAAAGGCTTCTACAGGTACAGTGGCAACAACAGTGAGACTGAAGAAAAATGTGGGTTTGAGCTGTGTTATCAGGCTGAAGACTTTATGATGAAAAGTGTGGAAAAAACTGAGGTACTCTGCACCTTCTTTGCTTCAGTCTTTAGTGGCAAGGTCTGCTGTTTCAGGTTAGAGATGCTACACATGGTAGAGGAGGATCAAATTATGGACTACTTAAGTAAGCTGGACGTACACAGGTCTGGGACCAGGTTGGCATCCTGCAAGTGTGCTGAGAGAGCTAGCGAACATTGCAAGGCCACAATTCCCATTGCCTTTGAAAGCTTGTGACAATTGTGGGAGGTCCCTGTTGGCTGAGGAAAGGAAATGTTTTTATGCCCATCTAAAAGGCAAGAAAGGGGATCTGGAGGCCCGCAGCTTGGTCAGCATCACTTCTGTACCTAGAAAAATGGTGGAACAAATCCTTCTAGAAGTCTTTTCCATGGTGAGAGAAGGACAAGGAGGAGGAACAGTTGGCACAAATTTATCAAACGCAGATTGTGCCCAACCAGCTTCAGTTCCTTCTATGATTAAATGACTAACTCAGTGGATATGGACAGTGCAGTAGATATCATTTAACTTGACTTTAGCAAGACTTTTGTCATAGTTTCCTGCGGTAGCCTCTTAGCCAAATTGAGAGATATGGACTGGATTGGTAAAGTATTAGGTGGGTGGAGAACTGGCTAGGCCAACAAGCATAGTGATCAAAGTCTATTCCAAGCAGTTTCAAGTGGCAAATCTCAGTGGTTGATAATGGGGCCAGTTGTGATGAAGATAGACTGAGGGAAATGCATTTTTTCAGCCTGGTAAAGGAAAGATCTAACTGCGGTCTTCCAGTACCTAATGGGGAGCTATAGACAAGATAAAGCTAGACTCTTCTCAGAGGTGCATAACGAATGGGCAAGAAACAACACTACAAAAATGGACTTAAAAAAAGAAAAGTGTGCTCACTGTAGATGACCAAGCAGTGTAACAGGCAGTGGAATCTCCAACCTTGGATATTTTCAAAACTTGTTTGGACAAAGCCCTGAGCAGCTGTGAAGTTTGATCAGGTTGCTCTGAAATTAGATCAGGTTAATTTGAACAGGAGGTTGCACTAGACTACCTCCAGAGGTCCTTTACAACTTAACATTTTGTATGATTCTTGGCTTTTTCTGCATGTAGAGTCCTGCATTCTT
Source organism: Aquila chrysaetos chrysaetos (assembly GCF_900496995.4). Lineage (NCBI taxonomy): Eukaryota > Metazoa > Chordata > Aves > Accipitriformes > Accipitridae > Aquila > Aquila chrysaetos. Next base: position 47,912,650 of record NC_044006.1, on the reverse strand, counting down.
TTCTGCACAGCATCAAAGTTTCAGTGGATGGGATGCAAGGTGGCTTCATTCACCCTCCTGTGAAATGGAAGAGGTGGGTTTCTAACCTTTCAGTCTTCTCAAAACATGGGGCTTTCAAGAAGGAGGGTTCTAGCTCTTATCTCCCATAGAAAAGCTATGTACAAAGAAAAGCATGAGCCTTTCTTTAAAGGGATCTTTTGAATAGATCCCTTTATTTCAGAAGAGAATTCTAAGCTGTGGATTCCATGCAGATAGGGGTGCTCATGTTCCTGTGTTTCATATTTCCTACATGGTAGTTTTTGGCAGCTTGCTTTCTGCTTAGCCAGAACAGTTCTCTGGGTTTCTACTGTGAGGTAATGGCCCTCCTTGGCAGTGGATTCAGCCTAAAGCTCAGCCATCAGGCTCTGCATTATGGAAGAAATAATATTGGCTCTAGGTTCAAGCCATTATGCAGCATGACACTGGTAGTAAGAAGGTCAAAAGTGCACAGCAGAACATTCCTCTGAATTTTCTCTTGCAGGTAGTCTGTGTCTTTGCTGTCTCTTTTGCTGGCATGGTTTATGGCTAGTTTCGTATTTTAAAATTCATGAACCAGAGTCCTACTCATATGCAAACCTTCTGCAAATGATTTCTGATATAATTAAAGTATGCTTTTTGTTAGTTTTGGTTGATTTAGATCCAAATGAAGACTGATCATATTCTTCCTGCATCAATGAGTGGATTAGCTGTTTGATCTACTAATTAAAGGACAGTGGTTTCTGAAGACACTTTGTTAAGACTGCATTTGATAAATTATTTATTTGACTTGTGTCTGTTGCAAGCTGTCTTAGTTTGTGGCTTAGGCTTTAGTATTACAAGCAAAATATTTCTGTTACCTACCTCAACCATGAATACGTTATATAAGTGTGAAATGAACTTTTCCCCTTCAATTTGCTGATGTGAGAGGGTAGGATAGGAAATTCTCACAGCTGGCAGACAAAGAATTACTGTAGTTGCAAAGTGGTTGGAAACACAAATGTTGATTATTTCAATGAAAGAATTTAATTAGTGTTCCTAAAGAACAGGATATTACTGACATCACTGATTGGCAAAATGAGCAAAGTAATACAGCGCTTACCATTGCAATAGCTCTCTCTTAATGATGCCATTATTAGAATTTGGCTGGCATCCTGAAATGTGTACAATAGCTTGGCAATAGAATAATGATTTGAAAATTGCAGATGTAAGGCAATGATGTGAAAGCCAAAGGTTTCCTGAAAAGAAGTCCAGATCAAGCATTTCTAGTGCCTCTCAAATTCATGGATCTGCAATGGATCAACTCTTCCGCATTGCTGTAACATATAGGATAATTAAAAAAAAAAAAAAAAAAGTCACAGAGTTTTCTTAGTCTCACTTTCCCACAGGCAAGCTTTCATTCCTTTCTAGCTTTATCCCCTCCTATATTAGAAGAGTTCTTCTACCTTATGCTATCCCTATGATCAAGATTTAATAGGTTTTCTGAGAAGTTTCACTATTAGATCCTGCACTGATACTCCATTAAGTGAAAGAAACAAGGAGCAGGGACTTCCCCAGGCTCCTGTTACAGGTCACCTTATGGATATTCAGTTTTCAAATGTGTTGGATTCACTGACCTAGTGCAGTTTCTGTGTTGCTCTAAATTGCAATGCTTACGCAATATCCCTAGTAAAGCCACATCAGGGAAGACTCCTTTCTTGCCCTAATACACTCCATTCTTCTCTGACACACCTGACAGACAGACTAGTAGTGGAGACACATAGGTGATAGAGCCCTAAAACCTGGCACTATTTGTACCTCTGACTAGTGATCTTTAGTTGCTCCCTATGGTCAGATTGCACCCTTTCTGTAGCATTTAAGCAGTTTAAAATTGCAGTAGAATCTAGTTTAGATAATGTGAACTAAATAGTGCCAACTTAAAGAAAGTGTTGATCAGGAATTTATAGACTAAATGTTTTCACACTGAAAAAATAATGCCAATTTGTTAGTTACATGAGTTGGTGGGTTTCTTGCCCAGAAGGGTTGATTTTTTAAGAAATTTGGAAATTGTAAACCCAACTTAATTTATCATAGTATGTTAAAGAATAGGTCAAAATCAAAATGAAACTTTAAAAAAGAATTCTGATTGGACTAAGCCTTTTTTTTGTTAATTGATTTATAGAGCTTTTAAACTGAATTTGGATAGACAAATGGAATCCTAAGCACTTTTATTTTCAATTCTTTTTAAATACTTATGGAGAGGATACAGAGGATTGAATTAAAAAGAAGAGAGATATTTAGATGAATGGCATGGAATGAAAGAATGAAGAAGGGATATTTAATCTGTAGTTGGAGCTTACAAATGCTCTCCTCTCCTCATACTCCCTCTCTTTCTCCTCCCCAGTACAAATGTGGTTTGGTATGTTGGTATTTGAAACAACCGCCTTTAACAGAACAATTTATAGGAGAGATTGGATTTGGGATACTGTTTTAAGAAAAAAATACTTGAAATGGAATTACATTTGATATTGATATGCAGCTAATATTAGTCCTGGTAACTAGGAAAGGAGAAATGTTTTGAAAAACTTCCAATGGTATGAATATCCCAAAATACTTTGGATTGCACTTTACATTGAATAGATCCCAATGATTCTTCAAATCTAATTTCCATCTAATAATAAATTGCAGTGAATTCCGCCCCAACCCCTCATCGCTAAAAGTACAGTAATAGCAGATAACAAAGCTCTTTGGCTCTATGTGCAGCTACTTCAAACTCCAAATTCTTTCACATGTTTTCAGTTGCTGAAATTATCCGGTCTCAGATTACATTCTGACTTTGAGCCTGCAGCCTCTGTTTTAGAAACGGGGCAGAGTTGTTCCCTTCATTCATTTTCCTGCATGTAGCATTTCCCTGTTTGTGGCAGGTCAACCAGGCCATGCCTTCGCTCCCCCCCACCCCGCCCTGAATCTGAAATGAGTCATCTTCCAGGTGTTTCTGACTAACCCCCTCCTAATATTATCATGTACCCGTAGGTAGTTCCTGGTAAATCAGTGAAATATTATAAGCTGGCTTTCTGACTATTTATAAACTATTTGTGTAACAATTAACCATCTGTTAGTTAGCACTGCACAGTCACAACAAAATTTGTCTAATAAGTCATTTCCCAAACTTTATGTAAATAAACTCGTTTTTGCTCTCAAAACCAGGTACACAGTTCCTGCTGAGATGGAGATATATGTAAGCTGAAATTTGGACCAAAGTCTGTTTAACCTCTGAACATACCTAAAATAATGACTAGAAGTCTTCATGACTTTATTTCTTTTTCCAGTGGAAGAACTGGGTAGGATTTGTACATTCCCTTACATCTGAAAGCAGCTGAATATGTTATGTCCCAGGGGAAATGCAGAAGTCTGTAGGACTGTCAGGAGCCAGATTGCTTGCTACACTGCATTGACACTGGCTATGCTGGTATTTGTATCTTCTCAGGTGGGGCTTACTGAGATTTCTCTTTGTCTGGTAGTTGATTGAGAGGTCTAACCAATACTACTACTGTCACCTATCAAGTGAATGTAATCTTGGAAACTATTATGATAAGAAACAGTTTCAGAAAACTTCAAAGACTTGTTTAGCTGTTTGGTGACAGTACAGTGCTTTGCCATGAACAAGGCCAGACAGCTTTAGGAGGACAAGTCTTAAGGGTTTTACTAAGACACAGCTGAGGTACTATATACATTATAGTAGCAACATCTGGAAATGCAAAAAGAAAGTGGAAACATGTCTTGACCCTAATAAAGTAAATAAAGTCTGAGGCCATGTTTTGGTTTTTTTTTTCCTTAAGAAAAAGGTAGGGCCTTGAATCACGACTTACCTATTGTTTTAATTTTGTAACTAGCAAAATACCTTGAGTGATCAGTATAATTAATAGATAAATGCTTGCTTATAACAAAAGCCCTTGCTGCATCAAGGCTGATTTTTTTATGACTTCAATTATTGCTGCTTCTACCCTGAACTGCAACTATCTTTTCTGTATTGTTATCTAGGAAAGCCTTAGTAGTATCCGCATACTTCACAGATGTGTAAAAGCTGTGCGGCTGTGCTACTGAGGACAATCATTGTCAGTCCTCTAAGCTTTAATGATCATTTCAAAAACCTTTGTTGCCTCCTCAAGGCAAATTTTCTTAATCATTTATAGCACTACAGTAGCCAACAGGCCAACAACTCAGTGCTGCCATTATGAGCATGTCTTCCTGCCATCTATAAATTCTGATCAGATCTTCAGGTGATTCATTCTTAAATCTTCTTCTCTGGTTTCCAAGGTCCAAATCAATTTCTAAATGGTTCTCCACTGAAGAGATATGTACTGCAGCTCTTATTATTTGTGTGAATGATTGTTGTAAGGTATAGTGAGAAATTTTTCCAAATGAATAAAGCTATTTATCTTATAACTGTACCAAAATGGTTTATGTGAAGGATGAGCGATTGTTATTAAGATGTGGCAAAGCTTAAAATAATACATCTTTATGATACTTTTTTGTTCAGAGTCATATCTCAATGACAGAATGGGGAAAAGAAAATCATGTGACTATCATTTGATGTATTGAAGAACTACTGATTTAAAGCAGAGTCTCTGAAAAAATCTTGTTATACAGCCAGTTTATGGCTTAGATTTTTATTCAATGAGATTTTAAAAATTGAATGAATGTACAGTAGTACATTTACTTGAAGGAATGTGATTATAACAGACCATACTTTAAAAGGAGGTAATAACCTTAGAACAGCTTTTGTTTTCTAGAAGTTCTACATCCTGGGATGTACCTGGAGACAGACATACCATTTTTAATAGTGATGATGCTAGATGATGTTGACTTAAGAGTGCAACCACAGCAGCAGCAGTAGCTGTTATGATTTATAAATGTTATTTTCTCTTTCGGATTGCAAACTAAGAAAATCAGAAAACAAAGCTATTTCTGTGAGCTGTCATTCCACACCTGAGGCTCAGTTGTCCCAAGGCTTCCCATGGAGTTTCCAACCCCTGCTTGGCTGGAAATGATTTATGTGTGAGGCGAATTGATCCCATCAATAGAGAAAAGGGCAAAGAGTTTAATCATAATTTAATGCATACAGCTTTCCAGTTATTCTCTCCTTGGTTCAAATTTTCCACTGCTGTCAGCCAGCTGATATCTGGTATGAAACATACATCACTACATACATCACTATCTTTCCTCTTCCTCATGGGACTCCCTTTATGATCAGCCTGTGGAGCTGCACCTCTGCAAGTTTGTAACCTCACCTTTCATTTAATTTCATGCAGATGTTCAGCTAGAAACCAGATTGTCCCATCATTTAATACAGTGCATCTTTGGATTTCCAAACTGTTTGTAAGCACTATGGCAGTCGAGTATCTCTGAAGGAAATAAGATTGACTTGGGTAATTCTGCTCGGCCATATATATGTACGAGCTTAGGTACATGGCAGAAGATTAGGAAGTGTCTTGTGAGTGAGGTAAGAGGGGAGGAGAGGGAGGAAAGAGATACTAGCTCAAGCAAAGCTTTCCAGGGACTTGCTGTCGGGCTGCAGTGAGGGTCAATGGTTTGCTGTGGACGAGGGGCAATGGGGGCAGTCAGGGGTGGCAGGGCAGGGCCTTTCAGCCAGGGCGCATGCCACCAGCTGGCTGGGGGCAGCTGGGAGCAGCCCCAGCCCCGGCCATCTGGCATCTGCCTGGGGACAGGGAAGGGCCAAGGCTGGGCCGGGTCATAGTCCCATAGGCCTGGTGAGGGGAACCGGGGTCAGACACAGGCTCAGGGTGGGTGGGCAGAGCCCCAGGACAAGGCTGCGCTGAGGCCAGGCTGGGCTGCCTGCCTGCAAGTTGGGGCTGGGGCTGGGCTCAGCGGGGCTCACAGCAGGCCCAGGCCTAGCTGCGACATGGTGCCTGAGCCAGGGTCCTGGTGGGACCTCAGCTCCCATGGGCCAGGAAGCGCCCATCAAAGCTCATGAGGCCAAAGGTTGCACAATACTTGTTAATTTTGTACTTTTAAGAATGCAGAATATTTTGTACAATTTTCAGAGTAATTGAGTCAGGGTGTATCACTCGCGGTTCTATCTCCTGAGGAGAGAGAACATGGTGTCACAGAGGCCTGGCTCTGGAGGCAGTAAATCTACTAACTGACACTTAATCAGAAATTATCAAATTTAAATAACGGATCAGAACCTTTTTGTTTGTAAGGAGAATGATATATCGTAACTTTTATTATTATGGAACAAATTCTTCTAACTACTACTGTATAAAGTTTGGGAATTATCTAATATAGTGCAGACTTCACTAAGACAGTAATTGATCAGACATACCCCTTATTTGCTGTTAATGGTAAATCTTATTCAGTAATATCAGCAACTTGATTTTTCTTTCACCTTAATGTACATAATAAATACAGAATTACCTTTTAAGAATGTCTTTAAAATTCTATTTTCTCTAGTAAGAGTATCTGAGAATGATTTCAGATGTGAAGACTTGAACCTAGGTTAAAATTTGAATTTTTTTTTTAATATTTCAACTTTGCTTGTCACAATCCAATATACAATTTATAAATCAGCTTAGTAACTCTGAGATTATGCTGTATACTCTTTGCTATGGAAATTAATTTGTAGAACTAGGAGAAGATTGAACGTATTCTGTCAGGACCTAATTAATATCTTTATTTACATCAGGAGTGTGCAGCTTTTTCTTCCTGAGGGCCAATTATGTAATTTCAAAAAGGTCAAGGGGCCACAAATCAATATTCAAACTGTTTTTCCAGGCTCAATTAGGTTGAGTAAGTTTTTGATCATTTTCTCCCTCAGGCTGCCTTAGTTCAGGTAGAAGTGCAAAGTGTCTGTCACTGTGAAGAGTAGCCCCCTCACAGGACCAGAGTCCTTAGGGGACCAGTGGAAGCTGTTGAGGTCCTGCAGATATGAAAAGAGCAGCAGCTCTTCCTAATTCTGCAGCTTCAGCAAACTCCCCATTTAATGAAACATCTGATAGCAAGCTTTAAACAAGGATAGTTGCATATACTTATTGACTTTATTAGGACTCACAGCTCTAAAATGACATAGATGGAAACATCAGCTCTTACTGTAATGGTTACCATGTACTGAGGTGCACACACACAGATCAATTCTTCTTACTTATACTGTGAAACTGAGGTCAGAGCTCTGGCATTGAAAGTGCAGAATTGGCTTGCACTTTTGTTGTAAGTCTAGTGCATCCTACATTTGTTAGCCTTGCTGTATGTGTGCGTTGGACACACCTGGCAGGGTGTGGGACTACGGCCATGGAGGACACAGGCCAGGACAGGGAGACTCCTGAGGCACTGCGGCCCATGGGCAGTGCACACCAGGTGAGGGACTGCAATCCATGTGAGAGCCACACTGGGGCATAGGAAACCCAGTTAGAAGCATGAAGGAGCAACGGAGAGAAACTGCTAAACTGCTAGGCACATAACCTCCTGTGCTGCCCATTGCCTCTCCAAAGGGAGAAGGGTGAACTAACTGTAACCTGCAGTGAAAACAAGTTGAAATAAGGAATAGGGAAGTACAGATATTTGGCTTAAGTTGAGCCTGGAGAAGAGGGAGGAAAGGTGTTTACTTAAGTTTCTGTTTGATTTTTTATGTTCTTTCGGGTAAGAGTTAGAGACTGAAGCAACAAAGGGAACCTTGTGGTTGGTGTCTGCTACAGACTACCCAATCAAGGGGAGCCTATTGATGAAGCCTTCTTACTCCAGCTACAGGAGGCACTGCGCTCACAGGCTCTCGTCCTGATGGGGGACTTCAACCACCCCGACATCTGCTAGAAAAGTAGCACAGCCAGCTATAGGCAAGCCAGGAGACTCCTGGAGTGCATTGAGGATAACTTCTCAAGCCAGGTAATAGACAGCCCTACCAAAGGGTATGCAATACTGGACGTGATGGTCACCAATGCAAGTTAGCTAATTGGTGGCATCAAGATTGGAGGCAGCCTGGGCTGCAGTGACCACACACTGGTGGAGTTCCCAGTCCTGAGGAATATGGGTCTGGTGGAGAGTAGTCAGGACCCTGAATTTTAGGAAACCAAACATCCAGCTCCTCAAGGAATTAGTCAATAAGACCACCTGGGAAACTGCCTTCAGGGACAAGGAAGCGGAACAGAGCTGGCAGATCTTTAAGCATGCTTTCCATAGAGCGCAAGAGCTCTCGATCCCTAGGTGTAAGAAATCAGCAAAGGAAGACAAAAGACCAACATGGCTGAGTTGAGACCAGTTGGTCAAACTCAAGGGCAAGAAGGAAATGCACAGGCAGTGGAAGCAGGAACACCTATCTTGGAAAGAGTATAGCAATGCTGCCTGGTTGTGTAGGGAAGGTGATTAGGAAGGCTAAGGCATGGATGGAGATGAGCTTGGCAAGGGATGCAAAGAATAATAAGAACTTCTACAGGTACATCAGCCAGAAAAAGGAAGGTCAAAGAGAGCATAGTCCCCCTGATGAGCAAGTTTGGCAAACTGGTTACAATGGTTGAGGAGAAGGCTGAGGTACTCAACAATATTCTTGCCTCGGTCTTCGCTGGCAACCTCTCTTCCCACACCTCTTGAGTGGATGGACCACAGGATGGATACTGGGGAAGAAAAGTCCCTCCCACTGTAAGAGAAGATCAGGTTTGTGACCCCCTGAGGAAACTGGACATACCTAAGTCTATGGGACCTTACGAGATATATCCCAGAGTCCTGAGGAAATTGGCTTATGTAGTTGCCAAGCCACTCTCCATGATATTTGAAAAGTCATGACAGTCAGGTGAAGTCCCTGGTGACTGGAAAAAGAGAAGCATTGCACCCATTGTTAAAAATGGTAGAAAGGAGGACCCTGGGAACTACCGACCTGTCAGCCTCACCTCTGTGCCTGGGAAGATCATGGAAGAGATACTCCTTGAAGCTATGCTAAGGCACATGAAGGACAGGGAGGTGATTTGGGACAGCCAGCATGGCTTCACCAAGTGCAAGTCCTTCCTGACCAACCTAGTGGCCTTCTATGATGAAGTGACTACACCAGTGGACAAGGGAAGAGCTATGGATGTCGTCTGTCTGGACTTCTGTAAGGCTTTTGACACAGTCCCCGACAACATCCTTCTCTTTCAATTGGAGAGATATGGATTTGATGGGTGGACTGTTCAGTGGATGAGGAATTGGTTGGATGGTTGCATCCAGAGGGTAGTGGTCAATGGCTCAATGTCCAGATGGCGATTGGTGACAAGTGGTGTCCAATACTGTTTAATATCTTCATCAATGACATAGACAGTGGGATCGAGTGCACCCTCAGCAAGTTTGCAGATGACACCAAGCTGTGTGTGTTGTGGTTGACATGCCTGAGGGATGGGATGCCATGCAGAGGGACCTGGACAAGTTCAAGAAGTGGGCCCATGTGAACCTCATGAGGTTCAACAAGGCCAAATGCAGGGTCCTGCACCGGGGTCGGGGCAAACCCTGGTATCGATACAGGCTGGGGGATGAAGGGATTGAGAGCAGCCCTGCGGAGAAGGACTTGGGGGTCCTGGTGGATGAAAAGCTGGACATGAGCCGCCAATGTGCGCTCGCAGCCCAGAAGGCCAACCGTGTCCTGGGCTGCATCAAAAGAAGCAGGGCCAGCAGGACAGGGGAGGTGATTCTGCCCCTCTACTGTGCTCTGGTGAGACCCCACCTGGAGTACTGCGTCCAGCTCTGGAGCCCTCAGTACAGGAAAGACATGGACCTGTTGGAGCTGGTCCAGAGGAGGCCACAAAAATGATCAGAGGGGTGGAGCACCTCCCCTATGAAGAAAGGCTGAGAGAGTTGGCATTGTTCAGCTTGGAGAAGAGAAGGCTCTGGGGAGACCTTATTGTGGCCTTTCAGTATGTAAAGGGGGCTTATAAGAAAGATGGGGACAAACATTTTAGTGGGGGGGGTCTGTTGAGATAGGACAAGGGGTAATGGTTTTAAATTGAAAGCGGGTAGATTTAGACTAGATATAAGGAAGAAATTTTTTATGATGAAGGTGGTGAAACACTGGAACAGGTTGCCCAGAGAGGAGGTAGATGCCCCGTCCCTGGAAACATTCAAGGTCAGTTTGGACGGGTCTCTGAGCAACCTGATCTAGTTGAAGATGTCCCTGCTCATTGCAGGGGGGTTGGACTAGATGACCTTTAAAAGTCCCTTCCAACCCAAACTATTCTATGATTTTTTTCCCTATACCTGAATCAGTAATCAGAAGTTCGTATTAACTGGCAATGAATTAAATTAAATAAAAATTCCCCTATTTAAGACTATTTTGCTCATGACAGTGTTCCGACTAAAGTGCATATACCAGCTGTTCTGTAGTCTGGAAGATTTACCTAAATCCGGTTCAATAATCAAATGGGATTTGTGGCCTCTTGCTGATGATAATTTGCTACCAGAAGCAAAAAAATCAGGAGATGGAATATTTTGCAGATGTGCAAATAATGGGGTTTTTTTGAGATTTCAATTTGAAACACAATAATGTCATGCTGATTTTATGCTTCTTGTGAAGGAAATACAATATAAAGCAACTTAAAAATTAGAAACTGACATAGCTGTAATTTGTAGTATATGCAAATTGTCTTTTCCTTAAACCACCTGGTCAGAATTAATCCAGAGAACAACAAAAACTATAATAGGTCAATATCAAGCAAAATAGCCATGCCCATGCAAAAATGTAAGAGGCATAGAGTAAAATCATCTCTACGTAGTGTATAAGCCTACTTTTATTGGTAAGCGTGTATTACCTTTGGTCTCCTATCAGAAACTTTATTACAGATTGAATCAATGGTGATGTGTGTGTGTTTGCAAGCATCCTTACTTACCATCCTAATCTACAATGGAATATTCCAGTAAACTAAATTTTTTTTTTTTTTCCCAAATTCTTGATAAGGAAATCCAAAGATATTAAATAATTTTGAAAAAACATTGTTTTGCCTTCCTGCATGATGATCTGGGACAAAGACCATTCTTTGGGGAGGAAAAACTGTAAAAAGTATTTATGTTATATAAGTAGTTCTAGGAAAAAGCAGTTCATGAGTTGATGCTATGAATATCTATGTTGACAAACAAAATTATAACCTTTTCTAATGAATACAGTTTCTGGCCCCCTGGAAAATGATGCCACAGATATACCATTTTTAACTTTTCTGTCTATTTTTGTCTTTTCCTTAGGACTATGACAGCACTTTATGCATGTAAAATATGCAGAGTTCATGCTTTACTGAGCAGAAACCAGCGATCTCGTCTTGCCTCTACCTCTGCTTCTACTTTTGATGTGTTTTTCCATGCTGTGGAAACTCATGCAGAGTTGTTATGCCAGTTGGACAGAATTTTATAACCAAAAGTAAGTCTTTAATTTAATATCCATCATAATCAATTAAGTCTAGATGTTATCTGTCTTTGTGTACCGATTGGATATGTAGGGCCAGACTTCAAAGTACCACCAGTTATGTCTATATGCAAAATATATTTAAGGGACTCATCCATGTTTCACTTCAGGTGATTGGAGTCAAGCTACAGATGTAATCACATACCACTTTATTTAAAGATAAATGGTAACTAGTGGTAAATGTGTGTAAGAGACCATTGAAGTTATAGTACTTAACCAAGATCTCTGAATAAAGGATCAGAAATACAAAAGAAACTTACTTGTGTATGATAGCGAATATAATTCCATATTAAAAGATGTATAGTTATTGAGAAGTCCCTTTTGTTCATGGTTTGTAAAGTCCTTTACATAAAAAGGGAAAAGTCTACAAGTCTGGCTCTCAGAGAGCTAATCCCCAAAGTAGCCTGAATTTTGATATGCAGCCCAAGCTCATGTCCTAAGATCCTCTGGATCTTGTAAAAGACATGAAGTCAGTATGAATTTCAGATACCTACAAATACTATGTAAACATGGGACAGGCAATGTTGGGCCCTTCTTAAGAGGTAATACAGGAGATTTTGTCCGTCTGATGTTAATGAGTTGCCTGACACATGGCTCCCTAATTGGTGAAGATCAGACAAGATAAATTGAGACAGTTAGGCAAGACAAAGGATACATTTACACCAGCTAAATTTACTTTTGATGCTCTAAAGTGCACAATGCATCTAAGAGTTTTCCTCCTATGAGCATAGCTGCCTCAACCAAGCCTGTATCTAAAGGTGCCCCAGCTATACAGAGGCCATATATTTGGCCTAGAGCCTAGCCTTAGGACTGCTTGTAAAACACAGAGTAAACATAATGACTATTCTCAAACTTCTTTCGAGTAAAGTAGAATGATCATATTTTTACATAACAAACTTAAAATTTAGCACAAAGGCCATTTACAAAACCAGGTGATCCACTCAACTGGTAGTGCCATTTTTATGAAACAAAGGCCAACTTGCAGTGCCCTTTGTGTTGAGCTCAGTTCAGCTTTCTTTACAATGGCTGTGGTTACCCCCTATATTCATGATCACCTTGCCTGTGCCCCCTTTCTCTTAGCCAAAGAGGTCTTGTGTTGGCCACTGATATTCCATGCCCTGGCTCAGACCAGCATTAGTTATTACTGATGTTGCACAGTGAGATCAATATATTAATCACAAGAATGACCGGCTCTCTTGCCTGTGTACACTGAGAGTGAGAACATATGCCAATAGGGGATACCGGTGGGTCCATCTCCACACGTTCAGCCCTGTTGTTTGGCTCTATGGACTCCACACCATCATCATTTACATGGCCTCTGTTAATGACTCATCAAAGATGATGTCCTAGATGTTCCTGTCCTTAAGCCGCTGTCTTTCCTTGCCAAGCTTGCCAAGTGCCTCTTTGACGCAGCACGCAAAGGACAGCAGCCAATTGCCTCTTCTTGTCTGGATCCTGCTTGCTCCAGGTCTCTGTGGTGCTACAGGGAGGAGGAGGTGAGCCCTGAGGAAGAGGTCAGAGCTTGTCAGTCCTGTAGTGCCAAGGAGACTTGATGGCTGCCTGTCCTGACCTACAGTCTGTGGTCCCTCCAACATGCCTGAGAAGGCAGGAGGGCTTAATGTTTTAATATTGGATTTACTTATTTGAAGATATTTGATGTTATGTGGGATTTTGATTTAGAAGAGTGATGCAACAATATGCTGAAATCACATCATAAACATGATAAAGCAGTTGTAATATACAGTGGAATCACAGTACAAACCTGATTCCCGGAAGCAGTCTCTCTATGCTCCACTGGCAGGAAGAGGGATGTTTTATCTTGATGAAAGAGGTCTCAAACAATGGGCTGAATAAAAAATAGTCTGGAAATCTTTAGACAGCCTGCATAGTGAGGCATTCTTAGTATTTGTTTCCTAATAGTTTGCATTTTTCTGCTTAGTTTGTAAGAATGTATGTTGAGGGTTTTTTCCTTGCTAAGTTACAGCTCTCATCTTAACCAGCACTTCTGAAGGATGAATTTTCTACTTCCTTGGAATCAAGTCCTGAAAGTTGTCAGGAGGAAGATGAAAAATTGCATAATGCCAGGAGTTATTTGGAGATTCAGAGTCAAGGTCTCTGGTGTAATTGTGCATGACATATCAGATCTGACATCTATCTGCATCAGGAAGATCTGTCTGCACCTGAGATCTGTCAGCATTCTTATTTCAGTGGCTCTGCTGAAATTTTGTTTCTAAAATCCCTCATCAATATTTAGGATTATGTGTGATTCCTGATTAAAGTAGTAGTAAAGGGGGATCAGATTATTAAAAACAATCATGAAGTGTTATCATAACTCTTGATGAATCATAAGAAAAGTTCATTATCCTAAGAAAATTTAAAATGCTTTGAGAGGAAAAGAGGTCCATATTTGAAAAGAAAAAATGATGAGTTAAGGAATTATGTTCAACACTTGTTCTAGAGGAATACATGATATTTTATGTAAGGTTGTACATGGTTTTGTCTACCTGGTTTCCTTGGCTTTCATATTTAGTTTTTGATATGTATCGCTTAAAAACCTCATGAGAGGTATATGAAAAGAAATTAAAAGTGAAATGCAGAGTGTTACTTGGCTAAACTTTTTCCTTGTTAGAAATGAGGGTTGAAATACACTTTCTGGAAAAGTTTATTCAGGGGTTACATGGGAAACTCCTCTTTGCTAGGATATGATAACAGCATCAGTCACCAAGGGAGAAATTGAAGGCCATAAGTGAGCCCTTTAAAAAGATTAGGTCAGGTGTGTTCAGTCCTTTTGGCTTCCTTGAAACTAAATAAGAGAAAGTGCAGCTGTGAAGGGAAAATTGAGAAAGGTGCCTTCTAAGTAAAAGTTATTTAATTTTATTCAGATTACCTAGTTCAAAAAAAGCAGTATAGGTTTGAATTCAACATTGTGTGGCACTGTCAAACATAGGTTATGAACTATGAGAAATGAACTCTGCTCTAGGAGATTGTGGGTCTGAAGGGAGCTGGGCTTGCCTGCACTGAAAGTCCCTGCCCTGTCTCTTTTGTAGCAGATGAGAACAATTTTTCAGGTGCATATTGTCATGGGATGATGTAATCCATGTTCAACATCGAGAAAAAAGAGATTCATATGGACTCTAAATTTATTGTCGGTGTTGCCTGTGCAGGTCCAAGTTGCTGGGCTTTATAGTAATGCACTTGTATTACTATGTGGTTTGTTGTTTTTTTGATCTGGTGTATTATCTAGTGCAAGCTTTCATGTAAATATAACAAATGTTACATGTTACAACAACAGAAAGGGTTGAGAGTGGGAGCTGACTTCGAGGAGCAAGTTGACTGCAACCATTTATTTTTGAAAGGCCTTAGCACTAGCAATCACTTTGATGTGAAATTCCTTGTTTGTGCTTTTCCCTTGTAGTCAAATGTGCAGCAGGGTTTTGCATGAAAGATGGGAACAGTACTGTTTGTTTCAAAGCATTTCAACTACTGGAAAAATGTGAAATTTAAAAGAGCAGAATTAGGTTCACAGGTTGATTTTTCCCAAGTGGTGCTGGGTAATTTCATATGTACTCCAAGAAGATGAATGAGTGACAATTCTGCAATATACCTTAAAAGACTCAGAATGACAAGGCAAATAAAGTTTTCTTACAGGCCTTTTATTTCACAGATGCCTACAGTTTGCTTTCTTGAACTTTCTTTTTATGTATGTGATACAGAACATTGCCTGAGGCAGACTGGGCATGGGTCTGATTGAGTGGTTGCTGGTTTGTCACAATAAGTGCTAACTTCTATCTGGGTGCTGTGTTCCCATTTGCTGTCCTTTTTGGACTTCCATGGCACTGTATAAAATGAAACATACTTCCATTTGTTCTGTTTATTTAATTTCATCTTAAGTTATCTAATACTTTAACCTCTTGATTTCAGAGACTGAATTTATCTATGGTTTGGAAAGCTCCCAGGAAAAAAAATGAGGGTAGGAACAGTCAAGTACTACTGCAGTGTAAGAAATGGTTGATTAGGCTAAGGTCAGGTTAGTGGCTTACTCCTGATCAAAAGAGATTTTCATGTCCCCTTATATTAAGCTTCAATGATGTGTAGCATACTTTAGTCAATAAATAGCATTTTGCTGTTCATGCCCATTGGAAATAATACATGATGCTGCAAGTATTGATCAGAGCTCTATTCTGTTAATCCCTTTGCTTGTAGCAATGTTAAATATTTAGAGTCTCCCTTAGTATCCTGAAGAGCGTTTTAGCCCTAGAAAGGATGCTCAGCCTTTCTGCTTTATACAGGTTTTACAAGTATTTTCTTCTTTTTCCTCTTTATTTCAAACATACATATATGACATAAAGCTTTATACTGTTTGCACTGATCACTTTTAATGTTTTATTGCATTCATATATTGCAATTATATATAATATATATTATATAATATTGCAATTGCTATTGTGAATGTATACATTGATTGGAATGCAGTAATTCAGAATTAGAGGAGAATGCCTCAGAGATAAAATCCATCAGTGCCTTATCTCAAAGTGGCAGACTTATAGTAGGACAAAGAGAGGCTAACACTGTGCAGTATGTTGTATTGTGAGAAGGCAGATAACAAAGAGGATATATTCATATCAAGTTTATTTATCCAAATATTCATGAGATTATCTGAAAAATATCTGAGCATGAAGAATTGAGTTACTTCCCCCTTAACTGCTTATTGTTTGCATCTGTATTCTCATCCAGAAGTCTCTGACAGGCTTGTAGCAGAAAACACAATGAATCCTTTGGGCTTTCTGTCTCCTGTACTTGTCCATTGACCTCATGTAAATGTAATTGTTTATCCTCAATTTTTATACTAATGTATTGAAGGCAGACTTGATATTGTCAGACATGCAATGCAATAAGCTCCAGAAAACCTTCCTTCCAGTGGTGAGGTGACAAATGAAAAAGAAAATAAAAATGGATTTTGCAATTTAAAATGTAGTGTGCTCATGGAAGAGCCCATAGCCAGCTGTAATGTGATATGATACATTTCTATATATGCAGGGAAGGATTTTACACAAAAGTGTTATGGGAAATGTACAGGATATTTAAAGTAACACGAAGACTATCCCACATAATGATGCTTATTTAGTCTATCAAGAGTCAGAAGAAAGGTTTAAATACTTGTGTTTGCCCTCTTATCTTTCAGTAAGATGTCACATTATGCCTCATTCCATTACCTATTTAATCATCCTTTAAACTTGGTTATGTGTTTAGAGGGGAAGGTTGGCAAAGAGAGTAAAACAAATGTGCATGTGCTTTGCTTGTTAAATCCCTAAAGATCTTGCTGATACTTTGGAAAGAAATTACATTTTAGATATAGATGAAGCTGGTGTAAAAGAAGTCAGTGCTTTAAGTTGAAAATTTTACATGGCTTTGGTGGATTTCCTCTTCCTTTAGGTATTTTATAATTAATGGCATGTGGATTTTAATGGTTTGAGCTGCTGCTGCTGCTTGGGGAAGATTTGGGGCCATGTTTCGTTCAAAGTTCAGGTTTCATCTGAGCCCAAACATAAATATCCAACTTTTCAGAGCCTTAAAGTGTACAGTCCTAAATATCAGCATGGCCATTAGAAGGAACAGAGCACTTTTTAAAAAAGCCACATGGAGAAGACAAAGGGAAACAAGTATAAATTGCACTGGGAGAGATTTCATCTTGACATAGGAAAGAAATTTTTCACAGTAAGAACGATAATTCACTGGAACAACCTCCCCAGGGACACAGTAGAGTCCCTTTGCTGGAGGTTTTCAAGATGCTTTCAAGAGCTTGTGTGATCTGGCTCTAAATACAATTAGTTCAGTGTTCCTTTAAGAAGCAATGACAACAAGTAAAACCCTGGACCTGCCTTTGGCTTTCAGTGAGTTGTATACAGCCAGAAATAAATCTTCTACCCAGTCACACAGGGCAAATTCACCTTCCTTGAGCTTAATTTTTAAGACTCTCTTCTACCCTGGGGATCTTTGTTTCTCATTCCCTGCCCCTTCTATGCCCCTTCATTGATCTCAGAAGGCTGTCTGTACATAGACACAGTCAGGATAGACAGCAGTGACCTGTGGAGCAGATAAGAGGTGCACAGTACTGACTGGAGAGAAAATACGCATCAAAAGATTGCCCACCATGAACACGTAACTAGCTTTTTACATGGAGAGTGGCACTGAGCTGGGTTTATGTACAGTCTAGTTTATGCCTCATACCATTTTCAAGCTTCATTCATCTATGCTTCTGTGAATGCTCCAGGTCCCCCTCTGCTTCCTGCATGCGTAGGTTCTCTGTTTAACATTTGCTGAGATAATTATCTGTGGCTAAGAAGCATATAGGTATATAGTACAGTGTATGGAATTTGATGTGGAGTAGGAACGGAGCATTCTGTATGACGTGCGGAAACAGACTCCACAATCAGTGAGATTGTAAAGTAGGTATGTTTATTCAGCGCTGGGCAGCACGGGGGGTAGTCCCACCAAAGTCGTGCGCGCCCGACTCGGCAGTTCGTTTCAAGTTTATACAGTCAAGTGTTACATATTCACAATACGCCTATACATATGCATGACCTGTCCCTGCTTCATATTAAAATTGGCTCCGAGAGGTCATTTCCATAGTCTCCTCTCAACTGCGCTTGCGCAGTGCCTCTTTATGGTGGTCGTCTGGTGGTCACAGAGATGAAGATAGATGACTCCTCTTCGTCACCGCTAGTAACCTTTTTTCTTGCGCAGGCTTAGTGATTTCTTGGTATTCACCCAAGCCGCAAGACCAGTCTTAGCTGGCTCTTGGGGCCTGCTCCTGCTTCTTATCAGGAACTGTCTCTACCTTATTGGCTGGTTCTTAGGACCAGCTCTTCTTATCAAGGACTGTCTCTATGTCAGCTAATTTCAACAATGTAAGTGCTAAACATCATCTTTCATCCCCCTTTATTATGTCTACTGAGATTCTTTTGACTCCCCTTGTCTCATGTATGTGCTTTAATACTTATGAAAAGCATTTCTTTTCTGGAGGAACTATATTCTGAAGGTATCAGGTGCTGGATTGACTGGCTGCTACTGCATATTCTTGCATTGTCCCAATACTGCTGTGTGGAAGCTTGTATGATCAGCTCTGCAACACTCTTATAAGCACAAAGAAATAAGAATAAAGCTGTTTAGTTTGTAAACTGGAGAAGAATAAATGGTACTCTGATACTATTTCAGCCAAATAATCCCTCTTATACTCTGCAATTACTGACTTATTTTGATCTGATTATTTTACCTTAGGGGGTCAACTTTAGGGAAGAAACCATTCTCTTTCCGTTGTCCTTGTCCATACCCACAAAACTTTAATAAAGCAAGGTCAGAGGAGCTGTTAGGGATCTTTCTCTTGTTTTGGTGCTAGTCTCCCATTCTTTCATATAGACTTCAACCCTCATTAGGCTCTTTTTTTTTTCAATTTAAATTGTTTTTGTCTCATGTTGCAAACAAATCAATCAGGACCCATCCCTATGAATACAGAACATCCATGGAAGCAAATATTGATCTCTCCTTAGCTGTTTTTTATTATACCGTTCCCTGGGGTGAGGAAGACACTAAACAGAAGCTAATAGACATTACATCTCACACACATTTTCACATACTGACAAATACAGTTTTAGGATTTTTTTTTCCCATTAAGAATGTAGCTGTTCTTGCTTGAAAAAGGGTTAAAAATACATTCCTCCTATTCTCTTTTTCAGTGCTGAAGAGTAGAAAATTGCACAAGTATTGGGAGTCATTATTCACTCTGGTCAACAAAGAGTGTGGTTGCCTTGCAATGATTACTTGCATGGTAGAAATATTTATATTTCCTGCTGTGTAAACTGGTGTTACTAGTACAGTTTAGAAGACAGGTATTTTGCAGCTACCACAAAGTCACTTGCTAGCCAGTCAGATTGGTATAGAGAGTGAAGGCCAGCCAAGTTATTTTAATAAGATTTGTAGCTTTTCCAGGAAAAAAAAGATTGCAGAAACAAAAATAGACCACTTAGAATCCTGCCACTTTTCCATATTAACCCATTGCTGTCTGTTGTGCACAAATGTCTGAACTACCATGAGATCAATGGTCAGCATTGTCAAAGGTAGCTGCATGAAGATGATGAAACACAGGATAAAGAGGCTTGAGGTCCCTTTGTTGACAGGGAAGATGGACTAATCCTCTTATGTCATAATAAAAAGGAGTCCCAAATCAAACCTCAAAAAAGCCAGGCCCATTCCTTTATATTGCTTACTGTGTTTTCTGAGGACCACTCCTTGGTTGGGTGTTCTACATATGGTGGTTGTTACCAGTGGCTGTTATGGTTAAGCATCTCCTTCCACTCCCATAGTCATACTTTCCTCTCTCATCTTCTGACAGCTGGATGCCAAAGAACTCCATCATGCCAGAAAGTCCCAATGGGCGCTGCTGTCTTTGCTAGTTCAAACTTTGTGGAAATAGGAAAAAATACCTGTCCTCCATGGAGGAGAGCTGTTGGCTAACACAAAATCTTAGCCCATTGCAGCAGAATTTCTTGCTTCAACTTCCTCTCCAGCAACTGCTTTAGTTCAAAGAAGGGTCAGAGTAGGATTGTGAATGCACCAAGTGTGTATAAAGGCAGCTTTCAAACAAGCTTTTCACTTTTGTTCCTCTCTCAGCTATTGTGCTGAATGTAATAGGTCACATTGGGTAGACGCCAGGATCACGCCTGCTGGGTCTAAAAATCTGTTTGGAAGTTTTAAAAGTTTATTTTATCCACCTTTACACTACCAAGTGGTTACTTCTCCAAATGGGCTTTTGGCTTCTCCTTTTAATCCTCAAGTGTGTTGATTTGCCATGATTAAGTCAACCTAAGAATCCTTCAAACACACCTGCAGCTTTGGAATTTAAATGTAAACTGCTTCTATGAAAAACAAATCAAACGTGCATTGAAGACCTCCCAAAAGTACATTAATATATATTCTGAAAATTCTTGGTGGAATAAATTGAGAGCTTCAGCAATGTTTCTTTCAGCAGTGCCAGATCCAGACACATTTGAATTCATTTTGTTTCTAAATTGCGTTTCTTTCCAAATTCCAGGCCAGACCAGCAGTCATCTGTATTTCTCAGCATTTCCAGTGAAAGTATCTGCTATACTGGACTGATGTGAAAATATAAGAATAAGTGAATAAAAGAAGTAAGGAATAGACTATTCGGAAGAAGATAAGAACTTGATGTGGGATGACAACCAAATATGAACATCTTCTGTAGGTTAAGAAAATTGGGCAAAAGTGATTTCTGTTGTTATTTTGATTTTTCACCTGTCCATATGGTGAGGACTGTTTCCACAGTACAAAACCAATCAGTCAAAAAGAAAGAGATACTGGAGTCTTAATCAAAGACACTTTTTAATTAGTTTCGCTTCTCTGTTTTGCCCAGTGAAGAAGGCTGAAAGGAATCCTTCACCCTGAACTGTCATTCACATTCATCCATCACCATGTCAGAAATAAGACCTTTTAAGCTAAAGGTTAAATTAATCTAACGGTACCATAACCCAAACAAAAAGGGAATGTCCTTGTATGCAAGCAGCTTCATGTGTTATGGAAGAAAGCTGATACACATGCATACACACACTCTCAATAACACATGGATGAACCCATGTGTGCATGTACACACACACATATATTTAATGTATAAAATGAAGATTAATTTTCATTTTGGCTTTGGAAAATGAATTCTGTTTACAGTAGGACCACTTGACACAATACGGGCAGCATAAAGTGCCGTTAGTATTGATAAAAATCAATGACATCAACTCCTTCCATGCCATCAGCAAGCAGCCAACAAATTCAGTTTTTCTTGATCAGATTCACTAACTTCTATATGTAAAGTACTATTTCCTACTTTCATAGCTGATTTTATAATTTTTCTGTCCTTTTTATTGGTCTTTCTTACCTATTTTAACATGATCAGTATATTAAGTATTTGCTGTCTTTATAGTGTTGACAGCCAGCAAGATTGGAAAAGATCAAATCTCACTCCATTTTGATGAGCACCTCTATGAATAGCAGTTCTAATTTTCAGGCTCAAGAGACTGAATTTAGTCACCAGACTGAAGGTAGAAGCCTACATCCTACTACATCACCTTGTCTCCTCTTACAGTTAGCAGAGAGAAATAGTCACTTTCAACTGGTGATTCATCTTACCCTGGAATAGTCATCTAAAGTTGTTTAGATGCCTCAAGTCATAAGTATATATTTTTTTTTTCTCAATTGATTATAAAGGAATCTCAGGAGGATGAGCTGACACATAGAGGTCTATACTGCACATATCTAACTTAATGTGAAAGAAATCCCCCGCAAAGGTACAAGTTCAGTAATGTGGGGGGAATCTTGCTTAGAAACCATGGAGCTGATATCAAAGGCAATTTTCATTCTTGGTGTGGCTCCACCATTTGCTTTTTGTGTGCTTAGTTCCTTCTGCTGTATATTCTCTGCCTCTAAGAGAGGACACTTACCTAAGCAGGGTTTCATCTGGCAGATATGTATATATAAACTTTATAGTAAACATGATATTACTAGGTGCAAAACATAATGTGATGCTAACTTCTCAGAAGTTGGAGGACCTATTGTCATTTAACTTCAACAGTTGTCCTTAGTGAAAGCTGCTTAGTTTGTTTTATTTAGGCAGAGTCCAGCAGAAGCAGGTAGTCATTAATTCTGTAGCATTAGGCATTGTTTCAAGAAATCAGCCTGCAAGGCCTCCTCCATGCACTTAACAGAGAACAAGCTCATTGATTTTACATATTAGTAAGTATTGGACTGGTGTTCAAAGAATGTTTCTCTTCAATTTTTTTTTTTTTTCCCTAATTGTACAGAGCAAGTTTAACAGCAGCGTTATTTTTGCCAAGTTTCTTAAAAATTGTTTGGAAATGTACTAAACTGTCAGTGAGAGAGAAAATCAACCAGTTCAATATTCAGGATAAAAAATGAGTGCAGTGGAATAGAAAGAACTGCTTGAATTAAGGGTGGCACAGAGAAATCTTTCATTATGGACTTAGCTATAGTGACTATCTCTTACGGTTCATTTTGGCAGGGTGATGAGACTCCTACATTTCCTCCCTCAGAAAACCAGTGAGCAGATGAGCATGCTGAGCATAGTCTAATATCACATTATAATGAAATATGTGAAAACACAGCATGCTTGGCTTGAAGTTTGTAGTTTTTCAGCAATAAACATTATTTACTTTGTGCAGTGAACACAAAATCCTTGGACTGAATTGTATGTAGCACTAGGGTAATAGTGATTGATTCACCAGATGTTGTACTGTAGGTAGTGCCTGTTACCGTTATCAAATCAATAAATACTGGATTAGAACACTTACAGAAAGTGCAAATACAGTAAGATATATCCAGGGTTATTATTACCATGTAAGTGTTCTTTATTTAAAGTAGAAAACCAAAAAATTATTTAGTGGTATGGCTTAAAATGCAAAAGACGAGGGCAGGTAGCTATTAGCCCCATGTTTAAGGAAACTTGGTTTTTTAACTACTTACAGCAAAACACAAAATTTATGGACTCCAGAGAAAAATGGATCTAGCCCAGCCTCTTTGTTCTCTTACAGTTCCCAAATGTATGCTACAAGCAGAAATAAACACCTACATAGAATTTCCTGGTGTTAATATCTTTGCAAATTTATCAATCTTGCTGCAGTGTGGCAAGATGTGTCAATTTAGAGCAGTTAACAGAAAAGGAGTATGAAATGTTTATATGAAATATCCGTTATTTTCAATTCATTTATTTGCAAATGTGCTATTCAAAGGCTGTATGCATTTCTCATTATATTGTCTCCCTAGTTTAGATTGTGTATTCTTTGTGGCATAGATATTATCTTGGTACTTTCCAAGGCAGTATGTACACACTACTACCACCACTTACAGTAATAATTCAACGATCACCTGCTGAGTCTTTTCTTATTTCTATGATTCACACTGTAGAGAAGTGACACAATTGGTAGTTGACTTTGAATCATTCTGGCCATTAGTGCTGTTAGGATATATTGACATGGGATTTAAGTCCTTGAATGTCTGTGCAGTACCTTGCTTTTGTTGTTTCCACAGAAACATGGGAATGGCAGACATTTCTTTGCTCTAAAAGTTTAATTTTAGAGTAAGTTCCAAAGTTCCAGAAAATGGAAATACCATTTTGTGAAATGTTTCATAGCTAAAGAATTTTGTTTCGTAAGATAGGAAACCCCACAAAATTTCAGTGTTTCCATATCCAAGAAACTCTAAAACGTTATATATGTCAGATATATAAAAATGAAATGTTTTGATGAAAACATGGAGAATAACTAAAAGAAATATCTTAGGTGAAAAAGGTGAGAAAAAGGACTCACAAAGAATGTGTCAATAGCAGCAATGCTGAATTTCAGCTTCTTCGACCTAGTTTTCATTTTGTCACTCAAAGCAGGAGAGGTTGGAGACAAAGTTAGGTATCTCTAGAAAAGGACATATAGCACAGAATTCAGAGAGTTGACAGTCTCTAAAAGAAGAGCTGATTTTTCTCCCTTTAAAGCTGAGAAGGAAACTTTTAAGTAGAAAAGTTATTTCAGAAATCATGTGTTTTGGAAATGAGACCAGTACTGGCAAATATCTTAATCTGTATTCTTGATTCCTTTTTCATTCTCAGTCCTTCATTTACATCCCTACTAAACAATGAGAAAAAAACCTGAAACACCAACTACTTGAAATCAGAAATAGTGGAACTGTTGTACAAGTTACCTTACGCACATTTTCTTTAAAAATCAAAAATTATACCAGGAGCAGCAGATGCCAATATGTAAATTAATTCTTCTAACAGTGATTTCAATCAAATAAAGAAAATATAGTCAGAACTGTGCTTGGTGGATCTGCATAATTACACATATCAAAGACATAAGTGGCAATAACCATTGTTAAATTACTTTGTAATATGATTTTTTAAAAATTCAAACTAAAGTTTCTACAATTACTAATTGAAGGGAATTAACTAAGCATGAATATTAAAAAACAAACCAACCCCATTGTCAAACTGATCTTAAAAGTGAAATAATGATTTTCCTTGTTTAGCTTTGCTGGCTTTTTGTTTGTCAACCTTTCCTTACTGTTCCTGGGGCTAATATTTCCATGTTCATGTTGATCTCCAGAAAAGCCGCATAAACTTCGATATGTAGATCTGATGAGATCCAGAGTTCAGAATATAAGGTGGGACTGGAAGTGAAGATTGCTTTGTGGTGATTTTACAGCATGCTTCCTACTAGCAAACTGAATAAAACCATTGGATGCTCTTATGTAAACTGAGCGGGAATGCTTTGCATCATGTGATAGTCCTGTTAATCTGAAAGTATATTTTATTCAGTACACTTCCTTAATTTTGAAGTAAGTGGGAAGACTGTAGAAAAACAAAAGACAGGCCTAGAGGAAGGAGCCATGCATGGTGTCACCATGCCCAAATCATCTTTCAGAGGCCTGACACAGTAAATTGGAATACCCTTCCCTAGAATGGATCCTATGTAATTTTCCTAGTTTTGTGTATTACAATAATGTAAGTGAGGGTAAATACTGAGACTATTCCTGTTGGTGGGTCATTAAGATCCTTGTCATGGGAGTCCATTCTTATTCACAGCAGACTGTAGATTTGTAAGTGTTCAGATAGGTCAAAAACCATAGCAATTGCATTATGTACAGAGAGGCAGTCTAGATAGACATCTGAAAGAAGTTATTGCTGAAAGCAGTGAAAGGGCTCCAAAGAAACAAGGAGAAACCAGTAATGAAAAATGTCAGAAAGGAGCCTTAAGTGAAAGCTTGTAAACAAGCCAGCGTGAGAAGTGATCTAAATTGTATCTGAGTTTTGCAGGGAAGAGTTTCACAGTTGGGTTAACTTTCTGCATTATATTTAGGCAGAGGGAAGATCTGGGATTCTATACGGAATCGCCTCAGGAGCTAGAGATACCTGTACAAGCCCTGAAGATAGTCTTTTTCTTCTTATATATGGAGGAAGGCTTAGTGTCTGGTTTGCACTGCATACATACAGTTTGAAAAGGTAGAAATTTGGCTTTTGTTTTATTACAACTCTTTTTTTTTTTTTTTTTTTTTTTTTTTAAATTTGTATATGTCTTTTGCCAAAGACTTAAATTAGGAATGTACTAAATCATACCCCTAGCCTGAGAAAGAGAAACTGAGGGAGTATGTTTCTGCATATACAAAATGCACTCATAGCTGTATCCAAGGGAAGGATCTTCCCCTTAGGCAATCAAAAATACAAGGTTCACATTTGCCAGAAATACTATATTAACTTTCTGAAAAGTATCCTGAGAAAAACACAAGGACAAAATAGTGCTTAGGAGAATATTGTATGAGAAATATATAGAATCTCTGACAATATCTTTTTGGTAAAACACTTCAGAGATTTGAGATGCTTATGCTCTGTTTCAGAAAGCAAAAACATTACTTCAGATATGGTAAGATTATATTTCCTACCTGCCCAGGGATGAATCGATGAAATCAGAGCTGTTTCAGCAATAGCCAGAAGGTTGAGTTCTACAAAGAGGAGGAAAACTGGATTTCTCTCTGCAGTTTACTGCCAGAATTTTAGCAATATACAACTCTGTTTAGCACATCAAAACCAGCAACATTGGTACTGTTCTGCGGGAATTTCCTTGGCCTTGTATATGCATAAAACATTTGAAACGTAGTCTTATTTTTGAATGTATTGCTAAACAATAGAACAAACGTATATCATGATTTGTATTGACTTACCAAGCTGAAAAACATTAAGGTCCAGTCAGCCTGAAATAAAACCAGGTTAATGGAGACTTTCAAGTACTTCTAATTCCACTATTCTTTCATTATTCAAAGATTGCTATAATACTTTAGTGTTTAAAAACATCTTAGATGAAGTACATGTCTGCTAGAAATGTATTGTCAGTGACAAATATATGTTTCTTCCCCTGCCCATCATGCTTTTTTTCTTTTACAGAAGCATTTTCTTTGTACAATTGCAAAGCATGTAAGAGAGAAAGGAGAAAAAAAAATCAGTGCTGTCAATCCTTCTTATCTTTGAAAAACAACTGAACTTATCCAGAACAAATATTTTGGTGGCTTGTGTATGTGGGCAAGTGCAAAGTCCTGCTGGTTTGCAAAAAATAACAACTGGGAGTATTTTCTTTAGGTCTATGTTCAGGAGCTTCTTCCCGTTGCTCACTCCCTAGCCATGGTTTGTAATCTGGCTTGCCTGTTTTCCAAGATATTCTCAGTGCTTCTGCTTAGAGTCATCACTTGAAAATAATGGCTGTTTTTTTCTCTATACATACATTTTGCTCAACAGAATGATTCTGAACTCCTGGCAATGAGATCAAAGAGATCTTTCACAATTCATCTCTCTTGCTTAGCATGTAACAAGCTCACGGCAACTTCTGAAGGTTAACTATTAGGCCTACCTAATACAAGTACAAACATGGAGAAAAGGGGACTGACAATGAAAATTTATTTTTAAATTATTTTTCTTTTTTCTTAATTTCCACTGAGAGAAGGAGCTGCTTACAAAGTTGACAAAATTTGTTAACTGACCAGAAAGAGGGGTTGGCTAAAAAAGTAAGTTTGTATTGAGATCTTTCTTTCTTCCCCTCTTTGCCCCCCTTTATTTTGCTGGAGCAACACAAAATAGTTTGTGTTTTGTTCAATCCAGCCCTGAAGTAATTTGAGTTCTCATACCTGTTTCTCATCTGATCAGATAATGTTTGCAGTATTGTTCACTCTATTTAACTTTTGAGTTTTTACCAGTCCTTTATTTCATTCTGGTTATGTTTAAGAGCTAAAGGTAATTTCTATTGCCCTCTGTGAGGTTCTCTATTAAATATTCTTTCTGATCAAATATGATGTACCTCTTCTATCAGCTATATAAAATCTTATTACTGATCTCATTAATATAATTAGGAAGGCCAGTGTTATATGGAATCTGAATGTTGGTGTTATGGAAGAGGAGTCTATTAAAAAAATTTAAGCTTCTGAAGTTGACAGAAGTTCAAGTAGTATCCTAGTATGTCATGTAGCTATTAGATTCCATGAGTTCTGACTTTTTATTGTACTGCATCTTGGAAAGCCTTTGCACCTGTATGGAGTGGATGCCAAATGCTGTCATCATGAGGCTGTTTTTAACTGTGCACTTCTTTGTCTTATTTAGCACTGTACTATAGCCTAGTACAGCATAAATCCATGTCATCTTCCAGAGTTCTGATCTTCTAAGCCAGCAACATTCACAAAGGATAGGATACAAAAGCACCTGTGTTTAGCAGCATTTGGTTCTGATAATAATAGTTATTTGCTGACAAGAAAATGCCCATTATCAGTTCCTACTTGAAAATAACAGGACAAGCCTGAACTGCAAATAAGAGCTTATACAGTAGTTATAAATGTTCAAGGAAGCCTAGAATTCTCTTGTTCCACGATTTTTTGCCTAGCTCCCAAAGTGCTACCCATCAGATTTTTAGTTTGTATAAACTGGCTCTGTACTGTTGTATTTTTAATGAATTTTATTAGTTGAATTCAGATTCAGGGTATGCAAGCAGCTGAAAAAAGCTATCTCAATTAGGTTGAAAGAACCATTATGTGCGATGGCACAACTTACATGCAAAGTTATGATCAAGATCTAAAAGTCTCAATCTGTATTGGTCGCTTCTCAAAAGCTCTGTGGATGAACATCCTTAGTAAGCAGAACAAATTCACCAAGGGTGAATTGCTGAGCAGGTGGAATTCAAAGGCCCACTGAAGTCTAACTGACTTCCTGGACTAAAACTGTCAAAACACTCTGATATCACTCTGGGAGGAGTCCTTTGGCTCTCTGCTGAGCAACAGGTGCTGATTTTCTGCTGGATCAACTGGGGGCTGCAGGTCTTGCTCAAGACTCCTAACAATAACTTGGGAGCTTTATGGAGATGCTTAAGTCACTCTGCCACTGTATTCCTTATTTATTTATTATGGTTAAGAAATTCCTCTTTATTTTTATCTAATTTTTTTAATTATTATTCTTGGGCAATGGACCTAACCTAATTACTGTTTGCACATGCTGACTCAAAGACTTTGATAAAATAAATTACTGTGATGGAATTGGCCTAAAGCTCTTCTTCTTACTAGTATGCCAAATGATCTGCTGAAGACACAGAAGGTACAGCTACCTAAGCTATTTTTGTGATAACCCACTTACCCTGTTACAGATATAAGCCCCCACACCCCCTACTGCAGTTTGAAGCAGGGCTTCAACCAGTGAAAATCAAAGCATGACCACTGACTTCAATTAATCTACATTGACTTAGATCAGCTGAATGCCAGGTACAGTACTGACAACTTTTAGACATTTAATTCAAGCAATTCTATGCTTCTGTTATAGACAATTGATGTAAAAAACTTTGCATCTTGTTCATGAACATCCATTATATCCATCCATTCTTTCTCCTTCCGAACTTCCTAAGGAAATGAAAGAGCTGGTATTGTAGAAATCCTCATGGTACTGTCCACTTATGACCTCTGGACCTCAAAGCTTTCCACAGTAAAGCAAACAAAATGGATACATAACCTTTTAATCCAACAGGGGCAGGAATGCTTTGTTTAAAAGCATTTAATCTTAGCAAAAGAGATTAGAAAAGGGAAGCAGCTGCAACTGAAATGTCTGTATTTATTCAGCAGTCTTACTTTAATGACAGAGAACAAAGTATGCAGCTCAGCATGCCAACGTTTAGAATTTTGTATTCTTCTAACAGTGACATCTTTGGGAGGTGTGTATTTTAGTGTCCCTGAGAGGATGCACTAAATATATCTCAAAAATATGGCTAATGCTGCAGTAGAATAGTAAGTAACTATGCATTCCAATTACATTCTCATAACTCCACAGTTTTTCTTCAGATACTTTTGATGTATGTGATTGTCTTCAGCAACATCTATACAGTCATGCTGAATCATGACTTTATTCTTCATTTTTCCTATGTGGTGGCTGTAGTCTGAAGGGATTGGCATTCCTAGCAAGGAACCTCAGTCACAGAAAGGAGGGCAGGGGTGAAGGGTGGAAGGATCACTCCTTTTCAAGTTCTGTCTCCCCAGGCAATATGGATGCAGCTGGCTTTGCAGACTTAGACTTGAGCATGAGCACAGCTGCTAAAGGCAGTACAGATAAACTGTTGTGAGTCTTGCAGAGTGACATCAAAAAACTAGTAATGTTTCACTGGAATAATAATGATTTTTCTCTTTTCCAATTTTTTTTTTAACAGTACATATCTCCCTACGAATTGTGATAATTGTTACCTTATTTTTTTGTATGATAGGTTAATAATTCATAGAAATATGTTTATAAACAATAGGAGAAGATGGCTTTTGATAGGGAAGTTTTGTGACCAATATAAGAACTAAAGAAGAATAATCATCTGTCTTATAATAAGCACAACTGAAGTAAAAACACAACCCCAGAGCCAGAGAGAAAAGAACTAGCTAGACACTTTTTTTTTCCTGAGACTGATGCAAATATTTCTACAGTATTAATTTGAGCCAGTTGAATGAAAGTAAAAATTTCCTATCTTGCCCATACATGTTAATTATACTAGTACAAAACACCATCACTGTTTTAGCATTGGATTCAACTTAAGAATACTAGTCATATTGCACAGTGTAGTTATAGGGATTTTTTTGTGTTTTAGAGGGAATAATAAGCAAACTATTCAATTTTTATATACTTACAATGCATAGAGCTTTTGATCTTCTCCAAGAAACTTTGGCCTCTCTAAAAAGGTGTACCATACCTTAAAATTGTGATGACATTGCTTTATTTCTCTTAACTCAAGATGGAGGACAAGATTTGGATTTACTTTAAAAGACTTTCCTTCCTGAATAGGCTAGGTTAAGAGAGGGTGTGAATAGAGAAAGGTTGGCACAGTGGGAAATGAGTTCAAATATTTTCCCAGAGGATGTGCTGCTTGTCTCCTATTTTATGGAGACACAGTCCCACTGTGTGACTAATTTAGCTGCACCATAGATCTTTGGGTGACAAGGCTGTTTACCTTCCTCATTCATTTTGATGTCTTTGGTACTGCATCATACAACTCCACAGATCACAGATTAGTACCTTAAATCACTGCTGTGTAATATACTACTACATTTCCTGACACCAAAACTAGTTTCATAAACATACTTCGGGAAAATCAGTAGCAGGACTTGAAACCCAACACTGGAAGTTCTTTTAGCATTCCATGATAGTTATTCAAATGCCTTTGGTTTACAGAGGTATCGTTAGTACTGACTTAAAGTGAGTAACAAACAATAGAAAAGCCATTGCTGCTGCCACACAAGGTTGAACATTGCGATGAGAAGACTTATGTAAAATACTGCTCTGTTTCTGACTCTGTTCCTTTTGATCTGTGTTAGCAGAAGATGGGTATGTGTTAGAGTACTAGGTTTGCATTTTCCATTTCCTTGAAGATGTTCAAAAGTTCTTTAATATCTGTTTTGTGAATGCGCCTGAGAAAATGATACAGAAGATATTATAACAATTTGTTTTGTTCTCTTAGGTTGCATTTCCATTAAAGATTTCCATTCTTTTAAACATTTGCATCTTGTTCAATGTAAAGCAAGTTAGACCAGCAGAGAGATTCTGCTGAGAAAATGAAGCATTTTATGTTTTTTTTTAGCTTCTGTGTAAAACAGAGTAATGCAGCCTAGCTGTTCTGTAGCCCTTCAAACAACCTCATGGTTATGCTTTGATACACTTTGAGAGGTTGGAAGAAAGAAAAAGCAAAACATTATCAGCCAGATCTTCCAGAATTCCGGAATTTTTCAACAGTGGATCACCCACATAGTCAGGACAATCCACAATAGTCTTTAATACAGCTATTCAGCATAGAAAAAGACTGATTATTTATGACACCTTGCATTAACATTTGTTACTGTTGTGGTAAAGAAGTAAATAAAGATAAAAACTTCCACATAGTCATAGTCTCTTGGTGAAAAAATTTCACCAATTGTAAAAAACTACTACAAGCAAAGCCCTGATATTTTTCCAAATCCAGGCTTGTTTATGATATGATTAATTTCTAAGTGGTATTAGTCTAAACTCCAAGTCTAGCTTTTATTTTTCAGTGTCTTTCTTTGTATCAGAAAATATCAGTATTCAATAATCCATTATTTATAGAGGAACACTGTATAGCCTAGATTAAGTGCCATCTTTTTAGAATGAGGGTGGCATACTCTGGTCTCCATTGGATAAGTCTGTAAAACTAGGGACAGTGGTAAACAAATGGCATTGCCTGTGTTAAGAATATACCTTATCTTGTCTTGTAATATTGTAACAGAAACTTTGTGTCCACAGTGGGTGCTCTGAGTTGCTTGCATGATATCTTATATAAAGGTCAGAAAGAAGTGGAGCATCAGTGCTGATAGATTCAAATAGATATAGTTGAGTCAGGAACTTATTTCTGTCTATAGGTTTTTGGGGGGATGTTGCCCATTCATGTATTATAGACATCTACAGCTCAAACACCTAACTGAACCACAATTACTTATTCAAGCTACTCCTGACAGTCCCCTAAAACTAGATAAAGTCTATCAAATTTTACATACCTAAATGTTAGAAACTTTATCAAAGTTACTCACATAGGCTTCCTCTGTTGTTGGAGAAACCCGCAGAGAGCTATACACCTAAAGATGGTCTAAATTGCCATTTGGAGTCAATTGTAGCAGTGTCTAAACAGAGATTGGGGTTGCTCTGAAGTGGGCTGTGCTCCTGATCTCCTGGTTGTCTAAATAGATGATCTGGTGAGAGCATGCTGTCTCTCCCTTTTGTTCCCTATGCTTGGGTATGTTTTCTGTGGAAACAGCACACACAAGGCGTGATAATACAGATACAGACCTTATCCTGATAAAGGGTTGGGGCACAGAAGGGTGGTGCATCCATTCATATACATTAGATATTGCCACTCTCCCTTGTCTATACTACTGTAGTTTAGACTAGATGCCTGATTTTTAAATCTTTAAAGCCATATAAGATGAATATTAATTCCAAATAGTGATCTCTTGGCATCTCTTCCTTTGGGCTATGGTTGGAATTTGGAGTTAGGGTGTACATTTTATTCTTTCTGCCCTCCTATTTGTAAGTCTGAGAAAAGGTCTCTTGAAGATCTGACGCCTGCATTTAGATGTCAGTATAAACAAAGTTGATTCAGAACTCATTATAGTGAATTCCACCTCCGGGCTTCTGCAGCTGGAAAGCTTGGTCACTGATTCAGCTATATGATTCATTCTTAATCACCTCATCCAGTTGCTTATGGTCCTTGTTTCTTTAGGTTATGCAATGTAAAAGTTATGATTTTTACCTCTTGTGTACTTAGCTTTTAAATATTTAGGTGTGTGGTGGGTTGATTAAGCACGTTCCAAAGAAAACACCCTCTTCTCAGTTGGCCATTTCCCTGCTTCAGAAACAACAGCTATGAAAATCCTCCAAAGCCATGGCTTATAATTGGGAAATGTAGAAATAATAGATCACACCTTTTCCTGACCTGAGTTCTCTGTTCATTCTGTCTGCTAGTCCCTTTCTTTCATGTCCCAGATTTGAGTATAGTTATTTCAGATTTAAATTTCCATCTAGGCTATACAGAAAAATTCTGTTTATTTCATGAAAGGATACACCTTTTATCCCCTGGATTCTGAAGAATGACCATTCTGCCAGAGAGACAGGCTCTCTTTTTAACTTTCTCCCTCCACAGTTTCCAACATTTTTGTGTTTGTTTACTGCTTCCTACATTTCTCCCCATTTTACATCATATTTGGCACCCCTTTCGTGCTGCATCATCCTAGATTTCCTTTCTATTTACATGCTACCCGTTGCAATTTCCTGAACTGCTCTGCCTCCTGTTCTTCAGGCACCTTACATTGAGGGTGTATTTGATTTTTGGTTTTGATTTTCCTGTCAGTATGGCCTAATATTTGCTCTTAAAGTTCAAAGGCTACATGTGCCAGACTTGGTGATGTAGCCTACAGGTTTAATTGTTTTAGCAGTCATAGAATCATAGAATATCTTGAGTTGGAAGGGACTTATAAGGATCATTGAGCCATAAAGGTTTGTGTCTGAATGGCAAAAGTAAAGCTCTGATATTTAAAGAATAAATCAGAAATTAATAGGAACCCCTAAACATGGATATCAGAGTTGGCAACAATACCCCTATGGGTCACGTTTTTTTTCTTAGCACAAGGAAACCTATAACCTGAAAATAACTTTGTGGGGAAAGTAGATACTTCATGTGGTTTAACATGTGCTAATGTAACAAATTTGTCCCTTGCAAGAAAAAATATGACGTGTACTACATTTTGTTTGCATCCTCTGGGGTAAACGGCTAGGAAAAACTTCCTTCCTCCCTTTGTATATCCTCATAATCTAACTTCAATAGTAAAATGCATTTGGACATTAAGAGAGATTCACTTGCACCATCAGGTGAAATTAAAATAAAAAAAAATTAAAATTAATAAAGTACACTGCAAAATGGCTATTGAGCTTCACTGTACAGTATTTCATCCAGTGATTTTAAATAGCCAATTCTTGTCCAATGTAACTATGAGATATGTCTGAATTTTTGTAAGTGGATCTTTTTATCCATTGGATACATAGAAATATTTATATGCTTAAAGCTTCAGCTCATTGGAGGAAGGTAAGGTATGGTGGATAGTTGGACTCAAGATTTTATCAGAAAACCATGGGACAAGTAGATGACTTTATACTGTCTTTATGAGGGTATTGTTTAGAAAATGTTTTGTCTTTGACAGTTGTTTTTATTGTTGTGGCCCACATTCACCAACCTTTGGCTTGTCAAGACAGTTTTAACAGTTTTAAAAATCCTCAACTTCTGTGGCATCATTGAAATCTGAGGTAGACCATTGTTGTAATACACTAAATGTGAGTCAGGATCTCAGATCTTCACACCATATAAACCCTTCCTGAAACATAGAAATGAGAAATCACCTCCTCTCCCTTTTTCTTCCTTATCCTCTAATGACTTAGCACAGGATCCTGTCTTCTTTCACACTGAATTTGCTAAGTAGTCACTGCACCCTTGTTAAAAGATGAATGCAGCACCAAGTGACAGGCGTAAAACCAGTTCTGCACACACCTTGCAGTCTGTCAAGAAACAGCAATGTCATGTTTTAACTAATACCTAGTCCTAGAATTTTTGACAGGAGCCCAAGTGAGTACCTTCTCATCCTGGCTTTGCTGCTCTGTTCTTGGGATCATGCTTTGCACTGTTTGGGCACTTGGTCCAAGGCATCCCAAAGGTTCAGCTAACTCCCATTCATATCAACACTGTCACCATAAAGTGTTTTTTTTTTTTTTAATTCTATGTGTGGACAAACATACGAATAAAATGGCTTTTTTGTAGGTGACAGAAAACTATCCATGCTTATTGCTGGAGCTGGTCTAAACTTACCTCATAAGGACAACTCAGAAATTGTGACTACACCTGGCACTCATGGGTCTAAGAGGAAATTCCTTAAACTATCTTTCCCTTCCTACTGCGTCATGCATAGCTAAGTGAAAGTAAAGAAAGTGGATCCATTTTCAGAAAATGAGATTTGTTCCTTTGAAACAAGGAGACTTTCAGATAAATAGCTGTTTCATTGGTTTTATTTAGACACCAGAAAAAGAAAGAAGGATAAAGAAGAATCCTCACACAAATATGGTCTGAGTTCACTCCTCTCTCCCAAACAAAAGAAAAATCAATTTCAGAACAGTTTTGAAAGGACAATTTTCCTTGGTTCTCTTTCATAGGCAGTAAGATTAAGTATTTGTTTACATTAAAAAGTGAATTAAAAATTAACATAAAATGCTACAAAATCCTGCCCAGTAGCAATTGTTGTTATTCAGCACATTAGGGGGTAGCAACACATAGCACCTAGAAATATGTTAAGGCTTTTAATTTATGAGTTCTGTAGGAAGTCGTCTAAAATGTAGGCTTCAATGAGAGCAGGGTTATAGCAAAAAAAAAAAAGAAAAAATTCTGAACAGGTGAATTATTATTCTGGGCATACATAAAATCTTACTCAGGATCCCAAACAACCATCTTATATGGTGAATATCTGTAGGAAGAATTCAAAGTATGTATGGGAGTGGTGCAAGTGTAAGGGTGTATGTTTATATATATACCATCTGTCTCTGCCTCTCTCTCCTTAACTATCCATCTATCCACATGAACGCTTGCATGTATGTATTTCCAAATATGCTGACGACCAAGCATTGAACTTCAGTGTGCATTTGTGTGAAATAGGTCATCATGTGAATTTATATCAGTACAAGCAATTTATGAGTATAGAAGAGCTAGGGCCTGATTTCTAGAGGTACATTTCTGCAGTGATGACCAGTTGCAAATGCATCCTGGGGTCACAAAACACCTATCCATTTCACTCCAGTGATCAGCCTTGCTTCTAGGCAAAATGCTGATCTACATGGCACCTCATCTACTCCACACTGCCAGCAGCTGTCCAACCCATACACTGTCGAACAGAGGGCTTGATGGAAGGGGAAATCATGCTGAGCTGGTGGCCAGCTTTGTGAGCCCTCTTCTGCTGAATGTAGCTGACATCGTCCATATTCAGATCCAAGGAGCATAATTGCTCATTATGCTTACAATGAAAATCAGCTGACAAGCAGAAGGTGTGGAATAGCTAAACAGGGAGGACTTCAATTTTCAAGTG